>NC_141687.1:1203566567-1204137525 GCF_964263255.1 Lissotriton vulgaris
TACCCTGTTAAATCTTACACCAGTACCCTGACCACAACTGCCCAAAATCTGTGCATTACAGCACAGTGCCCTAGACTTTACCCAACAAACTGTTACAACGATCGTCCACAAGGTCGGTGTGTAAGCTGAAGACTGAACAAAGGAGGGGCGGGGAGAGTCAATCAAGTCTGACATTAAAAACTCAACAACAGCCTTGCACAGAAACCACTGACTGCTGTTAGGAACACCAGCCCAGTAAGCATCCCCCTGACTTCACTGATCCATCTGCAGAGATGGCCAATCTCTGCAGATATCTCTCCACCTCGCTCCTAGTCCTTGGGGTCGCTTACCTGTGCACCTTCAGTGCTTGGCTACTCTCAGGTACTTCTGGGCAGTCATGATGACTCCCACAAAGAGGTAGCTGCTGTCCCACAGTCCGTGCATGGGCCCCTCGGCATTCGGCCTGTCACTCTCCTTAAAGTCCCAAGTTACGGGTCCGCCCCAGCACCTGGCCTCTTACTGTGGTCTTCGCCAGTGCCTCGAACTCCAGTGGAAGCGCGGGTGAGAGGGGAGAAGGAAACCGAGTACCCGTCACCTCCAAGCAACATGGAGAGCCATGAGCGACGGGGGCCTTGTCTCGCCATGAACGGCAGTGAAGGTGGAGGGACACAAAGCTCTGCAGCTGGCAGGGGCTGCCTCCAAAGCCTTGCTGCCCTCACTATGTCATCTCGGAGTGGAACCCCGACTGATGGGACTCCCAAGGTGAGGAGCTGGCTGCTCTCCTGGGGGCAAATGAGGCCTGGTTCCACGCCGTGCTCACAGCAGCTGGCGCAGAACGCAAATTTCAGTGTTCATTAGGGGTGATCGGCACACGGGGGTGAACTCTCTTCTGCCGGATAAAGGCGGAGTTATTTTTGCTGAACTCTGTGCTCCAAGCAGAGTGCTAAAACTCCCCAAATGCTGCTGGTGGAGCTGAGTTTCCCGGGCACCCCTAACATTTACTTGCTAACTACCAGAATAACAACGTCGCTCCTCTTCCAGACACTCCACCAAGGGGCCATCTCCATGTTGGGGAATGCCATATGACTCAACTAGTCAGGAAAAATTTCCTCCACTTCCCATACTGCCAACAGTGATCATAAAGCTGATCACTTGAAGGCCCTGAAAACAGTGGTTCACAGAACTTCTTCACCTCGTAGAGCATCTACACAGGAGGCTGATGTGCAGACTGGACCTTCTTCAGAAGTTCGTATGCCAAATTCAACACCCCAAACTTCAGTCACTGAACTTGGGAGTTTGGCTCCTGAATTCATACAATATGGTCACTGGAACCTCCCTCAGGACTGCATGGTTGTTTTGAGAAAAGCCAAAAGATCATCTACTAGAGCTTCCTATTCTTTCAAATGGAAGAGATTCTGCATCTGGTGTGCTCAGAACAATTTCAGTCCTCTCATTTGCCAAGAAGAGGTGGTAATTCCATAACCTCCTCCAATTGGTTAAAGCAAAATTGCTATTTTAATCTGTTAAAGTGCATCTTGCAGCAATCTCGGCCTATTGAAAATGTCCTTCACAAATGCTGTATTAAAAATGTCTGCAGTGAAGGATTTCTTGGAGGGCAGTAAGAAGATCTAGCCTCCTCTCAGGAGACCTTTTTTCTATTGGAGTTCAATATTGTCACGTCTTGATTTATGGATCCTCCACTCGTACCAATTCAAAAGTCCTCTCTATAGCATTTATTCTGGAAGGCTTCCTTCTTGGTAGATCTAACCCCTACACATACAGTTAGCAAAATATAGTCTCTCTGTTCCCTCAAACCTAACACAGTATTTCATAGTAACAGGGTAGAGATGAGAAGCCTTCCTAAAGTAGTGTCATATTTTC
The DNA here is from genome assembly GCF_964263255.1 of Lissotriton vulgaris. Lineage (NCBI taxonomy): Eukaryota > Metazoa > Chordata > Amphibia > Caudata > Salamandridae > Lissotriton > Lissotriton vulgaris. The sequence goes on from NC_141687.1 coordinate 1,203,568,428, forward strand.
ATGCTAATGGGAATATCATCATAAAAATACTTTATTCAGTGTTTTCAACCATAAAAGTACATAATCAAATACAGTACATTTATAGACTAAAACACACAAGAGCTCAACTAAGAGCACAGCCCTAAATCATGACATTAAAATGTTCAATCTCCTTCCCGATGTGGACACGGAGCCGGACCGGTATCGACCTACACTGGATCCGGCGCCAAGTGGGGTTTTCATGCCCCTGTTCACTTCTGGGGCCCCTTTCCAACCACAGTGGCAACCAGATGAAGATGAGGAGGACTGGGAGGGGTCAGGTAACCCTTGAACTGACCAGCTTGGTTCTGAACAAGACTGGAGAGAGAAACTGGGGAATTCCAGTGGTCTTGACACTTCACCCAACCTTGGCATGTTGTCTCCTCCTACAGTGGCTACGGAGGAGGGAGGGTCATACGCGGTGGTGTTGCATAGGGCAGCCAAGGCGCTCAACCTCGAGCTTCCTACAGTGGCTGTCAGGACTAACTTTCTGACTGAGGTGCTTCAAACGCCGGCAAGCTCTTCGGAGACCCTGCTTCCGTTCAATCAGGCCCTCACTGACGTCCTTTTGGGCACATGGTTCAGGCCCAACACAGGGGCTCCTGTGGACAGTATGATTGCCCGACACCACCACCCGGCTCGGGGCAACCCCACTTTCCTCTCCCAACACCTCACCCCGGAGAGTTTGGTGGTCCAAGCCTCAGCCTCCAATCAATCAATCATGACATTTATATAGCGCACTACTCACCTGGAGGGTCTCAAGGTGCTTGGGGGAGGGGGGTCCGTTACTGCTCGAACAACCAGGTCTTGAGTTGCTTCCTGAAGGAGAGGTGGTCTTGGGTAAGACGGAGTTGGATCGGGAGGGAGTTCCACATCTTGGCTGCCAGGAAGGAGAAGGATCTTCCCCCCATGGTTGTTCTTTGAATGCGTGGGACGGCGGCGAGGGCGTAGCTGGTCGAACGTAGCTGGCGGGTGGGCATGTAGAAGGTCAGGCGGTCGTTGACGTACTTGGGGCCCAGGTCTTGGAGGGCCTTGTGTGCGTGGATGAGGAGTCTGAACGTGATCCTCTTGCTGACGGGGAGCCAGTGCAGGTCTTTCAGGTGTCCGGAGATGTGGCTGTGTCGGGGGATGTCTAGGATGAGTCGTGCGGAGGCGTTCTGGATGCGTTGAAGTCTTTTCTGCAGTTTGGCTGTGGTTCCGGTCTAGAGGGTGTTTCCGTAGTCCAGTCGGCTGGTGACGAGTACCTGGGTGACCGTCTTTCTGGTTTCGGTGGGGATCCATCGGAATATCTTTCGGAGCATGCGGAGGATGTTGAAACACGATGATGAGACGGCGTTGACTTGTCTGGTCATCGAGAGGGAGTAGTCTAGGATGAAGCCCAGGTTGCGTGTGTGGTCCGTTGGTTTGGGTGCGCTGCCCAGGGCAGGGGGCCACCAGGAGTCGTCCCAGGCAGATGGTGATGATCCCAGGATGAGGACTTCCATCTTGTCTGAGTTTAGCTTCAAGCGGCTGGTCTTCATCCACTCGGCTACGTCTTTCATCCCTTCGTGTAGGTTGGTTCTGGCGGTGGCTGGGTCGCTGGTGAGGGAGAGGATCAGCTGGGTGTCGTCTGCGTAGGAGATGATGTTGAGGTTGTGTTGGCGTGCGATGGCTGCGAGGGGGCTCATGTAGACGTTGAAGAGGGTCGGGCTGAGTGATGAGCCTTGTGGTACGCCGCAGATGACTTTGGTGGCTCCTTCTCTACCGCTCCACCACCAGAAAGGGAATCCAAGAAGCTGGACCATCTTGGCACGAAAATGTTTTCTTCCGCCAGCTTAGGACTGCGGTCTGTAAACACTGCATGTCTCTTGGGCCATTATTCGCACTCTGGGTTGGCTAGGGTGGCGGAAGTGCTACCTCAGTGTCTGGAGGAGGGCCGGGCAGTGCTCTCTCCGGCTGTCGCCGCAGGGAGAGACACAGCTAAGTTTACAATCCGTTGTGGACTGGACACCGGCCATTCTCTGGGCACGACCATTTCAACGCGGGTAGCACTCAGACGCTATGCCTGGCTTTTCAGGGGATGTGCAGAACACCTTGATGGATATGCCCTTTGGTGGCCGTTGCCTTTTTGGCGACAACAAGCAGACAATGCCCTAACATGCTTCAAGGTGTCAGGCCGCGACGCTCGGTTAGGCACAGACTACGGCAAAAAAACAGCGCTTGTAGGAGGTCATGATCGGAAAAGACTACATTTCCTAACGGGCATAGCGTGAGTCATGCTTCATGTGACGCATTGGCACGCTAAACCCAGATATAGCCGCAGAAGGAAGATCGGACGCTGCTGATTATTCCTTGCTGACGGCCCGTTTCTTGGATCTTCTGTTCCCCGGCTCGGTGGCTGAGGCGGTGACTATTCTTTTTGCCCCTTCGTTTACTGGATTCCGGTGTGGAGGGTTCGGACGCTTTGGGTTCATCTTCCAGGGCACTTTGCTTTGCTCCTCTGTTGGCGAAGACCACTCGTTAGTGTCTTCTTGCAGAGGAGAACTTTGGGGGATCCTTTAATCTTGGCTCCGCTTCTCTGTTGGCGAGACCACTCGATAGTAGCCTCCTGCAGAGGAGCATATTTGGAATTACTTTTACTCTGCTCCTCTGTTGGCGAGATCACCTGTTAGTGTTCTCATGCAGAGGAGCGCAGTGGTGCTTACCCTATTCACACAGAGGAGGAGAACACGGATGTAAGGTATCAATACAGGATACTAGCACGGTACTGTTTCAGACCCTTTTTGTTTCATTTATTATGGTTACCCACTGACTGAAATGCTATTGATTTATTTTGGCAACAAGCTGAACATACTTTCTATGCTCCTGATTTTGTGGTACTTACCTATGGGCCAATATTATGAGTGATCATTTATGGTGCAAGATAAGGTTGTGCATCTAACATTTCACAAAGGATTTCAAGTTTGGTTCTCTTTATTATTTTCCCTAGAAGAGAGAGTCGGCAGAGGGGTGCAGTATTGAAGTGCTTTCTGTATAGCGAAAACACAGATACCAATTAGGGTAGGTAGGAAAGCGGGGAGCACTATTTTCCACTATGAGGGTGGGAGAAGAATCTAGTACCCTGCACTTGAACCAGTTTCATTGTGTGTTCTCTTTTTTCATATAGTTACATGCTGGAGGTTCGCACCTACTCTCTTCTCTCTTCTGGTGTTGTTATCCCTCTTTCTTTTACAGGTAGAGTGTGATTAAATCATGTCAAGTATACATGGTTCATGATTATTGTTTTCACTCTAGAAAGCATCCTGCTGAAACTGACTGTGTGTTTATTGTATCCTTCTTAGATCTCCCTCCACGCTGTCCCTACCCTTTCCTTCCCTCGCTTGACTATCCCACAAGTCTGTGTATCTTTGTAATCCAAACTTGGGGGCAGTCGAGAGGTGGACCCCTTTGAGCATCAGCACAACCCTGAGGAACCGAAAAGGTGGACCCTGACAGAATAATTGGCCCACGAATTGTTTTCCTCCTGGTTGTGCTGGCGGCAGGGATGGCCACCTTAGATGACGTTATCGCAGCTTTGGCTCTAGTACAAACGGAGCTTGTCGCCTCACGCAATGAGACAGCCGCTCTACAAGCCAGAATAGATAGAATGCAAAAGAACCCATTCAACATAGGGGGGTCATCACAGCCAGCACCTCTTCCAGTAGTGGTAGAAATGCCTTCCCAAATACCGCTTGCCCTTCCCGAAAGGTTTCATGGGGATAATGAGAAAGTCCAGGTGTTTATGACCCAAGCACTACTCCATTTTAACTGTAAGCCAAAAATGTTTTCCACCTATCAGGCAAGGGTAGCCTTTGTGATCTCCTACTTAGCAGGAGAGGCAGCGCAGTGGGCGGTCCCCATGGTAAGGCGTGATGATCCATTGCTATATGATTGGGACACCTTTAAGACAGAGTTCGAGAAAACATTTGACCGAAGAGCAGAGACCTTCTCTGCTGACAAGGACCTGTTAGAACTCCGACAGGGAAACATGGATTTAATCAGTTACCTAAACCACTTTCGTAGATCCGTGGCCGAGACGGATTGACCTGAATCCAAACAAGCTGCTATATACTACCAAGGACTCAAAAATGAAATGAAGGATATCCTTGCGCAAATAGAACCCTAGGCCCAAACTTGCACAGCCCTCATAGACCTGACGTTACGCTTGGATCATTGTCTCAAACAGCGAAAAGGGGATCACAAAAGGAAGGACAAGTTTGCCCCACAATATGTCAGAACTCCACCTTCAGAACATAACACGACAAAGACATAACCAATGGAAATAGGGACTGTTTGGGCCTCATTAACCCTTAACCTAAGCCGGGGTGTGTTAGCAGCATACTTATTTTTAAACTGTTTTGCGTGTATAATTGTTTTCGGTGTTTTAAACTTGGAAACCTTGAAAGTGCTCGTAGCACTAATCGGAGCGCTCGAGGGGGAAGCTGTGAATCCCTACTCCGCGCCATCCCACCCACGTGACTCGGGGCCACGCCCAGCACTGGTAGACACGCCCACTCCAGGAAGTTAAAAACGCCACGCTGACCTTTCAGCCGGTGTTGTCCAGCTCGCTACCCTGAGGCGGAAGCCGGGGTGTGTTAGCAGCATACTTATTTTTAAACTGTTTTGCGTGTATAATTGTTTTCTGTGTTTTAAACTTGGAAACCTTGAAAGTGCTCGTAGCACTAATCGGAGCGCTCGAGGGGGAAGCTGTGAATCCCTACTCCGCGTCATTCCACCCACGTGACTCGGGGCCACGCCCAGCACTGGTAGACACGCCCACTCCAGGAAGTTAAAAACGCCACGCTGACCTTTCAGCCGGTGTTGTCCAGCTCGCTACCGTGAGGCGGAAGCCGGGGTGTGTTAGCAGCATACTTATTTTTAAACTGTTTTGCGTGTATAATTGTTTTCTGTGTTTTAAACTTGGAAACCTTGAAAGTGCTCGTAGCACTAATCGGAGCGCTCGAGGGGGAAGCTGTGAATCCCTACTCCGCGTCATCCCACCCACGTGACTCGGGGCCACGCCCAGCACTGGTAGACACGCCCACTCCAGGAAGTTAAAAACGCCACGCTGACCTTTCAGCCGGTGTTGTCCAGCTCGCTACCCTGAGGCGGAAGCCGGGGTGTGTTAGCAGCATACTTATTTTTAAACTGTTTTGCGTGTATAATTGTTTTCTGTGTTTTAAACTTGGAAACCTTGAAAGTGCTCGTAGCACTAATCGGAGCGCTCGAGGGGGAAGCTGTGAATCCCTACTCCGCGTCATCCCACCCACGTGACTCGGGCCACGCCCAGCACTGGTAGACACGCCCACTCCCCTTCCACCTCTTTACCTTGCCCACTACTCGACAGCGCAGCGGTCGAGCGCAGCGGGCACACCATCAGCACGCCGAAGACACGCCAAAGACCAGCCCGTCTGGGCCCGTCCGGGCCGGTACGGGACTAGGGGCTACCCCCCTTACATCTAGGACCCTTGATAACCCATCCATAACATATGATAGGAACCAACTCTTGGCAATCAGAAGGGAGCACAAGCCCACCTGTAATCTCCTTTCTCCATACGTCAATGACCATATCCCCTGTAACGGCTGCAACTTTAAGTTCACTCCTGATATCGTTACCCCTGCTGTTGGTTCATACTCACTGGCACTAATAAACTGCAGATCCCTTCGCAAGCATGCGTTGGAAATCTCATTACTCCTGGAAGAACGAGACCTAGAGGTACTCTTCCTAACGGAGACATGGACCAACGAGAGCTCCGACCCAGATATCGTAAGAGCTTTACCGCCTAATTATGCAAATATGAGACAAGATCGTACTGATGGCAGGGGTGGAGGGATTGCTATAATCTACAAAACATCAGCGATTTGCAGACAGGAGAAGGTTTCCATAGAAGGGTCAGAAAGTCTGTCCTTCTCCATTACATTGTCCCCGACCTGTACATGCACAGGGCTCCTTGTGTATAGGCCCCCTGGACCCCTCGGCCAATTTTGTGAAGAGCTTGTGAGCTGTGCCATCAACCTCTCCTACAATGCCCCTAACTTCACTATGCTAGTAGATTTTAATATACATCTTGACGAAGGAGACACCCATGCCTGCCAAAAACTGTCAACAGCTTTAGAGGTGATTGAACTCAAACAAATTGTTCTAGGTCCCACACATATAGCAGGTCACACCCTTGACCACTGTTATACCAATATGAACGCGCTGAAGTTCGAAAACTCTTCAGTGGTTCCTTGGTCGGACCACACCCTTTTGTCCTTCTCCTTAACCCACCATAAGCAACCAATACAGACCAAGCTCTCAAAAAAAATGTGCAGGGTCTGGTCCAAACTGCCTGTGGACAAATGGACATCAGAACTTAGGAAAAATAAACCAGAGTATACCAATGACCCTATAGAGGCAAATGCGCGATTTAATCACTGGTTAGAGGAATCTCTTGAGGCGACTTTGCCCAAAACTGAACTTTGCCATCGGAAAGGGGTGAATAAAAAATCTTGGTACACACCTGAGTTGAGAACTCTTAAACAGATATGTAAACAGAAGGAGAGAAAGTGGAGGAAAGACTACGGTGAAGATAGTAAAAATGTTTACAGACTAGCCTTACGCAATTATAAGCAGGCTATAAAAGCGACTCAATCTAACTATTACCAGGAAAAAATCTCTTTAGCTGCCAATTCCTCCAGGGAAATCTTCAAAATTTTTAAAGCTTTGGTTACCCCTCCCACCCCCGTTATGGACTCAACTATGGCACTCCCGCGCTGCAGGGACTTCGCAAATTTCTTTGCCACAAAGGTCGCAAACATCTATGCGTCCTTTCAGGTGACTGCCACAGATGACTGCAATAGGTCCATCCACCCCCTGGTACAAGACCTACCTACGCTTAATGAATTCTCTCCCCTGGATGGCGACAAGGCCCAATTGCTTTTGAGCAATCTGAAATCTGGATCACCTAGTGATGTAGCCCCACCTACCATCCTCAAGCTTGTCTCAGACACAGTGGCCCCCGTGATACAGGATGTTATTAATACATCCTTGACCACTGGGGTAGTTCCACCTATGTGGAAACAAGCAAGAGTAAGAGCGCTATTAAAAAAGCCCATCCTCAACCCCGACGATTGCTCCAACTATCGACCTATTTCCTTGTTGCCAACTGTTAGCAAGATTGCTGAAAAACATGTCAACTCTCTTCTATCTACCTTCATTGAAGCTAATAATCTGCTGCACTACACCCAGACCGGGTTTAGATGTAAACAGGGTACTGAAACATCCCTTGTGGCAGTAATTGAGGAAACCAGAAAGATTCTGGACGAAGGGAAATGCGCGGCCATATTATTATTAGACCTCAGTGCGGCCTTTGATACCGTTAATCACACGATTCTCATTCAGAGATTGAGTGATGTAGGTATCACTGGGACCGCTCTGAACTGGCTTAGCTCCTTCCTTTCCACTCGGACTTTCTCAGTGTTTGAGGATGATGTAGTTTCAGCCCCAATACAGCTCCAATGTGGTGTTCCCCAGGGGTCATCCCTCAGCCCGACCCTATTTAATATTTACATGAGACCTTTGGCTGAGGTGGTGCAACCTTGGGGAGTACAATTGGTAACATATGCTGATGATACTCAGCTTATCATCTCCTTGTCTGGGCAGGAGACGACTTATAACAATCTTTCCTCCTGTCTTAGCAAAGTCCAGGAATGGATGAATGACTCTTTTTTGAAGCTTAATGGAGCTAAAACAGAGGTCATGATGCTAGGACATAAACCACCTACCTCTGTGGATATGTGGTGGCCGGATTCCCTGGGGCAGCCTCCAACCCCCAAGGAGCAAATTAAAAGCCTGGGAGTGTGGCTGGATCCAGCCCTCAACTTTCAGGTCCAAGCCTGGAAGGTAGCAGGGACTGGTTATGCCCTCATGAGAGCACTCAGAAAGATCCTAGGATTACTTCCCTTTGAGGCTAGAAGGATCCTAGTACAAACCCTGATACTATCACGATTAGACTACTCCAATGCAGTCTATCTAGGGGCCCCTAAAGGGACAATCAAGATCCTTCAGACCATCCAAAACTGTGCTGCCCGAATGCTACTAAATATCCCACGCAGAACCTCTGCCAAACCAGCATTGAAGCAACTACACTGGTTGCCTGTGCAACAAAGAATTGAATTTAAAGCAATGATGATTGCCCATAAAGCCCTGCATAACTCCGGAGCAGACATTCTTGCACCCTTGTTTACTCCTTATCAAACATGCAGAACCCTGAGATCCAGCAATAAGAATCTACTGGCAATCCCCAGGATCAGGAGATCGCGCACCGGGGGCAGACGTTTCTCTCTACAGGCTGCAAAGCTTTGGAATAATCTTCCAGATGCTATCCGCTTGGAGGAGAACCATCTCAGGTTTAGAAAAATGCTGAAAACCTTCCTATTCTGCAAAAAATTAATGGTGATGACCGGTCCACGTAAGCTTTGGGATGCCTCAGGGTAACCATGCGCTATAGAAATGTGTAATCATTCATTCATTCATTCAGTGAAAGAGACCACAGATGCAAACAAGGCTTATGCTTATATTGTGGGAAAAAGGCCATTATCTACAGGCGTGTCCTGTCAAACCCAAGTATGGGCGTACAAGGTCTGGGCAAGTAGCTGCTGTAACCGCAGAGGAGGAGGCAGAAAACTCCTGAGCTTGAAGTCTCAAGAAGGGGAGTCATCAAGCCGGTACGTGATCCCTTCAGTGAACCAGAAGGCATTTCCAGAAACGGAACATTTCTTTATTGACTTGGAAATTGGTTTTAACCAAGAACAGAAAAAGATAAAGGCAATGGTGGATTCGGGAGGTTCAGGGTGCTTCATGGATAAAGAAGAAGCGCTGAGACTGGGAATACAGCTTACCTGCAAACAAACTCCTGAAAGGTTATACGCCGTGGACGGTAAGGAATTGGAATCTGGTCCCATCAGTTATATCACACCTGAATGTGAACTCACCTACGAAGGGCATCACCACGAAGGATTGTCCTTTAATATAATCCAAGCCCCACAGTATGGGGTGATCCTAGGTCTCCCCTGGCTACAAAAACATGAACCATCTATAGACTGGACCCGAAAGACGTTGTTGCTGCAGTATACATATTGTCAAAAGCATTGTAACCAAACATATGCAAGACCATCCAAAGTATTAGCTGTTTGTCACCATATCACCACGGCTGCAGAAAAGAACGCGGTTCTACCTATGTGCTATCAGAAGTGTGAAGAGGTATTCATTGACGCCAAGGCTGAGGAGCTCCCCCCCATATGGACTATGATTGTCGGATCGATCTAGTTCCAGGATCAGTGATACCATGTGGCAAGATTTATGCTCTAACGGCACCTGAAAATCTCCACCTACGGAAATACCTGGATAAATGCCTGGAATTGGGGTTCATTCACCCTTCTAGGTCTCCTGCTGCATTGCCTCTCTTCTTCATACCAAAGACCAATGGAGATTTAAGATGTTGCATTGATTACAGAGCGTTAAACACTGTTACCGTGAAAAACCAATACCAGCTGCCCCTGATACCGGTCCTCCTATAACAGGTTAAGTCAGCGGTCATCTACACCAAGCTGGACCTCAGAGGGGCATATCACCTTGTCCAGATGCGGGAAGGCGACGAGTGGAATATGGCCTTCAAAACGTGGTACGGCCTATTTGAGTATCTGGTCATGCCTTTTGGGCTATGTAACGTCCCCGCCTTCCAGTTCTTCCTCAACGAGGTCCTGAGGGAATTCTTAGACATTTTTGCTGTGGTCTACATAGACGATATTCTGATTTATTCATCCAATAAAGACGAACATGTGATTCATGTGGGACGGGTTCTGTACGCGTTGCAAAAGCATCAGCTGTTTTGTAAAATCACCAAGTTTGAATTTCATGTGACTACAGTGGAGTTTTTGGGGGTCATGCTTACTCCATCGGGCCAAGTTATGGCAGAAAGAAAAGTCAAGGCTATCACCGATTGGCCGCGTCCTCAGAATGTGAAAGATATCCACATTTTTCTGGGGTTCGCCAACTTCTATAGAAGGTTAATTTGGCAGTTCTCCAACTTGGTAACTCCCCTCACAAAACTGACACGGAAAAAGACCCTGTTCCTCTGGAATGACGAGGCCCAGAACACATTTGATCCCCTCAAGACAGCCTTTACTTCAGCACCGGTACTCACCCATGCCAATCCTGCGGTGCCGTTCATAGTGGAGGCAGATGCATCTGATGTTGCGATTGGGGCGGTGATGTCCCAAAGACAGGAAACATCAGGATATCTTCACCCCGGTGTTTTCATGTCCCAGAAATTAAATCCAGCAGAACAGAATTACACCATTGCTGAAATGGAGCTTCTGGCCATAAAAGATGCTTTTGTGGAATGGAGACATTGGTTGTTGGGGGCAACCCACCAAGTGACCGTTTATACAGATCATCGCAGCCTCCAATTCATACGAGCTGTCCGCCATCTCACTCCACGTCAACTTCGATGGATGTCGTTCTTCGCCGAGTTTCATTTTATAGTCACCTTTCTCCCCGGCCAAGATAATAAAAAAGCTGACTCGCTTACAAGACAAGAAAATACCATGCAGCAGTCCAATACGATTAAAAAAGCAATAATTGAACCCAACAAAGTCCTGTGTACCATACAGATGGACGATTTTTTGCAGAAGGTCAGGAAAAGGATACAATCCATGACATGGAGGGATTGGCTACGGTTCCACCCGGAATGGCGAATACCTCAAGGTCTCCCCATGAAGAAGCAGCAGCTACTGGTCCTAAGACCTAAGATGCATGGTATTCGCCTGTTGTCATGACCTTCCGTGTGCAGGGCCTACAGGAGGGACGAAAACCTTGGCGAAGGTGTTACAGCAGTTTTGGTGGCCAACGGTATGCCCCGATGCATTATCATGGGTAAAAAGTTGTTTCACATGTGCCCAGATGAAGACCGACCATAGTCAAACTCGGGGGCTTCTCCAGCCTCTACCCACACCAGACACGCTGTGGGAAAGGTTCTCTGTGGATTTTATTGTAGGCCTCCCCAAGGATCAAGGTTGTACCGCAATAGTGGTTGTGGTGGAATATTTGTACAAGATGGGACACTTCATCACCTGTAAACAAGTACAGTCGGCAGCTCTGTTGGCTAGACTTCTGTTAACAAACATAGTAAGATTACATGGACTTCCTAAAGTAATTGTATCAGACAGGGGGGCCCAGTTCACCTCCCAATTCTGGAAAACATGGTGTTCGGAACTACAGATTGAATCTGCACTCTCCAACAGCTTTCACCCGCAAACTGACGGACAGACCGAAAGACTCAATCAGACCCTCAATGTTGACAGCAACACAGACACTTGGGTGGAGTGGTTGTGGGTAGCAGAAATTGCTTACAATAGTGCCAAACATACTTCTACACAGCACACCCTTTTCTTTAGCACATATGGTTTCCACCCTCGTTTTACCTCACTGATAGTTCGAAGTCAGACCTCTAGATTCCCGAATTTGCGCAAAAGACTGTCACACATTCTCTCTACCTTGCTGGAAACTCGGAACAATCTGCTCCGTGCTAAGGAAAGGTATAAAGCGCAGACAGATAAACGTCATAGACCAGGTCCCACTTACAAACAAGGGGAGCGGGTTTGGCTGTCCTCAAGATACATCAGGTCAGGAAACATAGTGTATTTAATCCTAAATACATTGGTCCTTATTGAGTGATTAAACATGTCAATCCTGAGGCTGTTAAACTGAGACTACCAGGCCATTTCCGTATCCACCCTGTATTCCATGTTTCTTTCCTGAAACCGTCTCAATGTCCTGTGAAGAAACAACCTGTGCCCATTTGGGTACAGCAGGATCAGGAATATGAAGTCAAAGGTATTGTGGATTCCAAGAGGGTTCGACGTAAGCTGTGGTATCTTGTTGCTTGGAAGGGTTACAGTCCTGAGGAGAATTTGTGGGAACCGGCGGAGGCGGTGCATGCTGCACGTCTAGTGGCCGCATTCCACAGAAAATTCCCAGACAGACCTGGCGTCGGTCAGTGCCCTCGGTGAGAGGGATATACTGTCAGGCCGCGACGCTCGGTTAGGCACTGACTAAGGCAAAAAACGGGGATTCTAGGAGGTCCCGATCGGGAAAGACTACATTTCCCAGGGGGTATAGCATGAGTCACGCTTCACGTGAGGCATTGGGACGCTAAATTCGGAAATAGCCGCATTATTCCTTGCTGACGGCCCGTTTCTTGGATCTTCTGTTCCCCGGCTTGGCGGCTGAGGTGGGGACTATTCTTTTTGCCCCTTCGTTTACTGGATTCTGGTCCGGAGGGGTCAAACTCTTTGGGTTTATCATCCAGGGCACTTTGCTTTGCTCCTCTGTTGGTGAGACCACTCGATAGTGGCATCATGCAGAGGAGCGCGTTTGAGATCTCTTTCTTGCTTCGTTTCTCTGTTGGCGAGACCACTCGTTAGTGGCCTCTTGCAGAGAAGCATATTTGGAATTACTTTTACTCTGCTCCTCTGTTGGCGAAATCACCTGTTAGTGTTCTCATGCAGAGGAGAGCGGTGGTGCTTACCCTATTCACAGGGACGAGGAGAACACAGATGTAAGGTATCAATACAGGATACTAGCACAGTACTGTTTCAGACCCTTTTTGTTTCATTTATTGTGGTTACCCACTGACTGAAATGTTATTGATTTATTTTGGCAACAAGATGAACATACTTTCTACGCTCCTGGTTTTGTGGTACTTACCTATGGGCCAATATTATGAGTGATCATGTATGGTGCAAGATGAGATCGTGCCTCTAACATTTCATAAAGGATTTCAAGTTTGGTTCGCTTTATTATTTTCCCTGGAAGAGAGAGTCAGCAGAGTGGGTGCAGTATTGAAGTGCCTTCTGTATAGCGAAAACACAAATACCAATTAGGATAGGTGGGAAAGGAGGGAGCACTATTTTCCACTATGAGGGTGGGAGAAGAATCTAGTATCACGCACTTGAACCAGTATCATTGTGTGTTCTCTTTTTTCATATAGTTACATGCTGGAGGTCCACACCTACTCTCTTCTCTCTTCTGGTGTCGTTATCCCTCTTTCATTTACAGGTAGAGTGTGATTAAATCACGTCAAGTATACATGGTTCATGATTATTGTTTCCACTCTAGAAAGCATCCTGTTGAAACTGACTGTGTGTTTATTGTATCCTTCTTAGATCTCCCACCACTCTGTCCCTACCCTTTCCTTCCCTCGCTTGACTATCCCACAAGTCTGTCTATCTTTGTAATCCAGACTTGGGGGCAGTCGAGAGGTGGACCCCTTTGAGCATCAGCACAACCCTGAGGAAATGAAAAGGGGGAACCTGACACAAGGACTGACAGGCTACGGCCAAGTTCTTGGGCCTCTACTCCCGTCCGGTGCAGTCTTTTTTTTCGGCCCTTTTCATGGCTACGGATGGAGTGACCCGCTACGTTCCACCCAGGGCCACAGGCCGCAGCAAGGTACCCAACCTTTGCACGGCCGGGGATGTGGGAACCAGCGTCTTGGTTCAGAAGGCCAGTGAGAGGGCCAGTCCACCAACTGCCCTCTGCAGCAGCCTCTAAACCGTCCTAGTCCGTCCTTTCAAGCTCATCAAACACCAGTGGACAGCAGGATTCGCCATTATCTCCCACACTGGCACACCATCACTTCGGACACGTGGGTTTTGAAGATAGTCGAAGGGGCTACAACCTCCCATTCGAGACTACCCCTCCAGCCATGCCACCTTGTTACCACTGCATGTTGGAGGATCATCTGGCACTTCTCCAGTAGGAAGTTATGGCTCTATTGGCCAAGGCAGCCATCAAGTGTGTTCCTGTCCCAGAAGTAGGTCGTGGTTGCTACTCCCACTACTTTCTGGTTCTAAGAAGGACAAGGGCCTGCGTCCTATTTTGGACCTCAGGGACATCAATCGCTTCCTCCAGAAAAAGTTCAAAATGTTGACGCTTGCTCAGGTCTTGTCTGCCCTCGACCCGCAAGACTGGATGGTAGCGTTGGACATGGAGGACGCTTATTTCCACATCCCCGTCCTGCCGGCCCACCGGCATTACCTGTGGTTCATGGTAGGCCACGAGCATTTCCAGTTTACCGTGCTCTCCTTTGGCCTTACCAGCGCCCCTCAGGTGTTCACGAAGGTGATGGCGGTGGTCACAGCTCATCTGCGCAGTTCAGGGGTCTGAGTCTTCCCCCGATCTTGATGACTGGTTGTTGAAGGCGGTATCGCCCCAGGCAGTCGTCTCCCACCTCCAGACTACGGCTGACCTCCTGCATTTACTGGGGTTCTCCATCAATGTGCCGAAGTCGCACCTGATTCCCTCTCAGAAACTCCTCTTCATTGGAGCGGTTCTGGACAGGGCGCAGTTTCGGTTCTATCCTCCCGAATAGCGAGTCAGGGACATTCAGGCTATGATTCCGATCTTTCAGCCCTTGTTCCGGGTTTTGGTCAGAATGACCCTGAGGCTTCTGGGCCTCATGGCCTCCTGCATCCTGCTGATCAATCATGCCAGGCGGCATATGTGGGCTCTGCAGTGGGACCTGAAGTTCCATTGGGTGCAGCATTAGGGGAATCTGTCTGATTATGTCCAGATCGCGGAGGGCACTGCTCAACAGCTGCAGTGGTGGCTCACGAACTAGGATTGGGTCAGTGGTAGATCCCTCTACCTTCCCCAACCAGAATTCACAGTGGTGACGGATGCCTCCATTCTGGGATGGGGCAGCCACATAGGAGAGGCGGAGATCAGAGGCCTCTGGTCTCCAGCGGAGTCCGGGCTCCACATCAACCTTCTGGAGCGATGGGCAATTCGTCTTGCACTAAAGGCATTCCTTCCCTCAGTCTGGGGAAGAGTAATGTAGGTGTTCACGGATAACACCACCGCCATGTGGTATTGCAACAAACAGGGCGGGTTAGGGTCGTGGCCCCTATGTCAGGAGGCCCTTCGCCTCTGGACATGGCTGGAACATCAAGGCATTTCCTTGGTGGTTCAACACCTGGCAGGTTCTCTGAACGGCATGGCAGACAAATTCAGCCACAGGTGCATGATGGATCACGATTGGAGTCTTCACTCAGGGGTGGTGCAAGGTCTCTTTCAACAGTGGGGAGAGCCTTGGTTAGATCTATTCACCACCGAAGAGAACGCGCATTGTCAGCAATTCTGCCCATTGCAATTTCCAAGGAGGCACTCGCCCGCCGACGCATTTCGTTGCGAGTGGAGATGCGGTCTTTTGTACGCCTTTCCGCCTATACCACTTAAGCACAGAGTGCTGAAGAAGATCCGGCGCGACCGGGTCCAAGTCATTCTTGTGGCTCCGGATTGGGCAGGAAGAGTCTGGTATCCAGAGCTGCTCAACATGGCCATCGATCTTCCCATCAGACTACCTCTTCGGGAGGATCTTCTGTCGCAGCAGCAGGGGACGGTCCCCCACCCGAACCTGTCCAGTCTCCACCTCCTTGCTTGGAGATTGAGCTGCGGCAGTTGATGTCTTTCAACCTGCCTCCTGAAGTTTGTGATGTAATCTTGGCAGCCAGGCGGCCCTCCACAAAGACAGTATACGCCTGCAGGTGGAACAAATTTGTGGCATGGTGCACAGCAAAGGCTGTAGATCCCCTCTCTGCCCCTCTTTCTGAAGTACTCTTGTTCCTTCTTTCTTTAGCCCAACAGGGCTCTTCTCTGGGCACTATCAAAGGCTACCTTTCTGCCATCTCTGCTTTCCTTCGGCTGCCAGATCAGCCTTCTCTTTTCAAGTCTCCGGTAGTTAACCGTTTCTTGAAAGGCGTAACGCATCCTTTTCCTCCAATTCCATTTGTTACGCCTCAGTTGGACTTTAATCTTGTGCTGACTTATTTGATCTGCGCTCCCTTTGAGCTGTTTCATAATTGTCCATTACGTCTTCTAACTCTTAAGACCGCTTTCCTGGTAGCCATCACTTCTGCTAGAAGGGTGTGTGAACTCTAGGCTCTTTCCTCAAAACCTCTTTTCCTGTTTGTCCATCTGGGCAAGGTGGTTCTCAGGACCCGTCCATCCTTTCTTCCTAAGGTGGTCCCTGCCTTCCACATCTGGCAGACCATTACTTTGCCCACCTTCTTTCCGCCTCCGCATCCTTCAAAGGAAGAAGAGAGACTCCACTGTCTGGACCCAAAATGTGCGCTCTCCTTCTATCTGGATCGCACAAAACAGTTCCGGGTGGATGATCAACTGTTTGTTGACTACGTGGGCGCAAAGAGGGGTCAGGCCGTACACAAACGCACCATTTCTCGGCGGATCGTGTTGTGTATTAAGGATTGTTACTCTGTAGCTAAAAAGGAGCCTCCAGTGGGGCTGCATGCTCACTCCACCAGGGAGACGGCAGCCACTACTGCCTTGGGAAGAGGAGTGCCTCCAAATGACATCTGTGAGGCGGCCACGTGGGCATCACTGCACACGTTCACCAAACACTACTGCCTGGACAGCCAAGTCCGGAGAGATAGCTTCATTGGCCGTTCTGTTCTCCAGGATATTCTGGTGTGATCTTGGTTCGCAGACCCACCACCTGGGTTGGTATTGGTGAGGTGTCTATTCTAACATAAGGAATCAATAACTAATGTGTTTCTTTCAGATGAACAAGTTACTTATCTTCGGTAACAATATGTCTGTAAGAAACATTAGTTAGTTATAGATTTCTTACCGCCCCACCCATCCTCCCCATTCTGCGAACTGTTTTCTAGGGTTAAGGACATCCTTTAAAGGCCCTAGTCTTGTGCACCAGTTGTCAGTGTCTTGCCTGGCTCTGCGTTTCTGGCGTGGAAAGTCGTGTACAGAACTGACGTCAGTGCGCGAGGGCGGCGTCTAAGTAGCTGCCGCAACGTCATCCCGGCGACCACGACACCGACGATGAACGCAGAACCGACCGACGCCACCTTCGGACGCACAGAGGTACTGCTGACAACAAATCTTTCTGGATCCAGTCTAATGCCTGGGGGTAATTCTAAGGTAAGGAATTGGGACACTAGGACAAAAAATGGCATGGTTGATAAACCAATCCTGTCAATTAATTCAACACCGTGAACCTAATGGACCATCTCCAATGAAGATACCTGGATACTGCACAGACTACTATCTGAGAAGACTCTGTGCGGAGAATCTGTGTTGCAACCTCTAGTTGGCAGCAACCAAGTTACTTACGTAGTGGAATGATCGCTGCTCTCCTTGGGCAGGTGTAACCAGGGACAAAAGAAAATAAAGTGCACCATTGGTTTCTCTGACTGTTGGCAGGCCGGGCATACAGTATTTATAGTGGTTAGGTGGTTCCGCTTTGCTAATTAAGACATTAATGGTAAATTTCCCTAGCCAAACTTGAGATAGAAGGCTTTGCAGCCAATGGGTCAGTGAAATCCAGAAAGGACTCAAATAAAAATTCAGATTTGAAATCTAGAAAAAGGGAAGTAAGTGATCCCTAGGGCACATTTTGAAATTCACTAAGATGGATATAGTCCCAAAATACATCCTTGAGTGTGGTCTTGTTTACATGGGCCTTGGATGCCGAGGAGGACCAGTAGTCTCCTAGGATGATATGTATTAACAGCTTCTGGACATAGCATAGCCACTTGATTTTGCCAAAGCTGTCCAGTGGTACTATGTCCTCCAAGGCTCCATGATAATCATCCAGACCTACAAAATACTTCAACCGTCTCCGATAAAGTAGCGGCCTCAATTAGGCTTTATTTATTCTTGAGTAGAGACCCATATCCCTTCTTAATGGTATTACTGCGGTATTCTTTGGGTGGTTTGATAGAGATCTCAAGAATGTGTTGTCAGTCACCCCAAGTTTGGTCAGATTCGAGATACCCCATGCTACAGCCCCATACAGGACACTGCTCTCAGCCATAGCTCTGTACAACTTAAGTGCAGGAGAAATGCGCCTGGTGCGAGATGTCCTATGATATTTTAAAATGGCGGAAAAGTGATGCGTTCAATTTAGACTACTCTTCTCAAGCTGGGATGCCTATGACAAGGATCTGGATAACCTAATACCCTAATTATCAACTTGCATACCCTGTCCAAAGGGCAACCCCCCAACATAATCAAATCCCTTAATGCTTTGTGGGGGCGAAAAGCCGAAAACCAAGCCCTCTTTCAGTGCAAAAATCTTCACATTTATTAACCAGGCATTGTAGAGACTAGGGGTTTTTGAGATCAGGAGAGTGTCGTTAGCAAATAATAGGAGGGAAATTTACAACCACTCAGGCAAGGGACATCATTGAGGCCATCCTCCACATAGAACACCACATCGTTAAGATACAAGGAGAAGAGGTTTGGGGTAAGGATGCACCCCTGCCGGACTCCTTTCTGGATGGAAATGCATTCAGCCAGCTTCCCTCACCGGTCCCATCTCACTTGGGCAAAGGCGTCCTGGTGGAGGCGAACCAAACTGCCCAGAATATCAGGTGGAACCCCACTATTCCTCAAGACAGGCCCAAAAGTGGTCTCTGGGCACTAAGTTGAGTGTGGACTTAAGGTCGACGAACACCAAGTATAGGTATACCACTGTTTTCCAGAAGATCAATAAAAACCTAAAAATCTGGTCAATTGTACTGATCCCTCTTTTAAATCCTGCCAAATGAGGAAAGTGCCTGGTGATCCACAATCCAGTATTGCAAATTTCCAAGTATTTGTCTTGCAAAGACCTTTTGGGCTATGTCTATAAAGCTCATAGGCCTATAATTTAAAAAGAGTCCTGCTTGCCCTTTTTTATAAATAGGCACATTTCAGGCAGCCTTCCAGCTTGCTGGAATACTTCCTCCCTCGAAGATGTGGTTAAATAGTTTGTAGAAATAAAGGGCCCATATCTCAATATCGGCAAGAAAAAAGTCACTCAGGATGCAATCGGGTCCAGCTGCTTTTCCAGATGCAATACCCTTATTTGCCTCATCACAGTCCCTCAACTCTATCATGAGAGAACCCATGGTATGGAAGAATAAGTCATAATGTTGGGAAGTATCATCAACAAGGAATCCCTCTGAAGCCTATACAAATCTGTAAAATGGGCATTCCATACCTCAGGGGGGAATTGTGTCTGCCAGGAGCCTCGATGGTTCCTCCTTACCAATAATTACCCGCTTCCAGACTGTTTTGGTGTATTTTTATATGGCTGCCTCATATATACCTTCCCATAACTCTGACTACCATTTCCTAAGCCTAAATGCTCCTGCTGGAGTCAGTTTATACTTGCTTCTTTTAAGATGTATTAATAGTGAATCACCCAGGGATAGAGCCCGTCGAAGTTCATTATTTTTAGCATTGCATGTCTTATTATACCATGAGCATTTTGGTTTCGTATAGGCCCGATGGACTTATGGTTAAATGTGAAACACTTCCTAGAGTTTCAAACAACCCCTAATTTGTAGTCAATATTTTGGTAGACAAACAACGATCCCTGGGCTGAGATAAGCTTAGCTTATCTAGCTCTTGCATGACTTCTTTAAGGGCCAGGCTCATACAATCTCTTGCGCGCTGGTCCTGGGCCACACATCCCCATTTAATCCTGCCCTTATCATTGGATGGCAACAGGTTGGAGCTAAGGGATATCGGGATAACAGTCAGGAAGCAGAAGAGGCCAGCAGCAGCAGATGAGTAATTGAGGGGATTGTGATCACTATCATCCCTATTTATTACCTTAAAGTCAGTCATGTTTCACCAAAGCTGGACAGGGAATAAGATACAATCAATTCTATTTGATTCGCTGGGACGATAAAATGTGCAAATGGCATTAGGATCTGAAAATGAGTGACCATTACATTCCCTCAGACCATGTGCCAGGGTAAAGGACAGTAGCAGATAAGCAGTTCCAGTGCAGCTCTTCACTGAAGTGTCAATAAGGACAGGGATCCCCCATTCTTCATCCTGTTCCCTTATAGGGGATTGGTTACCCATATCACAAGGCTCGTATGTAGCATTAAAGTCACCTGCAAAGATAGCAGTGTCATGAGTGTCAGAAGAAGCCTGAGTAAGGCAAATTCCGAATCACCTCAGTCTCCCCTCTTCCCCTGGCTGTCGTAATATAAAGATAGTAGAAGCACTAAGTATGGTTGTCAGTTCAAGTGATGGATATACCCATGATGTCAAATGAAATGGAGGCAAAGAGATGTAATTTGACGTTGATATTTGTTTTAGCCCAAGTAAGAAGGCCCCACAAGGGGTGGCCCTTTGCAAAACTACAAGCAGGTACAGGATAAGTTGTGCAGGCTGATCTGTGGGGCAGTTCCAAAGACCACGCTTCCTGGGAAAAACACAGATCAAATTGGTCAAAAAAGCTCCCCCAGGATTGATCACCCATCTTGCCCTTGATTCCTGCAATGTTCCAAGAATGCATATTAAAAACAGGAATAGAGGGAATACGGTCAGGGACAATAGCCGGGGGAATCGGAGGAATTATCCACAGGTAGGGAATCACTATTTGGGTGCAATGTTTCTAAAATGGCACAATGGTCTCTACTACTGGCACTGATGTGCATTGATCACTCAGCCAATAAATCCACCATTGATGTACCCAAAGGCTTGCTCTGATTATGATTGATTCCCTTCCTCGGGTGATAAACCACAGTATACCCGGGGATTACATTTAAACCTGGTTGTTGGTCTTTTGAACAGGCGATGGCGCAACTCCATGTTCACCACACCCAAAGCCAGAAACTTTGACTTCAGCTCAAGCCTAATATAGTCAAAAGCGACCAAGGGCTCGGAAGGATCACTGCATCATCTTGCATCGAGAATGCCAGAGTGAATAACCGAGTAACAGTGGTGTTTAGATTGTATCTGAAAAATACATTTATTTATAAGGGACTCTGTTTCTTTGTTTACAGACTTAGGTAAAATAGGGACCTTGGTCATGTAGATCGAGGCTATTAGCATATGTCCTGTCAATGCTACCCTAGCTAAACTACAATAGTCCCCATCACTACCTCTCTGGAGACCACGGTTAAAATACTGAATCCACCCATGCTGGCTTTTATGTCTGGTTTTGATGCACTTTAGGATGTTTCTTAAGGGCAAGATTTGGGTCAGTCAGGCCAGGCAGGGTACAGGTTTAACATCCTGAGGTGGGGTGCTAGATGGGGGACAGATGGCAGCAGATGTTGAGCGATTTAAAACCATTTGATTTCTTGCACTGTTTCTTTAGTTATTAGGGTTGTATAGGTAGGGCATATGGCACATTGAGAAGTTTTAAGAGGCGGTGACCACCCTGCTTGTGTGGGGCCTTTAAATCAGAAACATCAGTCTCAAGCTGCGTACCAGATTAGAAACTTAGCTGCCCTCAATACCCACATGCAAATTTAGGTTAGTAGCTACTAATTCCGTAGAGGGAGTCTTCTGAAGAGGCAATGATAATGTGTCGGCAGATCTAGATAGAATCTTTGTTGATTCCGGCTTTGAGGGGGGAGGGAGAAGCCAAAGGTGTAAATCTATTAACACATAAAATTGATGGAGACAGTGGTATAGGCCTTCTCTCAACAATGGGAGATTTACACAGGGTTGACAATAAGACATCGCTGGAACTGGCTAATAAGGAACTAGATGGGGCCGGGTTAGGATTCAAACAGTCATGCGGCACTGTACGAACTTTGGTTTTCTGCTTCTTTATAAAAATGGAGGGAACTCTCTTCGAGCTCGTAGGAGGATATGTGCCAGTGGGATCATCTTACCCCAAGAGAGCTTCCACTTTGTCAATAAGCATATCAATGACCTTTAGGATAATACTCTCCACCAAAACGTTCATTGCAATGGGGAGGGGCTGAGTTGTGATTTGTAAAACTGTTTCCCTAGGTGGAGTAAGATGCCTTTTATTTCCCCATAACCTATGCTATAAAGTCACTTCAAAGCGCCTGTGTAAAATACAGGCACAGGCGTATGGGAAATGGCTGAATTATACACAGATAAAAACTCCTCGGAACAAAGTTACAAAAGTCCTGGGTAAATAAGAGCAGATCCAATACAGAAAGGTACAGACTAACAGGTTATGTCCTGGATGAATCAGAACTTCTTAAAGCTGAACACTGGAAGAACAGAAGTCCTTGAGTTCGGCCAAAAAGCATCCATCTGGAATCCGCTTTGGTGGCCTAGATCAGCGGGGGCTTGTCCGCTCCCAGTGGCTAAAGATAGGATTCTCGGTATAGTGTTTGATAAAGACATGTCTTGGCGGCCACAGATATGTTAAAAGGGCTGAGAAAGATACTGCCATTCATCCCTTTCTTCCTCAGGAAAACAGTTATAATTGCCACTATCTTTTCTAGAATCGATTATGGTAATGCCCTTTATTTGGGAGCTGGCACTGCTCAACTGGCCAAGCTGCAAGCAGTTCAAAATGCAGCAGCGAGAGTACTTCTTAACCTACCTAAGCATCATCCTACCTCCCGCTCTATCAGGCAACTGCACTGGCTTCCAGTACAACGAGGGGTGGAGTTTAAAGCACTATGCTTGGTTCTTAAGGCATTGTCCGGAGATGGGGCTTTGGATCTTCAATCCTTATTCTCCCGATACCAGCCAACCCGTTCCTTGAGGTCTGCGCGCAAAGGACTGGTCATTGTTCCTAAGATCAAAAGACTACGATGGGGAGGCAAGGGCTTCTCCCATTTGGCCTCAAGGTTATGGAACTCAGCCCCCTTACACATCAGACAGATCACTAACCGTAGGCTGTTTAGAAAGGAAATTAAGACATGGCTTTTCACCCAATGATGCATCGGTTAGTATCTGTTTAGTTACTTTATTCAGCGCCAAGACGCCTCGGCATTAGTGCGCTTTAGAAATACCATCAGTCAGTCAGTCAGAAAAAGATACTATCCTTACCCGAGCAACATGATGAATAAATATTTTCTTACCTACATTTTTCCAAAATCCCTCTTCTCCTGCAGAGAGTTCTCTCCATACTCTTGATGTTAGGAGGTTGTTGACGGTTATCTGGACAAGACTAAATCTTTGAGGAAGTCAAAGCAACTTTTTGTGAACTATGGTCATTTGCAAGCAGGATTTGCCATTTCGAAACAAACACTGGCGATCGAGCTGTCGATTTCGAGTGAGATTTGGCGTCTACTATCGGGATTTCTGATCGATAGGAAGACTTCCAGCAAGAGTTTCCACCGCGGGCGGTCAGAGGGCTGCTTCTCAAGTAGATTTTCTGCTCGAGCAGCAGCAAAGTCAACTTGAATGGCCACATGCTCTTGCGCACCATGTGGTGCAGTTTGTGCTGATTTTCCAACGTGGAATGTGTTACTGGCGCTAAATTGCAGCGTGATGTGTATATTTAGGCCTATTAGCTGAACTCCATGAAATCTCGCTAAGTTTTTACGCAACTCTGCGGAATTCTGTGGGGTGAAATTCTGGGAGTTCAGCACACTCTTAGAAAAGAGTTTACAAAGGAAGTTTTTAAAATGTCACTTGTAAATATTCTTAGTGATTTTAAAGGGTGTATGACTTTTTTTCTTCCATTTTTTAAAGTAAAATGCCTGGTTTAAGAGTGCAGATTTTAAATTTTTCTCACATGTACTTCCTGGCCTGTCTAAAGTGAGGCAAAGACACAGTAAAAAATTTAACATTGAAAGAACTGCCCCATGGTCCCTGCACTTGAGCGGTATTATTCACTGCTTATTATTTCAATGGAGATTCCATGAGAGATAACCAGAATCACAGGTAAGAAACCATACCTTCACCAACTTTGCGCCCGGATCAAGGAGCTGCAATTTTGTTACGCAAATCCCCATCCGATAATTTTCGTATATAGAGCTTTGTGTCAATAAACATGGGTGCTTGGCATACAATGCCAAAGTACCATTCATGTAACACCCGCTTGACACAAAATGGCAAGAACTTTTTGCGTGTCAAGTTTAAAAAAATGCACTTGAAATTTAGTATCCTTTCAAGACTTAGAGCTGTCTTTGCAGTGGTGCAAAATATTGATAAGCATGCCCTACCATGTGTAAATAGCTAATGTGAATAGTTTGAAAAGTCTGTCCCCGCAACTTACGAGTAAATCATTTCTGCAATCAGTTGCAAATTGAGCTTAAAATAAGGTTAAATTGATTGTTTACATCACAAACTATATTTTAAATACCATAGTAGCCCTTCTAGTGCAAGAGTACCACCATCCCATCTTTTATTATCAGTATTTGTGTAGGTTAATGAAGCCATGTTGAGCTCATACTCAACTGTACCCATGTCCCAACCACAGCACACAGTAGCTTGTATAGCTTGGCAGTTGGTACAAGGATTCATGTGATAACACAAAGAGAACAACTTTGAATAATCAAACTGTAATGGCTTTCTTAATGGCCAAACGATGTACTTTGAGAAGCCTATTAAAATGATGCTGAAAAGTTTTATAGTGGATATGGAAATGAAAATTATTCCTTATCTGAATTCATATTAGCAAAATTAGGAACCCTATAAGTCCTCCAAGTGGATGTCAGAACTACCTAAGTAAGATGGCATTAACAAATATTTTCTAGCAAGCATTTCTAATGCTTAGTTTCAAATTCAGGAGACAACGACCACACCTTAGCAACATGTCGGGTCCATATGGGGGAACTTCTTTCTGTAAATGCGTGTTTTGTTGGTAAGGACATAGACTTCCATGGACCAGAATGTCTCGTGTAATGGAGTCACGTTTCGCTCTGATGCAGAGATGTTTCATACTAGATCTTGCCACTGAGACTGGAGAACATGTGAGTATCATGGGCTTGCTTATCTCTGGCCTAAACATGTGTTTATCTTTGGTGTTTGATAGCTGATTTATTTGAGGATAAATGGCATCAATGTTTTAACTGGTAGTACTGGTACTTTTTTTTGGAGCGTCAGGGCTTTAGTCCCAACTTCCTTCAAAAGCCAGTACCGTAAAGGCTGCCTTCAGGTGAATGGGATCCAAGGAACTGCATTGTTTCAGGCTGGCGGAGAGGTGACTCCTGCTCCTAAAAACTGTGTGTAAATCAGCAAATGTGGAAGTCCTAATTATCAAAACATCCCAGTACCTGCTTCACCAGCTTAAGAAAAACAAGCCCATCAGCACCATAACTTACTTCCACTAAGTTGTATGATCCCTGGATCCCCTCGACTCTTGATGGTGGATGGATTGTCATTAGTTGAAAGCTTATAGCTTACCTTGTTCTTCCCAAGGAAATACTCCACTTGCAGCTCAGCTGAGTAAAGAAATGCGACCATATCACTCCTTTTTAGGTTGACATAACCTGACTATCACTGGGATGAAGTAACTTCTCAAAATCATATACATCGTGCACATGACCATATTACTCCTTTACTCAACCTATGTCCCTCAAAAGGTCTCACAGCAGAAGGAACTCAACTGAGAGGAGGAAAATAAATGGGCTACTCGAACTCTGGGAAGCCTCATAAACTGCAAACCAAACAATGTCTTATTCAGTCCCAGCTATGGAATTTGTTACATTTAACATGGAGAGTTCAAACACTGCTTCCGCTGCCTCGCATCTTTTTATTTAAAAAAATACGTCAATGAGTGCCAAGCTTGTATAGGCTACTTCCCAAACCCTGACTCCGCACAGTCTGTCTGACTTACCTGAGCCAGAAGAGCCAGACAAATCTCGACCGGCCAAAAATGCATCTCTTTGACTAGCTGATAAGGAGCTTCTCTGCTGGTCGGAAACTACTGCAAAGTTTTCAGGACCAAGGTTCATTAGTTGAGCTGGCGTCAGAGACTAAAGGAGAGAGAACAAACTGTGAGTTTGCTGTGAGATGCACAAAAAAGAGACCCACAGAGAAATATTCTTCCCAAGGATAATGAATGGCGAATATTAATTTTGTTTGTGGTGATGGAGGTGAATTACCTTTCAAAAGCAGCATCTTTTGGACCAAATATGATCATTCAAGAAGGTAAAGACCTGTTTTGGGATAATTCACTTTTAGCAACTTCCTAACATGTATCCATCTGTACAATTATTCCTACCCGGTGTTTTTTAACAAGTAGTGACAGCCTACCTCTTGTGTATATCTCAGACATCCCTACTTTTTCTTTGTCATCTTTTAAATCTGGAAGTGTAATAAGGCTCTTGCCAAAAAAGTTGCCATGCGATACATAGTAAGGGCCTGACTAGTTTTGACTGCAGAGAGTTAGGTAGCACGCTCAGCTGGGTTTGAATAAAAGATGTAAAGGCCATATCAGACATGTAGTGGACGGGGCCAAGCAGCGAGTTAGTGTAATGTTTATTAATATGTTTCTTGCAATAATGTACTGTTTGGCCTCAGACTGAAAGTATAGTGTGCAAAATTAAACTTCAACAATTGAATTCTTGTGAAGAGTTGCCAATTGTGTAAATTTTACATAACTTCAGTGGACGTTGAAATTCAATTTTTTTCCCAAAAATACAACTTTTTACACAGGGGATTTTTTTACTTAAATATATATTTTCCCCGTGCCACATTGAAAAGGTATCTAGGTAAAAAAAAAACTACGAAGTTGACAGAAACCAGCTTTGCAACTTCCCGAATTATAAATGTGCCTGCTGACGATATAGTTACATCTTCGGGAAAGTTGGAAATGTTGCTTATGGTGTCACTTGAAAAACGTTTCTGACGTCACCCTTGCCTAGTCCGACTGAAGAACATCCTGCAGCAGGGAATCAGACTATGACTCTTTCATGTTTATCAGTGTGCCAGAAGTGTGGGCAGGGGATGTGGGGAGCAAAGAAGGATGTAGGTGATGGTGCAGATTGGCTGTTGAGGCTTCTCAAATAGACTGTTATGGAGTACAACAGAGTAGGCGGTAGTGTAAAGAACAAGGCCAAGTACTCAGGACTTTTCCTGGGTGCTGTAGTCCTTCAGAGCAAGGTGTAGGGATGGCTGCAAAAAAGTACCAGTCTACCATGACCCTCGGCAGGAATGAAAACAATTTCGTACAGCATCAACCATTTTTTAAATTTGGGATTTTTCTTATTGAATTCTGCAGCTGTGCTTGATGGCCGTCTATTTCTGGCCTAGCTTTGAGGTTTTCCTTGCTGTAACACTGCAAACATTATGTGATAAGGTTGTCAGATTTGGAAAACTTACCCGGTAGTTTGTATTTCCACTGGGATCTGTAGCTGACACCTTGGGAAATCTTACAGCACCCCAATACATTTACTCATTTGGTAGCTGATTAGAAATAATGTTGTCTTTTAGTTTGTTCTCTCCTTTGTTTCACAAACCTTATGATAACACTTTGAGTTTGACCATTAACACACTTAAAGTGGCTTATCGCTTTCTTATACGCACAGAACACTTTATTTTATTAATTTGTGTTAGTTTTGTAGTTGCCTAAAAGCAGTGACATCCAGAAGGATAATTCCAGGCAGTCAGTTAAAAATTAGTGTTGCTAATTTGGATCAGTCTGAGGAAGTGACTTGTTAGCACTAGCTTGAATCAGACGGTATCTTGACAGGCTTCCACGAAGCCACAAGACCAAATGGAAGTAACCCTTTGCGGAGAATGTAATGACTATCAATGAACAGGCCCACTGGTTTGTGGAGGAGGTTGGACTGTCATGGACATTTAACTGGAAAAAGTAGTGTTGAGTCCCTCACAATTTTGGAAATGGTAACTGCATGCACAATAACCATTCTTTTGATTTTGTTCTTTTGTATTTACTAGCCCCTTTGCTTACTAGATAACTTGCATTCAAAGACGAACTTTAGTGCTGATATTGACATTAAAAATACAATAATTTCCCTTCTGATTTAGCACTGCTTTTTGAATTGCAGTCTAGTGTCTATGTACCTTGGGGATTTTTGCCCCAGTACATTTTAAATTAGGTGGTGAACTGTTGACTTTCAGAGGGGGAAGAATAAAAGTGGTAACTAAATGCATGGCACTGTCGTTCAACAGAGTGAATGTAGGTAAAGAATGTTTAGAAGCAATTTGTATACTCTAATCGAGGACCAAACAATTGATATATCTTTTTTATCTCTGGATATTTGTCATGAAACGCTGTGTATTTGGTCCCTGTTAACATTCGTGCCCTTTTTGGCTGGTGCACAGACACATTTTAAGTGTAATGGCTACACTGGCATCATCCCCAATTTTTCACTCGAATTCCCAAACTGATACGTACAGAAAAAACCTTGGTTGGAAGAAGTAAGATGGCTTCAGGGGTCAGAAAAGGTATCACACTGCTCTGCAGCTGGGATATTTCAGCAGGTGTCAAGCCGGCTAAGAGAAGAGAAAGAACAAAAAAAACAATATTAGAGATGGACAGGGCCAATCAGTAGTATCACAGAGCAAATAACTGACAGCACGGAGTCTTTATTAATAGCAACATGAGGGTGGTCAGTATTAGCCTGGAGCCTCTCCAGAAGTGCTCTTTTAATTACAATGGAGTCTGTAATGTGAGTCACCATGAGACCTAACAGCGATGAATTACTTCACAGACCTGTGGTGTTTCACTGAGAGACTCTCCCTTTTTAGGAGTAGGTGGAGTCCCCAAGTGAAATAGCATGGAAAAAGAAGGAATTAGAAGGAGAACTGGGGCTGGAATTATTGATTTCCTTCGTAATCCCTCATTCCGAAGTGGACCCTCAGGTCCCCATGAAGTCCACTCCCCATAGAGTTATCTCCTAGAGTTATTGTTGCCACCGTTATCAATAACTAGGCGGGAAAAAATTAAGGCAGATGGAGGGAGACTGAGTTGGTACACAGTTTATAAAAAAGCTGTGATGCTCAAGGGTCTCTCCAAAGCAGCCGCATAGGAGAGGGACTCCCTGTGGCGAGGCAGCACACATATTTATAGCAACAATCAGAAACTTCTAGAATTCGGCCACATTGCTAAACTTTCTTACTCTATGTGGCAGGCGCCTGAATGAGATGATCATGATGAAGTGTCCAAAATATTCACAATAGTACATGTGAAAACGGAAAGCAGGGAGTTGACCAAAGTAGGGATATAGGAGATGGGGCAGTAGTTGTTGGACTGGTTGGAGTTGGTGTTTTTATTATAGGGGTAGCCTGGCCAATTTTGAGGCAGTCAGGTAAGGAGCCTTGGGTGAGAGAAGCAGTGACTATACTAGTCCAGAGTGGGAATAATGGGAGAATGGACACAAAAAGGGACTTAGGACAGCTCTAAAAAAAGAGATAGAGATCTATCCGAGGATCAGGTCTGTAGAAAGAATTATAAGACAGTGATACATTTGAAGAGAAGTTCATTAGGGAATCAACATGGGATTCTATACAAACTGCAGGAGCCCTTTGTGATAAAACAGGATTGATGACGCCGCCACTTAGATTGTGTTTCAGGTTGAGGTTGCCCTAGCCTCACTGGTTTTATGGATTATCCCCAGCTTGAGATATCTCCTTAGAGAAGTTTGACTGCAGTAGCAGACCAGCCTACTATTAATATCGAAAGTTTATTTACCGAAGGATCTTAGATGGAAGCCCAGGTGGGGAGGGAATGAGGAGTAGGGGCTACTTAAGGAGTGTTAGTTACCGTTATAGAACCTTCATTGTAACTCTAGGGATCAAACAATTTTTGTATTATCAATATACATGTAGAACTGCTAATAATTGTCCCATGGATCACTAGGCTTGTGCCCAGTATTGTGCAAGCTGTATGATCCTATATTTGAATGGTATTGTAACTTATCTGACATGTCACGATCTGCATGTAGTCATTTTTGTTGAAATGCAAATAAAGAAATGACAACAAAAAACATTAAGAGTCCTTTGTAATCTCAGTATATTTTGGAAAGTGATTAACACATTATATTTGAAAGCAGCCTCTGTCCCCAAAGTAACTGCTGTAATACCTTCAAATCAATAGAAACAATATTTTAGCAAGACATACATCCCTGAAGGGATTACGCCTATGCCTTAAAACATCCTGCTTGACTATAAATTTGATAATGCAGTCCCTGGTAAAATGTGAGTTATATTAGATAAAATAGGTGAGATGTGCAAATTGGAAGAGTTATGAATCAGACGGGTTACCTTTAGATAAGTATAAACACAACATTGATCTGTGGGCTATCCCTACTAATGTGTCGAGGGCTGTTGCACCGAGAAAACAAACACTTTCTTGGTTCCTCTCAAATATAGTCTCTATATTTAAAAAAAAAGGTGACAAACCTGACCCCCCACATCTTATTGGCCAATCCCTATCATATTTGGACATGAAAGTTGCTGGCAGAGTCCTGTAGTCCAAGCTAGAAACCTGGGCAGAGTAGAAATCACTACTGTTTGATGTTCAATTTGGTTTCCATTTTGGCCTTGGCGCTGTGGACCAATGTCTCAATTTGCTTTAATTTACATTTACATATATATCCATCAAACATGGTAGTATACAGTTTGCTTTTACCGATTTGTCTAGAGTTTTTGGCTTAGTCACTCTAAATTGCTGTCTATAATGATCGCTATAGATGTTGACATTTGCCTGTGTCAGATATTTAAATCAATATGGGAGTACTTAATGGTTGTCAACTTGTCCCTTTTTCTTTTTGCACTTTATAATATTAACTTGGAAGATTTTATAAGGTCCAGGGGCCAGTACATGGCTTTGCTGGGTCCTCAAGCAATACCCTTACTTCTCTAGGTTGATGACTCTGTGCTAATGGCCAGAACTGGGAATAGGCTACAGAGGCTTTTGGGTCCATTTGCAAATTTTATGAAGGACTTAACCCTGAAAGCCAACTTGGCAAAATCTTATGATATGGCCTGTGGTCCTTGTTACACATGGACAACAATTACGGCCGAATTGTAGGTACTTTCAGGATGTGGGAGTTCCTTTTGATTTAGCGTTCAAATTGGACAATCTCCAAACTGTTTGAATACAACAATTTACAGGGTCGATCAAGGAGGTTTTTAGGTTGTCCATTAAATTAGGCTCCAAGTAATTAAAGGAAGTCTTACGATCTATAACACCAGGTGTGTATCAATTGTGACATATGAAGTGGGTCTTTTGGGCTTTATAGAGCCAAATGATATTCAAGTTGTAGAGAATACATTTTTGTGAAGGCCGTTTGCCTTTCCAAAGAATATCCCTACCATCATTTGCCGTCTAAAATTGTAGATTACATATCTGGAGAATCTAAATATGTTTCGCCCATTGGCCCTATTGCACAAGTTACTAACTTGTGTAACGCTATATCTGTAAGAGATATTAGTTAGTGATAGATTCCTCACCTTGGAATATCCCCAGGCGTCAGACTGGATTCGGAAAGTTTTTCGTCAGCAGTACCCGTGCGCGTTGGTAGGTGTCGCCATATGGCTCCGCGTACGTCATTGGCGTCAGAGCCGCTGAGATGATGTCGCTGGAGCTACTAATAACGTGCCCACGCGCGCTGACGTCAGTTCTAAACACGACTTTACGCGCCAGGAACACAGAGCCATGCAAGATACTGACCACTGGTGCATTGAAACTAGGGCCCTAAAAAGATGACCTTAACCCTAGAAATCAGTTCGCAGAATGCGGAGGATAGGTGGGGCCATAAGGAATCTATCACTAACTAATATCTCTGACAGATATATCGTTACACAAGTAAGTAACTTGTGCATCTGAAAGAGACACATTAGTGATAGATTTCTTACCTTAGAATAGATACCCCAGCAATACCAACCCTGGTGTTGGGTCTGCTGTGAGAAGTTGGCCTGATATGTGATGTTTCCAATTCTGGAACCACCTTGTATCAGTCCAAACAATCCCTTATGGTGTCTGGTTGTAAGTCAACCTTATTAGACAAGCTATCCTAGTGGTAGCATGGACTAAGCAGCCTTCAAGGCTAAACTCAAGAGGTCGTGTTAAGCGATCTGTTTTACCAATCACAATCCTGTAATACCAAATGAAAGGACACCACACAAGTATATATTATAAAAATATATGTATTTATTACTAGAATAATCCCCAGTACTCTTTATGAGCAAAGGGGGCACAAGCGTTAAACAAAAGCACAGTTAAACATATAAAAGTTGCACAATTATGGATGAGGGCGGGTGGCCACTCAAACCATATATTAAAAAAGTGGTATAAGAGATACCAATCGAACAGTGGTTAGGCCTAGGGCCTAGGGAATCACTGGGAGCAGTCGGGACTAGCAATGCTGATGTCGGGAAAAGCCCGCGGGATTCGGGTGCAGCGCTTTTAAGGAGACTTCCGCTTAACCTAGAAGGACGAAATTTAAGACACATACACTAGAGGTGTGTACCAGTGTGGGAACACACCGGCGTTGTTGAGTTACCTCACCCACAGGAAGCGGGTGCATAGGGTCGAAGTTGTGTCGGGTTTCGTCACGCAGGTTGTTGGTGCTTGAAGCTGAAGAGGCTGCAGGCGGTGTGAAGGAGAAGTGTCCGGTGTGATCCAAGGGTGGATCAGGGTTGTAGAGTACCTGAAAGCAGAGGGGACAGAGTCTGTGTCACTCAGCAGTGACCAGGATGGAACCAGGATGGAACCAGGACGGAACCAGGCAATGTCGGGCGCAATCAGGTGGTTGTCGAGGAGCTTCTCTCCGCTGCCACGTGGGCTCTAGGGCATCTGCGACATCCAGGAGCGGGTCACGAGCTGTCCCACAAACGCTCTCGCAGTCGGCTTCAAGATTGGAGCAAACAACACTTGGCAAGAGCAATCCACGCAGGACTGGAAGATTGCTTCTCACTTGGACCAGGAGGGTCAGAGCAGGTGCTCCTCTGCAGAGGAGCGGGTGCAAGTCTGGAGCAATCAGAATCACAAGTTAGATTTTGTAGTTCATTGGCACAGGGGCCACAAGCCAGCGGGCAAGTGACCGGGCCAACGCGTTGAGCCAAAAGAAGCAGAAGGGCCCCACGCAGCACTCGGTGAGTGTAGAGGGGTGAGCTTCGGTGCAAAAGTGGCTCAGGGCTGGGGCTTCTCAAACCCCGATGTACAGCTTCGAGGGTCACTCGTGGGCTGCATGGTCAGCGTCTCGTGGTTTCTCCAAGATGGCGGGCACCACGCTTCCGGTCGCCTCCACGGGTCTCAGCTCTGCAGGGACTGTGGATCGGGCTGTTAGAAGGCAGGCACGCTTGGTCTTGTTGGTCTCTGTCGCTCGAGTTTTGGCGGGAACTGCAACAAAGCAAATGTCGAGGTGCTGGATGGTGCCTGTTTGCACAGGGTGGTCACTCCTTGACCACAAGGGAGATTCTTCAGTCTTCTACGTCGAGTAGGATGTCGAAGGGTCCAGAGTTTTGTTTCTTATGTTTCATCAGGATAATCTGAGTGCGTTGGCACTGCTCCCATTCTTATACCAATCTAGGGGGCTGGATTACCTGCTAGGTCCCCTCCTATGGGTGGGACCCAGGAAGGGGGTGGTTATACCCCTTTCCCTTTGTCCAGGGTTGCGCTGGAACTGGGGCCGGGATGCCCCAGAACCGGTTTGACCGGATTATGCAAGGGGAAGCCTTGTGCTCCCCAGGCAGTGTCTGGTTTCTTTCAAACCTCCCTGCTACAATCCACTATCTCCTGTCTGGGGTGGTGTGACACCTCCCTGTGACAGGTATCCCTTTGTCCAGGCCTCCTTGGCTGAGTTTCGGTCAGCTGCAGGAGGTCAGACTCGTGTCTGTGGCAGAAGCATCCATTTTGTGGTGCTGAGGCTCCTTTTAAAATCAACCGCGTTTTAGCAAAGTAGCATGTCGTCTCCCTCTAGAGGGGTGGAATGCTATCCCCGTCGACATGACTGTCGAGGGGATAGTATTCCAAATCGTATGACACCTTACACGACATGTTTTGATAAAGCCTAACCAAAGTTAACATATAACTGCGAGGATTATAATGCACTTAATAGTATATGGCATGGCATTATCCCGGAACAGCTTAGGGAATTGGTCCCGACAGCTGCAGACAGGCTCAGCTCATGCTAGAGCACCATCTCACATAAAACCACGCACTCTGCCTCCAGGATTGTTAAGGCCTGCCATAGGAGTGGCTTATAGGTTTATATGTGCCCAGATAGGTTTAGATATAGGCATACTATATCTAAGCAAGGGGTGATTACACCACCTTGCCCCAGCTGAGTGATCAGCCAGTTGTGTCAATTTTGGATAGCCAGTCAGGGGTGGCAAAAGATATGCTGCAGCCCCTGGTAGGCCTTGGATGCACCTATGCCCTGGGCACCTATAGTGCTCTGTACAGGGGCTGATAAGGTGACCCAAGTCAATTTAGTTATGCACCTAGGGTACATGGAATTCATTTTACAGAGAAAGCAGATAGCCTGGGGCCCTGATTAGCAGGGAACCAGGCCAACTAAGTCGAAAACCAGCTAAATACAAGGCAAAAAATCTGGGGTAACCATAGTCAGGTAGCCACCTTCCTACATCTGCGAACCAAGATCCCACCAGAAAGTCACGGAGAACAGAACGGCCAAAGAAGCCGTCTCTCCGGACTTGACTTTCAAGGCAATAATGCTTGGTAAAAGTGTGCAGCGAGCCCATGTGGCTACCTGACCGATGTCTTGCAGGGGGCACCACTTCACAATGCAGTAGTAGCTGCTGTCGCCCTGGTAGAATGGGCCCGCAACCCCACCGGAGGTTCCTTTTTAGCCAGAGAATAACAGGCCTTGATACACAAGATGACCCAGCGGGCTATAGTCTTCTTGTGTACAGCCGTGCCTTTCTTGGCGCCTACGTAACCAACAAAGAGCTGGTCATCCACGCAGAATTGTTGTGTGGGATTCAGGTAAAATGAGAGGGCTCATTTTGGTCCACACAGTGGAGCCTCTCTTCTTCTCTGGAAGGGTGCGGAGGCGGAAAAAAAGCGGGCAAGGTGATAGTCTGACTGATGTGGAAGGCAGTGACAACCTTTGGCAAGAAGGAAGGACGAGTGCGAAGCACAACCTTGTCCAGATGAACCGACAGAAAAGGAGGCTTACAGGAAAGAGCCTGGAGCTCACTCACACGCCTAACGGAAGTGTTGGCAACCAGGAAAGCAGTTTTCAAAGTTAATAAACGAAGAGGACAGTTGGGAAGCAGCTCAAAGGGAACACACATCAAATAGTAAG
Organism: Lissotriton vulgaris; assembly: GCF_964263255.1. Lineage (NCBI taxonomy): Eukaryota > Metazoa > Chordata > Amphibia > Caudata > Salamandridae > Lissotriton > Lissotriton vulgaris. The sequence continues at coordinate 1,203,603,456 of NC_141687.1, forward strand.
AACCAGATTCAAGTCCTCCCACTGTGGCTTTACAAAAGGAAAAGGAGGGAAAGGGTGAGTAACGCCCTTGAGAAATATTTTTACAATAGGGGACTTGAAAAGGGAGGGCTGATCAGGGAGCCTGAAAAAGGCTGAAATTGCAGAAAGAAAGCCCTTAATAGTGCCCAGAGCAGAGCCCTGCTGGGCCAGAGAAAGAAGGAACAAAAGGACTTCTGAAAGAGGGGTAAGAAGGGGATCCACAGCCTTTGCTGTGCACCATGCCACAATTGTGTTCCACCTGCAGGCATGTACCGATTTAGTGGAGGAACTCCTGGCTGCCAGAATGATATCACAGACTTTAGGAGGCAAGTCAAAAGGAATCAACTGTCGCCGCTCAATCTCCACGCCTGTAGGTGGAGGCTGGACAGGTTCGGGTGGAGGACCGTCCCCTGCTGCTGCAACAGAAGATCCTCCCGAAGAGGCAGTCGGATCGGGGCATCCCTGCTCATACTGAGTAGCTCGGGATACCAAACACTTGGAGCCCAGTCCGGAGCCACAAGAATGACTTGCGCCCGGTCGCGCCTGATCTTCTTCAGCACTCTGGGTAGAAGTGGTATAGGTGGGAAAGCATACAATAAACCGCAGCTCCACTCGTGACAAAAAGCATTGCAAAGCGAGTACAGCCTTGGAAACTCCAACGCGCAGTGAAGGACTGGGCTATTCTAAGGCCCAGCGGTGCCAGGGGACAACACCTGAAACCTTCGTGGGTTACCTGTTCCGGCGTACAAATCACAGAGACACGGGACACTTCCTTCGGCATCAAAGATCAGCGTTTTATTTACTGCAGGGATACAGAGATCGCAGGAAGTACACAATGTGTAGGTTCTGAGAGACTCCTTCGAATTGCAACAGTGGATCGCTCCTTTTATACATATTTTCGTCATAGCACAACATGGCGAACAAAAGGTTACAACTCAGTTCCCACAGTAAACTTCAAAAGGGTTGCTTTCATGTTTTCAGGAGCCCGGAACATAATTACAGTAACATCGCCGGTTCCCAACTGTAAAAGCACATTATCCCACCATTAAGTACATTCCACTCTGGCTGTAAACGAGTTAAGAAAAGAGACAAAAACAGGTGCAAGGAAGACAAAGATAGACAACAGATTGAAAAGAGTGTAGGGGCAATATCGGAAGCACGATTACAGGATCAAAGGATTCGTGCCTAATGCATGCACGGCTGAAACAATAGACCGGCACGGCAAGATGAGCCTCGAGCGGAGCCATTTGCCTTAGCAGTGTCATCCCCCTCGTCATAAAGACACCCTCAAAGAAACACGTGTCTTCCGCAAGAGCTTGGGAATCCCAGGGTCACGAAGCAGACAGTGTCCGTTCGCTGACTACTTGAGGGCAAGAAAACAAAATGGATGCCGTATCTAAAATGGAACCCGTGGGTTCAGATGGAGAAACCCACGAATAAGACGAATGGTGCAACGTAGAATAGCGAAAACGCATACACCCACTAAACTCGTCATTTGCGGTTCATAGATACCAAACTCGTCCATATTCGAACAAGTCAAAAACGCCATTACGATTCCCACGGAACCTCATACGCTCCTTTTGCCCTCATGTAGGCAAGCACTAGTCGATATCAGAATCGATCTCGATATTCATCAGATCGTTCAGATCTTCCTGCAACATTATTCTATCCATCAATGCTTCCTTGGTAACAGATGGCCGTCTTATACACGTTGTAGCACAGAGGCCACATAAGGCAGGACCACACTGCACGCAAAGACAACACGTGAACAGAAACGCCACAACAACCCCGATGATCATCAGAATCTTCCAACCCCAAGTCGACATCAGGCCCCAAAATCATCCTAGTAGCGTCCAATCACCTACGTCCACGTGTATGGACTCGGAGATCTTATGCAACTTCGAGATGGCTTGATATACAGTTGGAGCGTTATCCGGAATGAAAATACAGCAACTCGAATGGATCACCTTGCACACACCACCTCTATCTGCAAGAACAACGTCTAGAACCATACGGTTCTGCAACGTCATAAGTCTATCCGCCTGAAGCTCTGCTGTCAGATTACCAAGAGCACTTGCAGTTATATTAGCAGTCGATTCTACCACACAAGTCAATTGTCTCAGGTTCCTACTATTAACCATAGGTCCCCAAAACGTCAGGAAACCCTTAAAGAAGTCTCCTGCTTCTTGACCGGCAGTGTCCTCTTTGCTAATAACGCCTCTCACAACTCTAGTCTTGTGATAGTCCGAGGCGACTGTGAAAGTCGGTGGCAAAAGATTCGCAATATAACAGGTGCCCGAGAAGTCACGAGGCAACCACGTATATGCGCGATCATAACATACAAAATAGGTACCCTTGGCAGTCAGGAAAACAGGGGAAGAGAGCATTGGTAAAACATACGTTTCAGTACAAGCACTCTTCCCAAGCTGAGCTCGCGGATTTCGACCTAGACCTTGCAAGCAGAATTTACTGAGGTGGGGTACGATCCAGATCGGAGACGAGCTCTTAAGCTGTCTATCACCCACTGACATGCTATACTCAGCCTCACTCAGATCCTTGTATGCTCGCACCTCTTCCTCCGGAATAAGCGATGCATCAAAAATATCTCTATCTAAATCAGAAATCGCTATTGCCAAAGTCTTGTGGTACGGGCCGGGACCAAGATCTGCAGAGCGTGGCTCTCGATGGGGGTAGGAATCTAGTGCACTACGGAACATAGTTTGGAATGCCCGAGCTGACCCCTGGGAGCTGTAAGGAAGAACCAAATACGGAATACCCTTATCCATGGTATGTGGCATTAACCCACACACCCAACAGTTAGTAGTATTCATCACCAACTGATGCTGATGTAGGAGCTGGACAAAGGAGTTGTTCATGAATTCCGCACATCTAACCTGTTCATGTTGGGGCAGAAGATGAAAGGAATGTGGAGAAACAGTGGGAAAAGAATTCGGTTCAGGAGAAGAAGAAGTAGGTGAAGTGGAAGGCAATAACGACTGGATTCCAAAATACACTCCACCCACCAATAGCATAGAAACAGTCAGAAACAACAGGAATACCTGAAACAGAAAACATTTTGATCGTACAACCTTATGCAATTTTGATCTTTGCGCCGACATCCTCTCTACTTCCGACAGCTTAGAGAACTCCATCCTCTAAAAACCGTCCGTAACGTTCTTGACGCACTTCGTTCTGAGTAGCGATTATCAATTCCCAGGAGTTCCCAGGAATCGACAAAAGTAACCGACCTAGTGTCAGGAACCTGCTAAACAGAAGGAAGTACCCGCACGGCCCTACGGTGAACCCAGATGAAAGGTTTTCTTAAACAAACATTCAATTTAATACAAGTCTCCTAGCTGCAAAAAAAGAGGAATACACGTGAGAAAGAACTCAAAAATCAATAAAAAATGCAATTGTTCATAATGTTCATAGCAACAGTATGGGGTAATATGAATTCAAAAAGAAAAACAAAAAGGGATTATTTTTATTAGTCTTTGTCACGTGAACGAAGAAAATATCGACTTCCTCCAGGTCGAGTTTGCTCTTCAAATAACTGTTCAGATTGCAAAACAGTGTTCGATCGTTCAGATGACAGTTCAGAACTTGAATTCTCCAATGCTGACGATTCAACAGGTGTATCTGGCTGCGCTGCATTGCTTTCTACAGGTTGAGCATCACTGAACGGCACATAACGTAAAGGGGTCTCGGTTTCCGTTGCGGCAATTCCAGTTCTGACCCAGTTATCTGCTGGCAAAGGGATTGGGACTTTCTTGGTGTGGGTGGCATGCACCCAGTTCTTCCTGCCTTCCAACCGAACTGCAGTCCTTGTCGCCAGCAGAACTTGAAAGGGTCCCACAAATCTTGGCTCGAGATTACGCTTTCTCCCAAAGTTGCGGGTGACTACCCAGTCACCCGGTTGGAGCCGATGTCCAGGACCCTCTGTCTGTGCCGGTAGAGCTTCAAAGACCTGTTGATGAATTAACCTCAATTAAGCAGTCAGATCATAAAGATAATCAATCAACATTGGATATTCGAGGCTATCAAATGCCTTAGGCCTCGGGACTCCCCAAATGTTCGCAGGACGGCTGAACACAATCTCATATGGGCTAAGCCCTACTCGAGAGTGCACAGTCGCCCTGGTCGACAAGAGAGCTAGAGGCAGGGCATCGGGCCATGACAGACCAGTCGTCGCTTGAATCTTAGCAGGTTTCAGTTTCAGAGTGCCATTGTACCCTTCCACTAAACCTGCTGACTGGGGATGATTGGCGCTATGGAATTTCTGTTGTATTCCAAGGCCCTTACACACACTCTTCATCACACCTCCCACAAACTCACTTCCGTTATCCGACCATACGATCGGTGGCATTCCATACAGAGGAAAGTATTCCTTCAGTAGGACTTTCGCTGTGGACAGGGCAGTATTATCTTTAAGAGGATAGGCCTCAATCCATCTGGAGAACGCGCAAACCACAACCAAAACATATTTCAGGTTATTGCATCTCTCCATATGGATGAAGTCCAATTGGATAACCTCAAAGGGACATGTAGGAGGAGCAAAATGACCAGGTGGAGTGGGGGTGCCCTTGCCAGGATTATACATCATACATACCATACAATTCTTAACTACTCTCTCAGCACACTTAGCAATACCATCATTCTTCCATACAGGAGACAACAACTTACATATACCTTTTGCGCTAATATGTGACAAGCCGTGAGCCATAGTCACAACGGCTAGCACATATGCATCCGGTAACATCCACCTCTGACATTCTGACAAATCAACCCAACATCCATGCGGGTCTAACTTTCCCGTGCTTTCTTTCCACTTAGTCTTTTCAACATCGGTAGCCTCATTCTGAATCGCTTTCACGCTCTCAACAGTGTCCTCACACATACCAGTCTCCGTCGGCCATCTCACTGAACTCGTAACGTACATTCGGGTTGCAACATTCTTAGCTGTTTCCTTAGCAATTTCATCCGCAAACGCGTTACCACGACCAACATCATCCGTAACCTTTCGGTGCGCGCTGCATTTAATGATTGCCACCTGCTTAGGCAATGTAAGTGCGTCCAAAAGATCGTTCACGAGCTGTCCGTGTTGGATCTTCGTACCATGCGATGTCATAAATCCTCTTTCTCTCCACAATCGACCAAAGCTATGTGCAACGCCAAATGCATATTGACTATCAGTAAACACATTCACTTGCTTTCCTTTAGACAAAACGGTAAACAACGTTTACCACAAAGTTTTTAGCACGCGGTACCTTTACCATGCGGCCGTTACAACGCAAGTCGTTACCGCGACTTGCGCTGGAGGGCGCTGTGGGATAAGGTATTTTATAAATTTATATTCCAACACCTTCCCTACTGTTACGGGGACTGGTGTTGGAATATAAAATTATAAAAACCCTAAATCCGCGCCCTCCAACGCAAGTCGTGGTAACGACTTGCGTTGTAGCGGCCGCGTGGTAAAGGTACGCGTTGTTACAACCTGCGTTGTAACAACTTACATCCGACAAAACACACGCTCTCGCTAACGCAATCAACTCTGCCGCTTGCCCTGAATTCTGACTCAATCTCGCAGTTTCCACAACCGTACTCAACGTCACCACAGCATACTCAGTCGTCACATCACCTTTCGGCAACTTAAAGCATGAACCATCAACATACAGAGTACCATCAGGATCTGCCAATGGAGTGTTTTTTAGGTCAACACGACCCTTTGTTTCTTCTTCAGTTCTTAGATAACAATCATGTGGTGGTACATCATCTGATTCCATATTAGTCGGCAACAATGTCGCCGGATTCAGCACATTACAACGCTTTATTTGTATATGACTTGCCAAAAGTGTCAACTCGTAACCAGACAACCTTGCGCTCGTCAAGTGTTGAGTTTTCGTTAGATTCAAGAGAGTGTCAACTGCATGCGGAACCATCACCGTAAGCATATTATCCATGACCAGGCCTGCAGATTGCCGGATGGACACCGCAGCTGCCGCTGTCGCTCTTAGACAACTCGGCAATGCTCTAGCTACTGGGTCCAAGGTCGAGGAAAAATATGCACATGGACGCTGCTTACCGCCAAATTGTTGCGTCAAAACACTCAACGCACAACCTTCCTTCTCGTGAACATATAATGTAAACGGCTTACTGTAGTCAGGAGTACCTAGCACAGGAGCCGAACACAACGCATCACGCAATTCAGAAAAACTTTTCTGACACTCTTCAGTCCATGGCAAAGGAGTTGGAACATCCTTGCACATGAGAGCTAACAATGGCTTTGTAGCAATGAAAAATTTGGAATCCATTGCCTGCAGTATGACGTGATACCTAGAAAGGCACGCACATCTCTCTGAGTTGTTGGCACAGTCATTCGAGCAATCGCTGCAATTCTTTCTGGGGTCAACCTTCTTCCCTCCTTTGACATTAAGTGACCTAAATAGGTTACTTCTTGACAACAATACTGTAGCTTAGAAGGTGACACCTTGTGATGTAAATCACATAGATGTTGTAACAGCGATACTGTAGCGGTTTTGCAAATCTGCTTAGTGTCAGCAGCCACTAACAGATCATCGACGTATTGAATCAAGGCCGCACCAGCTGGTAACACAAACGCGCCAAGTTGACTCTTAAGGGCTTGGCTGTAGATCGATGGACTCTCACAGTAGCCCTGAGGAGCGCGTTTAAACCTGAAGCTGCGACCGCCTAATGAGAAGCCGAATAGATCTCTGCTTTCCTCAGCAATCGGAATGCTAAAGAAGGCATTCTTCAGATCGTTTACCGAGAACCAAGAGGCAGAGGCTGGAATCAGAGTCAGCAAAGCTGTAATGTCTGGCACCACAGGAAATTGTGGATTCACAATTTTATTTACCTCTCTCAAATCAATGACAAAACGGTACACAGGAGGCTTGGATGGATCAGTTCGTTTCAAAATAGGTAACACAGGACTGTTACACACATTTCCCCGAGTTTCCTCAATAACATCCTTCTTGATCAAGTTATAAATGATCGCTAATAGCGCTCGTTCACCATCAAGAGAGATACGATACTGGGGGATACGTGGTAAACGCACATTCGATTTCAATTGGACAGCATAAGGTGATATGTCCAGCAGGCCCACGTCATTGGGACCTGTTGCCCACAAAGACGCAGGAAGAGAACTCAATTCCGGTGGGAGCTTATCAGTTGACAAGTACATAGGAGAGATCACTCTCTGACCCAATGTAAGCTCCACTCCCGCAGGAGAACAATACAGAGTCGCATATAACCGCTTCAACAAATCCAGGCCCAAAAGATTCTCACCACAACCAGTAGTTAAAATCAAAGGAGCTTCTAGCTCACGCGGCCCAATCGTAAGGGGCAAAGGGCTAGAAACCGGATTGCTAACGGGGGCGCCAGAGAATCCAACGGAAACATTTGTTAAGCCAGACAAAGGTGCGCCAGGGAGTTTCGAATGCATGATGGAACTTTTCGCTGCACCAGTGTCCAACAGAAAAGGCCCAACGTCGCCCGATGTGGCAACTGCAACGTAAGGCCCTCTCTGATCAACCGGAACTGATACTACTCCCTCTCTTTGTCTATGGCTGTCCTAATAATTACCGTCAGCATCAATATCATGCTCAACGTAATAATCGTCCACATGATACTGTGCAGATCTACCAGACGAAGAATCGCGCTGATCAAAGCAATTGTTCGAGTCCGATGAATTAGTAGAATGCTCATTCTGATTTTGAGAGACACCACGACCTCTACCACGAGATGCCTGTTGAGGACCACTACGACCTCCCCGAGCTGAAACGCCATTATTTCGGTCACGTAAAACCGGACAATTAAACTTCAAATGGCCCTCACCCCTACAATATGCGCATTGATTATACCCAAGCATAGATCTTGGTGTAGAGGAGTCAGTACGCGACTGCGTCCTAGAAGACTGTGATTGTGATCGATTTTGCTGTTGTAAGTCATTTTGATTATAACGCGGAGGATATGCTTGTTGCAACAAAACCTTAGTTTTTAGATCCTTCGTTTTCTTATCTGCACGATCACTTTCTTCCTTTTCTCTATTCTCGTAATATTGAGCCGTAGCTAATATTTGAGCAGTGGTAGAAACAGCCCACGAACTTTCGGAATTTTTCAATTTGTTGCTTAGTTCAGGCAACAAATTCGACACAAATTTATCAACAAACCGTCGCTGACCTCCCTCAGTGCTCATGTCCTGACCACTGTGATCGATAAATGCCTCCTCAAACCTGGTAAAGAAATCGGAGACACTCTCGTCTTTCTTTTGCTTGCACGCAGACAGTTTATCCCAGCTAACTCTCATTGCTGGCATAAGTGTCTTCATAAATGTAATGATCCTTTGAGGCAGATTTGTAATGATCTGTTCAGGCTTAGCCCCACCAACTTGTCGTCCGTCAGCCGCCGCAAGAGCAGCCCAATCACCACCTAACTCAGCTACGTGATTCTCTTGACGGATTTTTGCCCAAATTGGTTGAGGTACTACGTTACCGAACAACATGTCGATATCGGCGAGGTTCATAATAGTAGCATCCACTAATTGGGATAACTCCTTATAATAACCTGCCGGATTTTTCCGGGGGTCAGGCAAAGATTGTTTCACCTGCAATACTTCTGATCGCTTCCATGGGAGGTGTATCCAAACTCTCTGGAAGTGTGGCAAAATTGCAGGGTTAGCAGCAGGATTACCTGGCATCCACACTGGGGGAACTTCTCGCATGGGATACTGACCAGGTTGTGCTTCCCACTCCTCAGTGTCGTCATTAAACAACGCTCGAGGATGCACTGTGGATCGAAAAGCTAACAGACGCTCTAAAGCACGTCGGACATTACCACCCACAATCATACCGTTCGAAAACTGAATCTGAAGTTCAGTCATTTCGGGCGGTACATTGTCTACCTCATCATTATCCCACTCCTCTCTTAAGGATTTACACATTTCCTCAAACACGAATCTTTGTGTGGGCTCATTAAACTGGGAGAACATTTCGAAAACTATGCGCGGGGTGTACTTAACAGGATGCCTAATCCATTTACGCGTAATTTTCACTAACGTCTCACTCTCCCTTCCACCAGGAATTTGACTTCGTCTCTGAGAGACATCAGAAACATCGGACCCAAGTATCGGTCCGAAAAGCGGAGAGTAAAGATTAGCCACAGCATTAGGTATGCGACTACGAACAGAAGGAGAAGAGGAGAGAAGCACAGGAGCCACAACGTGAGGACTGAACGTAGGAGCAGTAGGAGTAGCCAACACAGCAGAAGTAGCAGAAACAATAGACTGAGAAGGTATAGGCAGTGGAGCAGTAGGAAGAAGGGCAGGTAAGGGAGCAGGGACAACTTGAGGAACAAGAGGATTCGGAAGAACAGGACCAACGGCAGGCTGACCAGCAGCTGCAGGAACAACAGGTTGAGGGACAGGAGGAACCACAGGGACTGTAGTATCCTGTGCATAAGGAGGTGGTGATTTCAGTAGATAGGACAACAAAGGGTCCTCTACCGCTTCTTCTCCCTTCTTATCAGAACTCGACGGTAAAACCGGATAACATTTATCCACCGCCATATGATGCAGTCTAGCAAAAACTTCCTTTTCCTTCTCGTCTTTGTCTCGGTGGTACTGTTCTGCATTTCTCATCACCGTAATGATACCTTCTCTCTTATTTTTCGTAATCTGTTTGATTTCTTTCTGCTTGGCCTCTTTGCGCCATAACCGAAAGGAATCAAACATGGCCGGCCTAGCTTTCTTTTTAAACAATTTGGCTTCAAGATTATCTAAAATTGCATTTTCGAAACTACCATGGGGTGGCCAACTAAGGACACCATCATCTTTAGTGTAACGGATCCAATATTCATTATATACAATAGGACCTACTCCGTGGCGACTATAGAGCTCATAAATTGGAGTTCCGACTGGAGGTATCGGACATGAGTCCTCCAATCGGGAATCCGTACCGCAACATTTAAGGAAACCAAACAAAGTACTACGGCCAGGCATCGTGCACACTAACCGAGTTTACAAACTTCAAGGGTTATCGAATTACGATGTCCTCACAAAAATGCAAGACCCTCGGTTTTTGGCAATTGCAATCGTCAAATAAAAACCCAACAACTAAGAACCAACAACTAAGAACCACAAATGCAATGGAACCATGCAAACAACCAAGTTTCAACAACAACGACCAAGGATTCTGGGAGCGACCCACAAATACTTAACTGAGAGAACAATGGCGTCACCAGGAAGGCCCGTCTATCGTCTCGCCGTACAAAGGACTACGCCAGGCGCCAAAACAGGTCGACAGTCAGGGCATCAGTCCGTCGCAGCCGTCAGTAGGCGGGAATCTTCGCGGGAAAAGTCTTCGGACCACTTATTTCGACAACAGGATCGATGAAGCGGGGTGCACCTTCCCTCCGAGATTTCACACGAAGTTCCTTACGATCGTCGGGCTTTGGACCGGTACCGATGATGTCGCCCCACGTTGGGCGCCAACTGAAGGACTGGGCTATTCTAAGGCCCAGCGGTGCCAGGGGACAACACCTGAAACCTTCGTGGGTTACCTGTTCCGGCGTACAAATCACAGAGACACGGGACACTTCCTTCGGCGTCAAAGATCAGCGTTTTATTTACTGCAGGGATACAGAGATCGCAGGAAGTACACAATGTGTAGGTTCTGAGAGACTGCTTCGAATTGCAACAGTGGATCGCTCCTTTTATACATATTTTCGTCATAGCACAACATGGCGAACAAAAGGTTACAACTCAGTTCCCACAGTAAACTTCAAAAGGGTTGCTTTCATGTTTTCAGGAGCCCGGAACATAATTACAGTAACATCGCCGGTTCCCAACTGTAAAAGCACGTTATCCCACCATTAAGTACATTCCATTCTGGCTATAAACGAGTTAAGAAAAGAGACAAAAACAGGTGCAAGGAAGACAAAGATAGACAACAGATTGAAAAGAGTGTAGGGGCAATATCGGAAGCACGATTACAGGATCAAAGGATTCGTGCCTAATGCATGCACGGCTGAAACAATAGACCAGCACGGCAAGATGAGCCTCGAGCGGAGCCATCTGCCTTAGCAGTGTCATCCCCCTCGTCATAAAGACACCCTCAAAGAAACACGTGTCTTCCGCAAGAGCTTGGGAATCTCAGGGTCACGAAGCGGACAGTGTCCGTTCGCTGACTACTTGAGGGCAAGAAAACAAAATGGATGCTGTATCTAAAATGGAACCTGTGGGTTCAGATGGAGAAACCCACGAATAAGACGAATGGTGCAACGTAGAATAGCGAAAACGCGTACACCCACTAAACTCGTCATTTGCGGTTCATAGATACCAAACTCGTCCATATTCGAACAAGTCAAAAACGCCATTACGATTCCCACGGAACCTCAGCAGAAGTGATGACATTGGGCTTTCTCTTCGTTGGCGAATAGATATAACAAAGGCTCTTTATTGATGCCATTCATGATCCATCATGCACCTGCGGCTGAGTTTGTCTGCCCTGACGTTCAAAGAAGCTGCCAGGTGTTGAACCATCAAGGAAATGTCTTGACATTCCAGCCATGTCCAGAGGCGCAGAGCCTCTTGACAAAGGGTCCACGACCCCACCCGCCCTGTTTGTTGCAATACCAGATGGCGGTGGTGTTGTCTGTGGACACTTGTACCACCCTCCCCTTGACTGAGGAAAGGAATGCTTTCAGTACAAGTAGGATCACCCGAAGCTCCAGAAGGATGATATGGAGCCGGGACTCCGACGGAGAACAGAGGCCTCTGATCTCTGCCTCTCCCATGTGGCCACCCCATCCCACGTGGGACGCATCCGTCACTACTGTGTGCTCTGGCTTGGGAAGGGAGAGGGATCTGCTGCTGATCCAATGCTGATTCCTGAGCCACCACTTCAATTGTTGTGCAGTGCCCTCCGAGATCTGGACGTAGTCAGACAGGTTCCCCTGATGCTGCGCCCACTGGAACTTCAGGTCCCACTGCAGGACCTGCATATGCCCTCTGGCATGGTTGGTCAGCAGGATGCAGGAGGCCATGAGGCCCAGCAGCCTCAAGGTCGTGCTGACCGAAACCCAGTACAAAGGCAGAAAGATCGGAATCTTAGCCCGAATGTCCTGGACTTGCTGTTCGGAAGGATAAACCCGAAACTGTGCCGTATCCAGAACCGCTCCGATGAAGAGGAGCCGCTGAGAGGGAATCAGGTGCGACTTCGGCACGTTGATGGAAAACCCCAGCAAATGCAGGAGGTTGACCGTAGTCTGGAAGTGGGAGACGACTGCGTGGGACGAGCCTGGCTTCAGCAGCCAGTCGTCGAGAAAGGGAAGGACTGAAACCCCTGATCTGCGCAGGTGAGCTGCGACAACCGCCATCACTTTCGTGAACACCCGTGGGGCGCTGGTAATGCCAAAAGGAAGCACGGTGAACTGAAAGTGCTTGTGGCCTACTGTGAACCGCAGGTAACGCCGGTAGGCCGGCAGGACGGGGACATGAAAATACGCGTCCTGCAGGTCTAACGCTACCATCCAGTCTTGGGGGCCGAGGGCAGACAAGACCTGAGCAAGTGTGATCATCTTCAACTTCTCCTTCCGGTAGAAGCGATTGACGATCCAAAAGTCTAAGATGGGATGAAGGCCTTTGTCCTTCTTTGGAACCAAGAAGTAGTGGGAGTAACAACCACAACCTACTTCTGGCGCCGGAACGTGCTCAATGACTCCCTTGGCCAAGAGGGCCGTAACTTCCTGCTGGAGGAGTGCCAAGTGATCCCCGACATGCGGTGGTACTGTGGTGGCATGGCTGGGGCGGTTGTCTTGAAGAGGAGAGAGTAATCCCTTCAGATAATCTGTAGAACCCACCTGTCCAATGTGATGTTGCACCAGTGGTGGAGGTGATGGCAAATCCTGCCACCTAATGGCGTCTGGTGGGTCTGAAACACCTGACTAGGAAGGTTGGGAGGCAGTGGCAGCAGGGGTGGGGGTGGTGGACTGACCCGCACGCTGGCCCCGTGACCCGCCCCTGTGGGTCCCTCGTCCACAGCTCCGCTGAGACTGTCGCTGTGCAGGCCTGTGGTTCAGAAACGAACGTGCTTGGGTGCCCCTTCCTTGACCACGAAAGGAGTAAAATGCAGAAGTGGAAAGAGTCTGTGTGGCCGAAAGCCCTAAGGACTTGACCATAGCCGGTGAGTCATTAAAATGCTCCAATCCGCCTTATCGCCACACAGGCGAGTGCCGTCAAAGGGCATGTCCATTAATGTGTTCTGGACATCCCCAGAAAAGCCAGTCGTTCTCAGCCATGAGCGGCGTCGTAGCACCACTGTTGTGGAAATCGCCCCCAACAGATTGTGAACTTGGCTGTGTCTCTCCGCTCAGCAATAGCTTGGGAGAGTACTGTCCAAGCCTCCACCGGACTCTGAGGCAGCACCTGCGCAACAGTATCCCACACAGAATGGGAATAACAGCCCTAGACACATGCAGTGTTCACTTATTGCAGTCCTGAACTGGTGGAAGAAAAAGAATTCTTCCCAAACTGCTCCAGTTTCTTGGATTCCCTGTCCGGAGGTGCGGAAGGGAACGCGCTTGGGGATGCAGAGGCTTAGACAACCAAGCTCCCAGGGGTAGGGTATTGGGAGAGAAAAACGGGGTCACCCAGGGCCGGGCTATGGCGTTGGGCCATATTCTTATCCACAGGAGCCCCTGTGTTGGGCCTGGACCAGGTGCCCAAAAGAACGCCCAAGAGTGCATCTTTAGAGGGCAGCAGTGGCTCCGTAGAAGAAGACGCCGGCCAAAGCACCTCTGACAGGAGGTTAGTCCTGACGGCCATGGTAGGGAGCTCGAGGTGGAGAGCCTCGGCCACCCTACGCAACACCCAGCCGCGGCCGGTAGTGGGTGTACCTTGTCGCCATAAAATGTAGTAATTACACAAATCCAGAAGTGCAATTAAGATCTGTTCATTCTGGATTGGTATCCTCAGCACAGCAGTCGAACTCACAGTGCTGCCCAACAGTAATTAGTCCTACATAGAACCCTTATAATAAAGAATCCACATCCTGTCTGGACATTCCAGCTCACATGCTAGGCAATATGAAAGGCCCTATTTAACTTCATTTAACTCTACACTTGGTCTATTTTCTGTCTCAATCCAACCCTGCCCCCATGCGTAAATCGAATTCTTCCCTATGCCACTTTGCATCTGCGGTTCACCCTATTCATTGATTTCCTACAGAGCTGCACTGGCCATTGTGCTTTTTTTTACTGCTGCATGAGACGCCACTAACTAAAAATATCTTCAGTTCGAACATTGGAAGACTGAAAGGAGGTTTCGCAATGCTTAATGTGTAAAAGAATAAGTGCCGGTGCCCAGGTCATTGCTAAGAAGTCCATGGCGGCGAAAAGCAAATGTTGGTGCACTGCTTACCAAGGCTATGTAATTTGGAATCCACCTCTTACCTCTTTATTCCACCCCCAAACAGTACCTGCCTCTCTATCTCACGCTTGCAGGTTCCTGCTTTATCAGTTTGTGATGAGTTTTCTGTCTATCTTTCTCCTTCTTTCTCGTTGTGCCTCCCACCCCCCCCCCACCCGGCTCTCGAGAAATGTCCGATGAGGTAAAAATAAGTCCTGTCCCAAATAATGAGGCTCAAATCAAGCACTGGTTGCCCCTCCGGGAATCTAAACGCGATCCTGTGGTGAAACATTAGACCCTGTATGTAAGATACATTCATTTAGATACACAAATCTCTTAAATGTCTTCATGCCCACAAGCGGTAAGAATAACTACTACCCGGTTCATTATACTTATTTTATCACCCTGGGAAGGAAGAAGTGCCAGGGAAACCCTGCTGGGATTTCAAACGAAGTATTTGACAGCATAATATTTGCCGAAATTTCTCATAAAATGTCGGCCTTGTGCTTGTATTTTCACGAGTTCTCACTGAACCAGAAGGCGCTGCAGTCAATCTGACATTCGGGCTGTGCTGGTCGCCCCAGAATGCCAGGCTGTGTCTGGGGATGAAGGTGCCTGGCCTGCGGACGTCTGCGGCCAGCTCAGCCACTCGCCCATGTCAGCTAATTCCATTTCAGTGTCAGCGAGGCGTTCCACCTAACCAGAGCCCTTGGCGGGGAGTAATTCCCCTGCCCAGTTCTCCACACGCCAAGCCACATGAAAATAAATATCAGAGCTTGGTGATGATAAGACTGCCATTTTAGGTTTCGGTGGGTGGAGAAAGAAAATGCATTTCATTTGTTATCTGTCTTGGCCAGACCTTTGAGCGATGATTGTACACCCTGGTCCTGCAGAGAGGTCTTGACACTTAGGGTCCCATTATGATGTCAGGCGGATTGCCCCCGCCAGGCTGGCGGTGGCCACCGCCAGCCTGGCGGGGGCAATCCGCCCGACATCCACTCTTGATTTCCCCCCGCCATATTAATATGGCGGGGGGAGGGACCTCGGCGGACGGAAAGACCGTCCACCGCTTTTCCACCCCGGTCGCCTTGCGGCCAGGGCAGAAAAGGAATAATATGGTGGTGGTGTCTATCAGACACCGCCAGCCATATTATGATAGGCATTTTTCAATGCCTTTCCGTGGCGGCAATGCTGCCATGGAAAGGCATGCAGACTTCACTCTGGGGGCCCCCTGCGGGCCCCCAGAGTGAAGGAGAGTAGGGGGGTGCACACAGGGGGAAACCTGTGGTACCCCCCCAGCATTTGCATAATCAAAGCGGCAGGCACCACGTGTTTCCTGCCGCTTTGATTATGCAAATGCAAAAGTGCTTTTTAATCATTGTGGCGGGTGGTGCTGAGAGCACCGCCCGCCACAATGCTTAACATGCAGGATGTGCCCGCCACTGTGGCGGGCACATCCTAGTACCCCCCACGGGACCCCCGCCTTATGGTGGGCGGTCCCTATTACCACGAGGATGGCGGGCGGGAAAAGTCCGCCCGCCATCCTTATGACCCCCTTAGTGTAAAAAAAGATGATTAAGCATGGTCGGCAATCGCAGCACCA
This sequence comes from Lissotriton vulgaris, assembly GCF_964263255.1. NCBI lineage: Eukaryota > Metazoa > Chordata > Amphibia > Caudata > Salamandridae > Lissotriton > Lissotriton vulgaris. The sequence continues at coordinate 1,203,619,499 of NC_141687.1, forward strand.
AGGCAGCAGGGGGAGGGGAGAGAGGAGGTGGCCAGCGCCTGTTTCCCTTGCCAGAGCGAGCAGGAACCATCTGTTTGTAATTAACAGATGGTTTGAAAGCTTGCTCCCGCAAGGGAATCGCCAAACGTGCACGCGTTGCCATTCAAAGCAATGCAATGTGAGCACATTTTTGGCAGCAAAACTGAATCGATTGCTGTGTAGGCAAGACCTAAAAAGGAGCGATAGAGAAAGTGTCAGAGAATACAGTACCGTTTGTGAATGCAATGTTTTGGTCTTGAAAAAGATCAAGTGTTGGCGCCCTGTAATGAATTTGAGAAACTTTAATTGATTTTTGGTTTACAGGCATTTCGAGACGGATTTCTAAGAGATATTTTGGAGAGGAATAATCAGTCGATAAAACTGGATATGAAAGATTCGTATTTACCATAAAAGTAGCGGAAGACAGACGCAGATATCTGCAATTCAGATGGGTAGAGAACCTTTAGCAGTTCACTTGTCTACCTTTTGGACTGGCATCAGCACCTTGATGTTTTACGAAGGTACTGAGGCAATTGCTGCATTTCTCAGAGAGAGAGGAACTCCAATAATTATGTAACTGGACATTTTTCTGATCATGTGTCAGGGTCAAGAAGAATTAAGGACACAACTTTGTCTAGCGCTGGATCTGTTGGAATCCCTAAGTTTCTTTATCAATATGGAAAAGTCAGTACTGGTTCCTTCTAAGGATGTCGAGTTCCTTGGGTTTCAGGTGAACACCAGAGGTTTCAACTTAAATTTTTCACGGAGAAAACAGTTGTGAAAATAAAATCAGAAGTCATATAGGCTTTGAAAAAACAGTTCATTACTTTAAAGTCTTTAGCAATGATTAGAGGTTTGTTTTTGTCTTCAATTCAGGCGACCTTCTCCGGGCCACTTCTTTTCAGGGTATTACAGAGTTTGAAGGTGGAAGGCCTAAAGAAGGGTTTAATGTGTGGGAACCACGTGAAGATTACTGCAGAATCACAGGAAGAGTTGAATGGATGGATGTAAAATAAGGATGCTTGGAATAGCAGAGAGATATATGTAATATGCCCATATTATATATTAGAGACTGATGCAGGCCTTTTTAGTTGTGGAGCTTGTTTGAATCAACAAGAGACCGTTGGCAGTTGGTCATAAATAAAGAGTTGAAACCATATAAATAGTTTGGAGATGAGAGGAGGACTTTTTGCATTGAAAACATTTGGGAAAACATTAAAGAACAGCAATATTTTACTGGAAATGGACAATGTTTCAGCAGTCCTTTATATATATTGCTTGGATGGAAGCAAATTCAAAAATCTAACTCAGATTGCCAAGGAAATTCCGAGGTTTTGTCTTGAACAAAGGATAGGTTTACAAGCAGAGTATTTACCAGGTCTGTTCAACACAGCAGCAGATTAAAATTCAAGATATCTCATGGACTACAGAGAGTGGAAGCTGAATTCAAAAGAAATCAAGAGATTTGGGGTTCTTTAGAGGTGGATTTGTTTGCGTTATGGTTGACATTCCAGCTACCTTGGTATTTCAGTTGGAGGCCATATCCTTTAGAGGAAGCAGTGGATGCTTTTCAACAGCTTTGGAGAGACTTCGGGTGTATGCATTTCTCCTTTTTGTGAGGTGAGGAGGGAGAAATGTCAGGTAGTTCTGATCACTCAATTTTCAACAGCTCAGACTTGGTTTTCTGGGTTGTTGGAGTTAGAAATAGAGAAGAAATATCAGACTCTGGTTATGGAGGCAATATTGTCAGGTGCAGAAAGAGAGGTTCATGCTTTGGTTATAGAAGGGGCATTGTACCGTTTTGCTTAGATTTTGAGGGTGAAAAGCACTTTGCAAGACTTGGGCACCAGGAACTACAAAACATTATGTTGGAGCTTAGAAAAGATAGGGTTGTTGGTGCGTAGAGAGGGACTTGAGTCCAGTGGAGTCATCTTCTATTGAACATTCAAAATATTGTCCTTCATTATTTGAAAAGGGTCTGAGTTATAGGACTATTCATTGTTATAGATCATCAGTGGTGGCAGGTCATGCACCCATAGTGTTTTTTGTATTAGAAAAGATACCTTAATTTGAAGAGTTATGAAAAGGATAAAGTTGCAGAGACCACCTAGACCTAGGTATAGTAGTTTACGGGATGTAAATTTGATCTTTGAGAAACTGGAGAGTTGGCATTTAAATACGTATTTGACTCAGTTTTAATGTCTTGTACGCAAATAGGCCTACAGAGGGTCCTAGACAGTTTTTCTAATTTTATGCATGACCTTGGTCTTAGTGTGAAAACTTCGAAGACCTATATAATGAGGTGTGGCTGTGGTAGTCAGAGGTCCAGGGACATGTTTGTGGTCAGACAGAAGATAGAGTGCACAAAGAGTTTTTCATATCTTGGAATATTATTTCATAAAAATGACTCATGGACCCAGCCCTTGTGAATTTTTCAAGAAAACTTGGCAGGCGACCTCCTGTAGAGCTTATTAAAATTTACAAAGCAAAATGTATTGCCACTGCTATGTATGGGGCAGGGGTGTGGAGATTTGCAGCTATTAACCCACTACAGCTGGTGGAAAACACCTTCTTAAGATTTATTTTGTCTGTACCAGCTAGTACTTCCTCATATGATTGCCATGCCGAGCTGAGGCTTCCATATATTTCTGATCTTATTAAATTGGAACCTATTCTCCTATGGCATAGGATTTGGACGAAAGTGGAGACAAAATTGAACAGGGACATCTTAACAAGTAGTCTGAAATTGGAAGGGGCACTAAAGTATCCATGGGTAAGGTATGTTCGAAACTTTATGTGAGATTTAGGTCACTTAGAATACTTTACCAACCCGAGTACTATCCAGACAGTTTTGAGAAAAGACCTAAAAAAGGAGGTCTCAAGCTATTGGATACATTAAGAATATCGGTAGAGATTTTAAAGGCCAGTGTCCTTCATAATCAGCTGATTTTAACTACTTTTAGCATACAATCGTACTCAACATTTGTACCTGGTGAGTACAATAGGTTACTACTAACTAGATTTAGGCTGGGGACCTTTCATAGATTTGTAACCTTTCCTAACATGAACGATTGGGTCCGAGATTTGCAACTGTGTCCATGCGACAACCAGTCAGCTCAATCTACAATCCATGTTGTTTTAGCTTGTAAATTATATATGGAGTTAAGGAAGCTATGGATTGCTTCAATTTTAAAAACATTTGGGATAAGACAATATTGCCTGGCACTTATTATATTGCAGCTATTGGAAAATGAACATATAGCATGCAGGGTGGCCTTGTTCTTGAAGCAAGTATTATATCAAAGGAAACGCATTGTAATTTAAGCACTGAGACTACAGGCGCATTGTCATATTTTTTATCAAGTTTGACTTTAAAAAAAATTCTGCACAAATTATTTTTCTTTCTTTTTATACCTGTTTATTTATGAGTAAATTAATTGTGTGTTTTATGTGCTTTTATGATTGTCTAAAAAAGCAATCAAATAAAGTTTTCCTTGACTTGACTTGACTTGACTCCATGACAATTATCATGTAAGGTAGCAAATTTGCTATGTTTCCTTTTATTTAGAAGGGTTTCCGGTGTAAAAGCCTTGGAGGTGATTAGTCATTTTCACAACCCAGATGGAGTTATATTTCAAATTATATTAAGACTGAGGCTATGTCTTATGGGAAGCCGTTCACGTCAAAATTACAGATCCCCATTTACGACACCTTCTGAAATGCATATCATGATGCAAAATGATTATGACACACACCAGAGGAAATATAATATCTGTCAAGGTAAATATGATACCTGGCAGAATGAATCTGACTTGAACCAAAACAAATATGAAGCGTGGCAGATTGAATATACTACTTAGTGATTAATATAAATAACACACACTCTGAATTGAATAAGAGATATATTGAAATATATATCAATGATACTTTAATGAACATGGCCCTCACTATAAACAATATAGCAATCAGTGAAACAAATACAATATGCATCAAAAAGAATTGGAGATTCCTTGAAATGACTGACATATGCCAAGAGGAATATGACATACATTAAAATGAATATGACAGATTGAAATGATTATAAGTTACTGAAATGAATATATTACATTCTGAAAAGAATATGATGCATATTGAAATTGTAATAGCATACACTGAAATGAAAATAACACATGTTGCAATGAACATAAATTGAGTTGAAATGAATATTACCTACATTGCAATGAATATGAGATATATATAACAAATGAATAGGAGATGATTTCAAATGAATATGGCTTGTGTTGAAATAAATATAAGCCCTGTTAAACTGAATTTGACATGCTTTAAAATGGGTATGAACAAAGCTGAAATTCTCATGACATTTGTCAAAATTATTATGGCATGCATTGAAATTAATATGATACATATTCAAATGAATATGATATATGTTAACATGGATAAGTTGCATATTAAAATGAATACAAGTGTTATATGAATATGACATCTATTGAAATAAATATAACATTGATTGAAAAATATCTAACACATGTTAAAATGAATATGAAATGAGTTGAAATTAATATGAAGTCCATTGAAATTAATTTGACATGTTTTAAAATGAATACGAGTAACATCAAAATGAACATGACATTTATGATAATGAATACAACTTGTTTTGAAAGTAATTTTATATACATTGACATGATTATGATATGTGTTGAAATGGATAGAATCATGTTAAAATTAATATAAGATTTGTTATTTTGAATGAGTCATCCATTGAAAGGAATATGATATATGCTAAGATAAATAGGACATGCATTAAAATGACTATGAGCCCCATTGACATTGATTCCAAATGGCTTAAAATGGCTGAAAATAAAATGAAACTTGACAAAATGAATATGTTATGCTTTGAAATGAATATGATATACATCAAAATGAATATTTCAATTATAGAAATAAATATGACATATGCTGAAATGGTTTAGACCCATGTTAAAATTAATATGACAGGCGTTACTCTGAATCTGACATCCATTGAAATGAATATGACATTTTTTTGAAGGAATATGACACATCTGAAAGAGACACGTTAGTGATAGATTCCTTACCTTAGAATATCCCCAGGCGTCAGACTGGATCCGGAAACTTTTGCGTAGCAATACCCCTGCGCGCTGGTAGGCGTCGTCTGCGGCTCCGCGTCCGTCGTCGGCGTCGTGAGCGCCGGGATGACGTCGTCGGAGTACTTAGACGGCGCCCATGCGCGCTGACGTCAGTTCTTCTTTTTTCCGCGCCAGCTAGCGCAGATCCGGAAGAAGCTCTACCCCCAGTCACTTTTTGACTGAAAAGTTTTTGATCCTTTTTGATCTCTTTTAGTCGACTGTCTCGACTATCGGTGCCAGGGATGCCCGGGTTCAAGCCTTGTTCGAAGTGCGGCCGACTCATGTCGGTCACGGACCCCCATCGCCGGTGCCTGAAGTGCTTAGGCCTCGACCACGACGATCGAACCTGCGTCGACTGCCGGGCCCTGACGTCGAAGGCTAGGCGGGAGCGGTCCCGCAAGCGTCTCGAGCTGAGGCACTCGGCCCCGCGCCGCTCCAGGTCCCGGTCCCGGTCCCACGGGAGGTCGAGGGACAGGTCGCGAGGTCGGAGTCATCGACGTTCCGGAAGTGGACACCGATCGTCTGGTTCCAAGTCCTCAGGTAAGAGGCATGAGAGGTCGGAACGACACCATCGGTCCTCCGACCCGCCCCGACGCTCGCTCGATGCGGCCGGGGACTCGGGCGACACCGCCCACGCGGCTCCGCGGGAGTCGCAAGCGTCGCCGCCTGCCCCACACCTTCGGGTCCCTGGGCACGGCGCGTCGCAGGAGGAGGTCGAGAGGTACCTCATGGCCATGAGGGCCCTCCCTCCTCAGTCGGTTCCCGTGGCGCCTTCGGGCCGATCGGCTCCGTCTGGAGGTCCTTCCGGGTCGGGCGCTTCGGCCCCGACGACGTCGGGTGCTTCGGGCCCGGCGCCGCTGGCGACTTCGGTCCCGGCGCCGCGCGACCTCGCTGGATCCGGCTCCGGATCCGGGACCTCGCCGGTCGACCTTACGACCTCGCCGGCGCCGTCCCTTCAGGTGTCGTCCCCGGCAGCCGATGTGGTTGCCGACCCCAATGTTTCCTACGGTCCTACTCAGGAGTCGGAGGGGCGCCGCTGGGCGCCGATTCCGTCGGCCTTTGGAGACTTCTATCTCCACGAGGAGGCCCTGGCTGTTAATCCTGGTCTCCAGGAGCCAGGTGACGAGGAGCAATGGGAGGGGTCCGAGGACCCTCTGGCACGTGATTGCCAGTCGCATCAGGACTGGACATATGAGCTTGGGGAGGCCAGTGGTATTGACACCTCGCCAGACACTGGATTTACGTCGCCCCCGACTGTGGCTTCGGAGGCGGGTTCTGCTTACAGCGTAGTGTTGACGAAGGCAGCTAAGGCCTTAAACCTTCAGCTCCCCGTCGCGGCCGTGAGGACTAATCTCCTCACTGAGGTCCTCAAACAGCAGTCCGGCTCCGCGGAGCCCCTCCTGCCGTTCAATGAGGCCTTGTGTGACGTTCTGCTGGGCAGTTGGTCCAAGCCCGCCACAGGCCCCCCTGTGGACAGGAACGTGGCCAGACGCTACCGCCCGGCACCGGGCGACCCATGCTTTTTGTCCACCCATCCCACCCCCGAGAGCCTGGTCATCCAGGCCTCTAACTCCCAAACCGCATTCCCGTCGGCCCCGCCCGACAGGGAATCCAAGATATATGAGCAGTTCGGGAAGAAGGTCTTCTCGTCTGTGAGCCTAGGGCTACGGTCTGTGAACACCAACTGTCTCTTGGGCCGCTACACCCACACTCTGTGGGACACGGTTGCGGAGGTGCTGCCACAATGCCCTGAGGAGGTCAGGGCTAAACTCAGCCAAACCCTTGCGGACGGCCGAGATGCGGCACGCTTCTCTATCCGGTGTGGGCTGGATACCACGGACTCACTGGGCAGGGCGATGGCAACGACGGTGGCGGTTCGACGCCACGCCTGGTTGAGGTCCGCCAACTTCTCGGCCGATGTCCAGGCCACCCTCCTGGACATGCCGTTTGATGGCCGTCTCCTCTTCGGCGACAAGGCAGACCATGCGCTGGAACGTTTCAAGGACTCCAGGGCCACGGCCAAGTCCTTGGGCCTTACGGCCCCACGCCAGCAATCGGGTGCCTTTCGCTCCTTTCATGGCCACGGAAGGGGCGCCCCACCACGGACCGTCAGCCACGCGCCGCAGAATGTTCAGCAACGCGGTGGCGGCCGTGGGAACCGCCGTGGCGGTGGTCGGGGCCAGCGGCGAGGCCAGTCCACACCTCCCTCAGCAGCCCCCGCCTCAAAACCTTCCTAGTCCGAGTTTTCAGGCCCATGTGACGCCTGTGGGAGGCAGGGTTCGCCATCACCTCTCCCACTGGCATACAGTCACTTCGGACAGGTGGGTGCTGCAAATTGTCCGAAGGGGTTTCTCCCTCCCCTTCGAGTCTTCCCCTCCATCCATGCCACCTCAATACCACCGTGTGTCGGGGGATCACTTGCAACTTCTGCAAGAGGAGGTTTCGGCCCTCTTGGCCAAGAGGGCCATCGAGCGCGTTCCTGGGCCAGAAGTAGGACGTGGTTGTTACTCCCACTACTTTCTGGTACCCAAGAAGGGCAAAGGGGGCCTACGCCCTATCTTGGATCTGCGGAACGTCAACGGCTTCCTCCGGACGGAGAAGTTCAAGATGCTCACTTTGGCTCAGGTCCTGGCTGCCCTGGACCCGGGAGACTGGATGGTAGCGTTGGACTTGCAGGACGCCTATTTCCACATCTCCGTCCTGCCGGCCCACCGGCGTTACCTACGGTTCATGGTAGGCCAAGAGCACTTTCAGTTTACCGTGCTCCCCTTCGGCCTTGCCAGCGCCCCACGGGTGTTCACGAAGGTGATGGCGGTGGTCGCAGCCCATCTGCGCAGGCAGGGGATATCAGTCTTCCCCTACCTCGACGACTGGTTGTTGAAGGCGGGCTCGCCCCAGTCAGTCGTCAGCCACCTCCAGACTACGGCCGACCTCCTGCACTTGCTGGGGTTCTCCATCAATGTGCCGAAGTCACACCTGTGTCCCTCTCAAAAGCTCCTCTTCATCGGAGCGGTTCTCGACTCGGCGCAGTTTCGGGTTTACCCTCCCGAACAGCGGGTTCGGGATATTCAGGCTCTGATTCCTGTCTTCAGGCCGTTATCCCGGGTCTCGGTCAGGTTGACGCTGCGGCTTCTGGGGCTGATGGCCTCCTGCATCCTTCTGGTGCGTCACGCCAGGTGGCGGATGCGGGCTCTGCAGTGGGACCTGAAGTTTCAGTGGGCCCAGCATCAGGGCAACCTGTCCGATCATGTCCTGATCTCAGAGGGCACTGCGAAGCAACTGCAGTGGTGGCTCACGGACCGCGACTGGGTCAGTGGCAGACCCCTCTCCCTACCCCAGCCGGAGCACGTAGTTGTGACGGACGCGTCCCTCCAGGGCTGGGGAGGCCACATGGGAGAGGCGGAGATCAGAGGCCTCTGGTCTCCGGCGGAGTCCCGGCTCCACATCAACCTTCTGGAGCTGCGGGCGATTCGTCTTGCACTGAAGGCATTCCTCCCCTCTGTCAAGGGGAACGTAGTGCAAGTGTTCACCGACAACACCACCGCCATGTGGTACTGCAACAAACAGGGCGGTGTGGGGTCGTGGACCCTCTGCCAGGAGGCTCTGCGCCTCTGGCAGTGGCTGGAACATCAGGGCGTGACCCTGGTGGTTCAACACCTGGCAGGCTCTCTGAATGCCAGGGCAGACGAACTCAGCCGCCGGTGCATGATGGATCACGAATGGCGTCTGAACTCGGACGTGGCGCAAGGTCTCTTTCGACAGTGGGGAGAGCCTTGGTTAGATCTATTCGCCACAGAAGAGAACGCGCAATGTCAGCAGTTCTGCGCGTTGGAATTTCCAAGGCGGCACTCGCTCGGAGACGCTTTTCGTCGCGAGTGGAGCTGCGGTCTGTTGTACGCCTTTCCGCCTATACCACTTCTGCCCAGAGTGCTGAAGAAGATCAGGCGCGACCGGGCCCAGGTCGTCCTTGTGGCTCCGGACTGGGCACGAAGATACTGGTATCCCGAGCTACTCAGCATGTCAGTCGATCCCCCGATTCGTCTGCCTCTTCGGGAGGACCTTCTGTCGCAGCAGCAGGGGACGGTCCTGCACCCGAACCTGTCCAGTCTCCACCTACAAGCTTGGAGATTGAGCGGCGGCAGTTGAGGCCATTTGACTTGCCTCCCGAAGTCTGTGATATCATTCTGGCAGCCAGGCGTCCCTCCACAAAGTCGGTATACGCCTGCCGGTGGAACAGATTTGTGGCATGGTGCACAGCAAAGGCTGTGGATCCTCTCTCTGCACCCCTTTCGGAAGTGCTGCTCTTTCTTCTTTCCCTTGCCCAGCAGGGCTCTGCTCTGGGCACTCTTAAAGGGTACCTTTCTGCTCTATCAGCCTTCTTGAGGCTACCAGATCAGCCTTCTTTATTCAAGTCCCCTATTGTGAGTAGATTTCTGAAGGGCATCACGCACATGTTCCCTCCTGTTCCCTTCGTGATGCCCCAGTGGGACTTGAATCTGGTTCTCACCTATCTGATGTGTGCTCCCTTTGAGCCGCTTCATAACTGCCCTCTTCGTCTCCTTACTCTAAAGACGGCCTTCCTGGTTGCCATCACCTCTGCCAGGAGGGTGAGTGAGCTCCAGGCTCTTTCTTCTTCTCCACCTTTCCTGTCTGTTCATCCTAATAAGGTGGTGTTACGTACACGACCTTCCTTTCTGCCCAAGGTTGTCACGGCCTTCCACATCGGGCAGTCCATCACTTTGCCCACCTTCTTTCCGCCTCCGCACCCCTCGAAAGAGGAGGAGAGGCTCCACCGTCTGGATCCAAAACGTGCGCTCTCCTACTACCTAGATCGCACACGCCAATTCCGGGTGGATGACCAACTCTTCGTTGGTTACGTGGGCGCGAAGAAGGGAAAGGCTGTGCACAAGAGGACCATCTCTAGGTGGATCATCTTGTGTATTCAAGCATGTTACTCCATGGCGAGGAAGGAGCCCCCGGCTGGATTGCGGGCTCACTCCACTCGGGCCACGGCAACGACAACTGCCCTGGGCCGCGGTGTCCCTCTGCAGGACATCTGTCAGGCAGCCACGTGGGCCTCGCTGCACACGTTCGCAAGACACTACTGCCTGGACAGTCAAGTCCGGAGGGATGGCTTCTTTGGCCGTTCCGTCCTCCAGGACTTTCTGGTGTGATATTGGTTCGCAGACCCACCACCGGGGTTGGTATTGCTGGGGTATCTATTCTAAGGTAAGGAATCTATCACTAACGTGTCTCTTTCAGATGCACAAGTTACTACTTGTGTAACGATATATCTGTAAGAGACATTAGTTAGTGATAGATTCCTTACCGACCCACCCATCCTCCCCGTTCTGCGAACCGATATCTAGGGTTAAGGTCATCCCCTTTCAGGGCCCTAGTTTCATGGCACCAGTGTTAGTTCTATCATGGCTCTGCGTATCTGGCGCGGAAAAGCTGTGTTATCAGAACTGACGTCAGCGCGCATGGGCGCCGTCTAAGTACTCCGACGACGTCATCCCGGCGCTCACGACGCCGACGACGGACGCGGAGCCGCAGACGACGCCTACCAGCGCGCAGGGGTATTGCTACGCAAAAGTTTCCGGATCCAGTCTGACGCCTGGGGATATTCTAAGGTAAGGAATCTATCACTAACTAATGTCTCTTACAGATATATCGTTACACAAGTAGTAACTTGTGCGTTAAGATGAATATGAACAACTTTGAAATGAATATGCCACCTGTTGAAATGAATATGGACACATCAAAATGAATATGACATTTATTAAAATGAATATGCCATTTTTAAAATTGAATATGAAACAATTTGAGATAAATGTAGCATGATTTGAAATTAATAAGCACATATCGAAATGAACCAAGCCATGTTTAAATGAATATGACCCCTGTTCAAATGAATATGGCTTGCAATGAACTTATGTTGATTTGCTTTAAAATTAATATTACATATTAAAATGAATATTACATATTCTGAAAAGATATGATAAGGACTACATTGAATTAACTAAAATTAATATAACACACATTTAACAGAATATAAAACAAGGAACCAGCCTTTATCATGCATCCATTACATGCATTTATTTGCAACGCAGTTAAATAAATCTACATTTGTCACACCCTACTTATCACATAGGTAAGTATTTTTGTAAATAACATAATTTGTTTATGTGCGCCTCCGGGTCAGGCAACACATTCCCCAGCAGCTCCGCCGGCAGCGCCTCCCAGCCTCAGATGCAGAGCCTTCCCGCCTCCTGGGTTCGCGCCGGCAGTCCGCCGCTCCTGCACTTCACCCAGCACCCCCTGGTCCTCTCCTGACTTGTTAGGAGACTCCTGTTTTCGAGTTCCATTTCCATTTAGCTCTTCTTGGTCCTGACTCAATTTTACTTATTTAGCTGACTCAGTCATCTCGCTCCTGACCTGAGGATTTTGCCTCACTCCAGGCAACCTTTCCTCCCGTTGCTGCCCCTCAGCCCCGCCCCCCCCCATCTGCAGTCCCGTCCCCCTCCCGGACTTAATGGTGGACGCTGGGCGGACACACGCAGTGGGTGCACCGCTGGCACGCCAAAGGCAAGCCTAAGGCAAGCCCGTCTGCGCCCATCCATGCCTGGACCGCGCCCAGCATCAGACACCCTGGCCCCCGCAAGTGCCACGACACCCAATGCCGCAACGACACCAAATTCCTCCACAAACTCAACGCAGACCAATGGTCCACCTGCTTCCAGGCCACCCCTAAGCTCACCCATGGACCCTTCTCCTGCCGTAGCTGCAGCTTCACCAGCCGCCGAAAACCCGCAGGTTCCACCCCACCTGCCAGGGCAGGAAGCAACCATTTCAGATGCATACTACTCAACACCCGCTCCGTCCACAAGCACGCCATCGAACTCTGGGACCTACTCCACTCAGCATCCACTCAGTCTCCCCGGACGTCGCCTTCATGACAGAAACCTGGATGAGCCCCTCCTCGGCACCTGACATTGCCATAGCCATCCCGAACGGCTACAAGATTATCCGAAGGGACCGCACTGACAGACCAGGAGGAGGAATCGCCATCGTCCACAGGAATACCCTCAGTATTTCAACCAGGATCGAAGACATCTCCAGCGCCGCAGAACTCCTGCACTTCCAGATCCACACTGATCCCAACACCAGCTTCAAAGGAACCCTCGTTTACAGACCCCCGGACCCCGACCACAGTTCTCAACGCCATCACTGATGTCGTCAGCGCGCATGCCCTTGCTTCCACAGACTACATTCTCCTCGGAGACCTGAACTTCCACCTCGAGAATGCCAACAACTTGAACTTCCACCTCGAGAATGCCAACAACAGCAACTCCATTGCCCTGCTCGAAAACCTCGCCAACCTTGGACTCAAGCAGCTCGTCACGACTCCCACCTACTCTGCTGGACCCACTCACGCTCGACCCCATCTTTTCCGCCAGCGACCACGTCACCTTCAGCCACACCATTGAACCACACTGAACCGACCACCGCTGCATCCTCTTCACCTTCAAGAAATGCACCACCACCCGCTCGGACCCCCTACCGCAGCTGGAACAAGGTCACCGAAGACCAGCTCATCACCATTCTCGCTCGAGACCCACCAACCGACACCACCTACACAGCCGCCTGCAATCTCAGACAATGGATCGACAACCGCGCCAACACTCTCGCCCCGATCAGAAAACCCTCCAACAGACGCACAGACAGAAAGGCTAGCTGGTTCACCACGACCTCCAGGAATCCAAGCGGACTTGCCGAAGACTCAAGAAAAAGTGGCACCACAAACAGACACCAGACAACCAGGCTGCCCTAAAGAACGCCAGCCGCAAGCACCACCAACTCATTCGAGCCACCAAAAAGACCTCCCTCAAGGAATGCATCGACAACTAACGCACACAACAGCAAAGAGCTCTTCAACATCATGAAGGAACTCTCCAACCCCAGCTCCAATGACATCTCACCATCGCAAGACCTATGCGACTCTCTAGCCACCTTCTTTCACCTCAAGATCGCAGACATCCATGTCAGCTTCAACACCCAGACCCGCCAGACAGCCACCGACAATGCAGACTCGCCACCCCCCAACCTCACAAACCTCCTGGTCTCCTAGCAACCAAGATCATCTGCGGCGTGTCCCAAGGATCATCCCTCAGCCCCACCCTGTTCAACGTCTACATGGCACCGCTCGCCAACATTGTCCGATCGCACAACCTAAACATCGTCCCCTACGTCGACGACACCCAGCTGATCCTCTCACTCACCAAAGACCCTGTCACAGCCAAAACCAACCTACCGGCAGGAATGAAGGCCGTCGCCGATTGGACGAGGAACAACCCCCTGAGGCTAAACTCATACAAGACAGAGGTCCTCATCCTCGGCTCCACCCCCTCCACCTGGGACGACTCTTGGTGGCCGACCGCTCTGGGAGGCGCACTGACACCTACCAACCACGCACGCAACCTGGGGGTCATCCTGGACTCATCGCTCTCATTGACCCAGCAAGTCAACGCCATCTCCTCCTCCTGCTTGAACGCCCTCTGCATGCTGCGCAAGATCTACAGATGGATGCCCACTGGAACCAGACGGACGGAAACCCAGGCCCTTGTCAGCAGCAGATTAGACTACGGCAACACCATCTACCCAGGAACCACGGCCAAACTCCAGAAAAGGCTACAACGCATACAGAATGCCTCCGCACGCCTCATCCTCGATGACCCCCTCCACACCCACATCACAGCCCACCTGAGAAACCTGCACTGGCTCCCAGTCAACAAGAGGATCGCCTTCAAGCTCCTCACCCACACTCACAAAGCACTCTACAATGCCGGCCCAACATACCTCAACAAACGACTCACCTTCTACACCCCGACCCGCCAGCTTCGCTCCGCCGACCTCGCCCTCGCCATCGTCCCACGCATCCACAGGACGACCACCGGCTGCAGATCATTCTCCTACCTCGCCGCCAAGACATGGAACACCCTCCCCAACCAACTGCGCCAGACCAAGGACCTGCTGACCTTCAGGAGACATCTCAAGATCTGGCTGTTTGAGCAGTAGCTGCATTCCCCCCCAGCACCTTCAGACCCTTACAGGTGATTAGTGCGCTTTACAAATGATTGATTGATTGCGCGTAGAGATAAAGGGAGGTAAGGATGATTTTAGGGTTTAGAGGTGGTTAGAGGTAAAGGGAGGTAAGAATAATTGTTGATTTTCGGGGTGGGTAAAGGTAAACAGAAGTAATGGTGATTTTAGGGTTTAGGAAGGGGGTAGAGGTAAAGGGAGGTAAGGAATAAAAAAGGGGTTCTCGCGGGCAAAATAAAAGGAAAAAACACACATACACATCCATATACATGGGTGTGCACACATATGTACATATCTTTGTCATTTCAGGATTAGAGTCCCGTCTAAATTGTGCAAAAGAGCAAGCAGGAAACTCTGGGTAGTACCTAAGTTTACATGGAGTGCAGCTCCTTTCTATGGAGCACTCTACAACACCACTAAATCTGCTTACCTCAAATATCCATTATTCTAGCAAAGTTTTTTAACATAGGATTTGTACAGTTCGATCCACTCCAAGCTAGAAAGTGACTAAGGGCCTGGTTATGGGTTTGGCAGACTTGGAGGGGGCTGCCATGCCAGCGCCATGCTCCAAGACAGCCAAACCAGTAGTCTGGCCGCCTGCCGTATTCCAATTGGAATACAGGTCGAGCAAACCTGCGGCGGCTAGCTGGCCCCGGCGGTGCCTATCAAAGACTCATATGTGAGCCTTAGAAAGGCAGCGCCATGTAACCATCCCAGTGCGTTTCAATACAGCATGGACTGTGAAGTCCATGCCGTGCTGGTACAGGGGTACATACAGATGGGTGCGAACAATGTGCCCCCCTGCATGCATCCCCTGGCCTAGAAACAACAACTGGGCCCCCTTAGTTTCCTCGCCACCACACTTTTTATGGTGGGCTTACCGACATGAAAACTGTATCTGTGAGGAAACTCGTAATTTGCTTGCTGTGCCGCAGCGGCACCACCGTCATATTGCGGGCCTCAGACTGCTGCAAGACTGATAGGGATCGTGGATCCCTGTGGTAACAGGGGTCCTATGCTGGTCCGACCATCAAACTCGTAATACGGCAGTCGGACCGCCAATAGCCGCACCACCACTGTGGGTTTGGTGGTCCATCGGACTGCTAAATTCGTAATCAGGCCCTAAGTCTTTTGTCATTTTTACAGCAAAGTCCTTAAACATAAGATTAGCTAGTGCCAGCCATGCCGAAATATAAAATAACCAAAGCGTTTTACCACTCCAGGCACTGTATCACAGCTTTGAATTGAATAAAAGCAACCCTTCACATGTAAGCCTATCAGTCTATGATGTGACTTGTAAAGTGCGACTACTCACCCATAGGGTCTCAAGACACTGGTGGGGAGGGACTGCTGCTCCGTTGAAGGCACTGTGGTTCAGTCAAAGAGCCAGGGCTTGAGGTCCAGGTATTTGCTGCGAGGTAGGAGAAGGATCTTCCTCTGGCTGTGGACATGCGGATACGTGGCTAGGGCCAGTTGGGCAGAGTGGAGGACTCTGGTGAGTGAGTGGATAGAGAGGCGGTGGTTGAGGTACGCAGGTCCCACATCATGTAAGACTATGTAGACTTATGTGAGGAGCTTGAAGGTGATTCTTTTGTTGACAGGGAGCCAGTGGAGGTCTCTCAGGTGACCGGTGATGTGGCTGCGGCGGGGGATATTGAGGAATAGTCTGGTAGATGCATTTTAAATGTTCTGGAGTTTCTTGAGGAGTTTCTGATTGATGCTGGCACAGAGTGCGTTGCCGTAGTTGAGTCTGCTGCTGATGAGTGTGGGTGACCATCTTTCTGGACTCACTTGAATATCTTTCGGAGCAGATGTGCATGTGGAAGCAGGATGAGACTGCATTGGTCTGGTGGTTCATGGTGAGCGAGTAGTCCAGAATGGTGCCGAGGTTTTGTGCATGATCTGTGAGTGTGGGGGGGATCCAAGATCTGTGGGTCACCAGGAGTTGTCCCAGGTGGAGTGAGTGGAGCCGAGGATGAGGATTTCAGTCTTCTCTTCTTTGGAAGCCATATTGGGAGAGGTCTAGGATGAGGTTCTCTTCAATAAACTCAGAAAGTTGTGCGTTGATTGCCCTCTCAATGACCTTGGCGTGGGAAAGGGAGCAGAGAGATGGGTCTGAAGTTCTTGAGGTCCTTCGGGTCAGCAGAGGGTTTCTTCAGCAAGAGGTTGATCTCTGCGTGTTTCCAGTCTTTTAGGAAGGTGGCGGAGTTGATGGAGCAGCTGATGGTGCAGCAGAGTTCAGGGCAATTTGGGGGGCGGCTCTGTTGAAGATGTGGTTCGGGCAGGGAACCGAGGGGCTCCAGAAAGAATGCTCTTCATGATCTTGAGAGTGTTTTCAGCAGTGAGGGGAGTCCAACTGAGCAGGGTCTGCTGGGGTCCCGTGTCATTTGGTGTGGTGGTAATGGGTGGGGTGAGAGAGTCTTGGGTATTGAGGGTGTTGAAGCTGTCGTAGATCTCCTTAATCTTGCAGTGGAAGAAGGTGCTGAGGTTGTTGCAAAGGTCTTGGGAGGGTGGGATACCTGCTGTCTCTGCGCTGGGTTTGGTGATTTCTTTGACTATGGCAAAACGTTCTTTGCTATTGAGTGCGTTGGTGTTGATCCTTTCTTGTAGGGACACTTTCTTTGTTCTAATGAGGTGGGGGTGTGCAGTGACAGCGGTTTTCAAGGCTGAGTGGTCCTCCGGGGTCTTGCTGCTCCTTCATCTCTTTGCAAGCCGTCTGAAGGTGGGTCTGGACTCATGATGGGTGGTAGAGAACCAGTTGGCTTTTTTGGAATGTCGCTTGACTGAGTTTTCTTAGAGGGGAGCCAGTGTGTCTGTTCAGTTGGAGAGCCATATGTTGTGGTTGCGTGCTGGGGTATTAGTGTCCGTGGATATTGGAGGTGGGGTTTCGTGGAGGGAGGTGGTGAGCTCTTCTTCTGTGACTTTGTTCCAACTTCTGTAAGGGTAGCGATGGGCGCAGTGGTGTACGGTGGGGTTGGACGCAGCGGTGGTCGGTCTAAAAGAGCTCAGAGGTGTGGCTGAAGGTGATGTTGCGGGCATGCAGGGTGTTGGTGTCATAGAGGTGGACGGTTGAGGACCAGGGTCCGTGGAGGTGGGCGTGGTCCAGGTGCCTTCGGCATGCAACAGTGCGCCACGCAGCAGCCGCCATTAAGTAGCATGAGGGGGAGGGCTAGACAGTTGGGAGGTGGGAGAAGCAGGTAAGCGGTGCTGTTGCCCACAGGGGACGAGAAGTGGCAGGGACATAGCGAGGAAAACGCACAAAAGTGACAAGAGGAAAAAGTGGAAAAGCGGAAAAATGCAGAAAGTGAAAGAAAGTGACAGAAAAACAGAAAAAATGCAGAAAGTGAAAGAAAGTGACAGAAAAGCAGAAAATATGAAAGGAGTAAAAAAGAGATGGTGGCACACCCAATCAGCGCGTCCCAGCAGCGTGTGTCAGCAGTCACTCACAGGCAGTCTCTGGGTGGATTTTCAGACCCTGCAGAAGGCAGCAAGATTGGGCCACAACAGCATACCGGAGCCCCAAGATGTCAGCCAGGTCAGGCGTGAATACATTCCAGGGCCGACCACAGGCCCCCCTCACAGCGAGAAGCGCTGGCCAGCCGCAGTGACCTCCTGTTGTTATTATTTGTTTTTGATAAACGTATGCACTGTATAGTGTGGTAAATGTTGTAAAAATATGTGAACATGTGTGAATAGCAGGAATTGTTGTGATATATGTTGGACCAGAAGGATTAGAAGTCTTTTTGCACCTACGTTCTCCTTAATGTATATAATTTTGAAAAGATAAGAAGCTACTAAAAAGAAAAAAGGTTAAATAAATAACCTAATCATATGAAATTATTCAGTTTGATTATTGTAATAAGGAAATTGCATGAGTTAATCAGAATACCGGGTTCCCCTTTGCTGTACTTATTGAATACGCCTGCCCTGGTATTTGTCCTTTAGGGCATTTCCCCTTTCTTTGCATAATCACTCAGTCACAGGCATAATCAGTTGCTAATGCAATAAGGTAAAAAAGAATGGTGGGAAACACCAGCGCAAAACTTGGCAGTGTTTTACTCTGAACACGATATGGTGCTATCAAATACAAATTGCAATGCCAGTCTTTTTTTAGTTTTAAAAACAAGCTTTTTGCAGTCATGTCATTATTTTATCAGATCACTAATGTAGAAACCACGCCACCCACAATGGTATTATTCAGGGTCACTGATGCAGAAACCAAATCACCCTTGCTAGACAATAGGGTTATCACACACTTTGAAGCTTACCAGGAAACGTCAGGTATTTGTATCTCTGCTGGTCACATTTTATAGCACTACCAACATGCCGGCCTTGTGTCCCTTCCCTGTTTGTAAAATACACTCCCATTCAAACATGGCTCCAGACCACTGTGAGCATCGTCAGCCAATAAAATGAGGAGCCATCTGATTTCAGCAGTTCGTAATCAGATGTGTGGGGATTGTCCAGAATAGACTATTCTTTCCTTGCTCAAACTACCACTCACAGTAAGTAGCGTATGTCTATGATTGCATGAAGCTGGTGATGAAGCAGGGTTTTGTATGTAGAGACTTGCTTGGATCAATCCTCTCGAATAACGCATAAACATACTTATCGTATGTTTGTCCTGTTTCGTATTACTAATAAACTCCACCACACGATATTTCTAGTATCTAAGGGAAGCTTGACTATGTGCTTTTACTAACAAAAACGCAAGTGAATTAAAATGGCCACCAGAACGTGGGAACTGTACTGCGCATGCGTCTACCACACTCACGTGGTGTGACGTCTTCTAATGCTTGGTGGGAAATTCTGCAGCTGTGCACTAGAATTAAGATGGCTACTACATGTGACTAATCGTTAATGCACCTGTTACCGCTTTTCCTAAGCCATGTTTGTTTCGCATAATAACTAACGCTGTAGTTAAAATAAAATAAATGGGAATAGTGTAGAGATAAGTGGTATACAGAATATTCATTTATTCTTTGTTCTAAAACTGTTTCTCTTCTACTTTGCTATAAGCTCGTATTTTGGGCCTGATAAACCCTTGCTGCTTCCATGATGACATTTTCCGCAACTGCGCAGAAGAGATCAAGAGTCCCAAGTCATGGCATTGACACACTGCCAAGGACATCCTTGACCTACCTCAAGATCCCTGGGAACCTGACCCTGTGACCTCGCAAGAGGAAGCTGAACTGTGTCAAATAAAATACATTTATGAAACATCCATTGTTGGGTGGAATAAAAGTGCATGGGAAAATGAAGTTATTGGAGGGAAAGTTAATTTGAAATATATGATCTCATACTGACATGGTGTGATGACCTCTCATCTTTTTTGGCCAATCAAAATTGGGAATACACACATTGGCAACATTGGGGGTGGTACACTGCCCTGGAAAATGGTATAACTAAGGTAGACTTAGTTAGTTAGATTGTCGGACTTGTCTGAATAGCTGACCTGTCACTGACCCAACGCACTCAATAGGCGTTCGAGAGCAGAGGTGCTGGCGGAGCACTCTGTCAGAAGATTGAATAACCCAATCGGGGTTTGGGAGAGGAATCGAATACCCAATCAGGGTTCTGGAGGAAATTCGGTAACTCAATTGGGGTCTGACTGTTAGCCACAGAGAGGGGTGTAACGCTAGTGTTGCACTTAGCTGGGGGTACCTGTCCTGACCTGCATCCGTCCTATCCTGATCCATATTGGTCCGCACCTATCCTGGTTTTTGTCTACACCTGTCCTGTCCTGGTGGTATCTGAACTGTCGGGAATCCTGTTTTTTGGTCCCAGCCCGTGGCCAGGGTTGGTCTTAACACCATCTAGGTAAATATAAATCTGTGTGGGTATGTCAAAGTGCTGTTTCCCTTTTCTACCCATCCTATGTCCTAATGCTTAAAGACAGTCGCATAAAATCTTCGCATATCTTTACTTTGATTATTATGTTCTTAATTGAAAGGGCTCTAATTGAAAGTGTATGAAAACCTACTTGTACATACCGTAAGGCTCTGGGGAGGGGGTCTCCTCTCAGGTCTGTTTGCTTCTTCTCCACTAGCGCGGGGACACGCCGTGATGGCGTTACTGAGCGCTCTATAAAATCCTTTACTATTATTATTATTATTAACTATGTTGCCATGCTCTAAGAAGTGTGCAACCTTTGTAACGATGTAACCTGTAACTATGATCTGATGCTCATGTAAAGCGCTCTGATACCTCCGGGTCTAGCCAGCGCTATATAAAACTTTTAAAATAAAAAATAAAATAAAAAATAAATAAAAACTTTGCGCTCTATCACTGGCAGGAAGACTTTATACTGTGTTGACAGTTTAGCACTCAGAAAACAAACGGCAGACACATGGCGTAGTACTACTCATGCAACATTATCACCATGACCTGGTAAAATGAAGGCGGATAAAAGTAAATGTTGAAGTTGAATTTTGTGAATATATATTTTATCACTCAAGTATCCTAATTGAGATGTCAGTCTTAGTCCAGGCTGTCCAGTCCGTCCCAGGTGGGACCCTTCCAGTAACAAACTGTCCTGGTGGCCGCTGTAACCCGGGTCACTGACTCCTTCTTCGTCTCCCTCGGCTGTGTTAAGAACTGAATTCGGCAGGGTGCAGCACAGCTGACACATAGTGGCCAATTTTCAGATTGCTCAAGTGTGACATTTCCAAGAATTAAGTGTGCTTATGAGGGACATTGTAGTGCCAAATGTGTGACACTTTAAGTGCCACTTTCTCACAAGTGAAACTGAGGAATAATGTTCATTTAAAGAGATACATATTGGAAATTACCACCGTCTGAGCAGTAAGAAGCCTTGTAAAAGCCCTGGAAACTGCTGTAAACTCCTGAAAGGGAGGGTCACTAATTGATTTACATTTCTAAAGTGGTCTTACTGTAGTGATTTCTAGAAAGATCCTTGACACCTTGTGATGGGTGCTGCCTGATCACTTTTGGGGAGTACTGATCAGACCCCTATTCTGCGGCGACTATGGTATGCTAGAGAAACCTTGCAGTGGTTACTGAGAAAGACGTACATCACTCAGGCATTATTAGGTTTAAGGCCCTACCAATATTGCACCAGTGTTTACCCAGCCTGTATTTTTAGACCCGGGCAGGTTAAAAAATGGCGAACAACTTCCAGAATTAATACTTCTTTTGAAATATAAACCCACAGCTACAGATACATCAATAGTGTTTTTGAGTTGTCTAAAATTGCCATAAATTAGTTTTTAAACAAGCCACCTGGGCTGAAATATTAGATGTAAAAAAAGAAATAATACAGAATGACTCATTAGAACATTAGATGCTGGTGCGCAGCTTTGAGTATAAGGTCACTCAGAACTGGTAGGTCGGGTGCCAGACCCCACGAGCAATGCATCTATAAAACTGTGTGCTTTGTAGAAAACGGATAAGTTCCTAAAGGGGTTGGTTACGCTACCAACGTGAGCAATAGATTTAGAGGGAACTTAAGGTCTGTGCTTGGTTGTGCACTTATTTTTATTCTCTGATCGGGTAGTTTTGCAGCCTTGCACTGGGTTTGCCACTAAGGTTACTTTTCAATTTAATGTAGGAAAATAAATGTGAATGTATGCCAGTATAATGTAACTGGTGCTCATGTAAAAGCCCTTGAATACCTTTTTGTTGCGTATATACAATTGTTAAAGAAAAATTGTTAGGCAGAAAATAAATGTGATTCCTCTGCTCTGGGCTGAGTGCTTCCAAGAGTGAGGGCAGGTCTGTGTCTCTAAAATTAAAGAGCTGCGAGGCTCTTACTACCGACACAGTTTGATAACAATAAAATCTGTTTCAATATTTGCCGACTTGCAGACCATGTTTTTACAACAATTGTGATCAGTATTTGAGGAATGAAATGCTGTATTTGTGCACTCTCCGTGACCTGACAGTGTGTCTGGAACACAGGTCTGGTGCCTCTGTAGTAGCTGCAGGCATTAGATGATCTGCTTTGAGGCTGAGCCTGCGCGCAATCCAGAGACAGGGGCGGGAACGGCTGGCAAAACCACAATGTCGGGGTCTGGTTCCGCAGGTGAACCCCGAGACAGTGCGGCCATGTGATTGGAGGTGATGCAAACAGATCGAGCCGTGCTGCGCCCTGTGCACAGAGCCCCCCTTTAACGACCATTTGTCCCGTGCAGTGGCAGGGTGAGAGAATACAGCACACACTGCAGCCCAGGCCGGTGCGAGCTACAGCAGGACAATGTGAGTGCATGGTATGCAGGCGCGCAACTTCAGCCTCCTGCCTTCCACAACAGCACGCAGGATGTGACGTCACGCCCGCACCGGCAGTATTGCACACAACCTGACTGGGCCCGGTGACGTCAGGCAGGCTGACAAGTGAGAGCCCTGCCGCGGGAAACATTAATATTGCAACGCAGACCTGCCACGTCAAACGTAGTCTTAGCATGGAATGTGAGCCTGCCAGCGCTGAGCAGCCTTAGGTCAGCTGTGAGCCCCAGTCCTTGCCATGTAACCCCTACTCCCCCGCACACTTAACGTCGCGGCTTCTGGACACGGGCTGCATCCGGTCTACATACAATTTCTGTTTTTGCTGCTGTGACACAGCGCCGGGGCGGTAGGGCTCAGCAGTCAGACTGTGGCTGGTGGGCACTGGCAGGCAGTTGATCAGTGCCAGCGCCACTGCCCACCAAAAGCCTCTGCACCTGTTAGCTGAGGCCTATCGCCAGACGCTTCAGCAAGAGTGGGAGCTGGTATGTTACTGCGAAAGAAGAGAAGGCCTGAATGGAATTATGGGTAGGAGAAACCCCTCCTCTTCGTGAGCTTGCATTGAACTCCACTGTGATTGGCTGTGAGTGTCATGTGCTTCTCAGTGCATGTTATACACAATTCACCATATCCAATTCATTCACACGCTTATCCAGTTCATGCAGTATGCTATACAACACAATGTGATTCGTATCTAATTTCATTGATGTCCATATTCATTTCGAGAGGAGTATTATTTGCTTCACTATTATTTATATCAATTTCAAGATTTGTCATATGTAAACCATTCTGTAATGTTAACTTTTTAAAAACTTTTTTAAATTACCTTTTGTGTTATCTCAACTCTTTGCAAAACAATACAGTTGCCTGCAGTAAATTACAGCACCATCACACATGAAGCTGTATATAAATTAGTACATTAATGGCCACATGCATCAAACTTACCATTTGCGATTTCTTAATTGCAAAAATTAAGGAATCGCAATTAAGAAATCGCAAATGGCTATGCATCAAAAAATCGCAATTTTATTTGCGATTTCTAAAATTTCCTTAATTGCGATTCACAATTTGCGAATCGTAATTAAGGAATCCCTTCCCATTGATTCCTATGGCCCAAGAGGCCCATAGGAATCAATGGGAAGGCATTCAGAAATTGTGATTAGCTTTTTGCGAATCGCAATTTTTTAATGCAATTTCAAGGGTGCAGAGGGGGGGTCCAAAGGACTCCCCCCTGCACCCCTGAAACTTAACTGTAAGTGCAATTTTCACACACGCATGTCTAAAGGGCATGTGTGTGTGTAAGATGAAACTTTCAAAAATGCATTTTTGTGCATTTTTCGTAAATTAGCATGAAGGTCAACTTCATGCTAATTTAGCTCTCCCAATTTGAGAATGTGCAAATTTAAATTGGTCCTGCATTGCATTTAAGAAATTTCAAATTACGATTTCTTAAATACAATCGCAATTTTAGAAATCGCAACATGGTTGCGATTCCTAAAAATGCGAAACGCATGATGCATCCCAAATTTGAGAATTGCATTCGCAAATGGCCGAAAATTGCGATTCGCCCCGTTTGCCAATGCAATTCTCAATGATGCATTTGGGCACAACAGTCCAGCAGTTTCCTTCTTTTACCAGAACATCTTTTTCACACATCAGGATGGCACCTCCAAAGCACAGTAGCATTAATCAAAGCTGAATGTGGCCGAAATGGCACTTTGGGTACTATTACATTTAGAGCTTTTGTCCAGCAATCAGTGTGTGTACACATTCCCATCATACCTCCATCCCTCCCTCTTTTTGCATGCTTGGCCAATTTTTTTTTTTAAATCTGTTTTTATTTTCTAGAAAAAAAAAAGAAAGAAGGTCCAGGTATACACAGCGTCGGGCCCACAACCCTATACAGGGCCGGCCGCGTGATGTAAAAGGGTCCCCAACATTTTTGGAGAACCATTAGTGAAGTATTTTAAACACAGCATGTCGCCTACAACCCTTGTTGGGCCGGCCGCGTGATGCACTATATATAGCAGTACTGAACTATTGTGGGAAGTCTCAAGACCCTCTATAAACAACAACACTAAGAACGTGGGCGAGAGGCCCATAGAAAGCGAGTAGTGGTGAGTAGACAGAAAAGTGTCAAAAAAGAGAAAAGACAGTAGATAAACAAGCATTTACAATGCAATGGTCTCTGCATTGTTAAAGTTAGAGCTATTGGCATTGCTCATGACATTATTTATGTTTTGGTTTTTAAAACATAAATAAATGGCATTGTCATTTACAATGCCAATAGCTTAATCTCTCGCAAATGCGAGACCTATTGCATTTGCACCCACATAGAGCCACCCACACAAAGCCACCCACACACACACATACAGAGCCACTCACACAGAGTCACCCACACACACACAGAGCCACCCACGCGCACCCACCCACACACAAACAGAGTCACACACACACACAGAGCCACACACACACACACAGAGCCCCACACAACTCTCTGCCCAGTAACGCCCTAGGGAACAGAGGCACGAAAAACTGGATCGCAAGCAGGGCACAGAGGCACAAAAACCGGATCACAAGCAAGCACAACCAACGAGGGGGGGGGGAGGACAGCAAGCACATCCAACGAGGGGGGCAGGACAGCAAGCACAACCAATGAGGGGGCAGGGGAGCAACACAAAAACCGGATCACAAGCAGGGAACAGAGGCACAAGCAGGGAACAGAGGCACAAGCAGGGAACAGGGGCACAAGCAGGGAGCAGAGGCACAAGCAGATAGCAGAGGCACAAAAACCGGATCACAAGTAAGTACAACAAGGGGGGGGGGGGCAGGACAGCAAGCACAACCAACGAGGGGGCAGGGTAGCAACACAAAAACCGGATCACAAGCTGGGAACAGAGGCACAAGCAGGGAACAGAGGCACAAGTAGGGAACAGAGGCACAAGCAGGGAACAGAGGCACAAGTAGGGAGCAGAGGCACAAAAACCAGATCACAAGTAAGCACAACCAACGCGCTGCTGTAAGTAATTCACTATTACTTGGAGCTCCAGACTATATCATGAACCAGTTACAACAGCTGCAAACCACAACAACTCGTTTTTTCTTTGGCCAGCTTCCAGCTCGCTCTTCCGCCACCAAGGCAAACATTACATTGGCTCCCTACGGCCAAACAAACTGCCTTCAAGTCCCTCTGTACGGTCTTCAATGCCATAAATGGACTCAATCCACTTTACTTGCAAAACAAGTTCCAGTTCCATTAACTTCCGATGCAGCTTCGATGAGCTAGACTGGACAGATCGCGAGGCCAGATTTTATCAGACACATCAGCTAAACTCGAACTCTCTCCCGCTGAATTGAAGAACCAAAGCTAATCGTTTTTCCTTTTGCCACATATTTGAAACTGGATTGCTCTAAAGACCTTAACCCTGCTATTGCACAAGCTTGTGTACCAGTTCCAGCGCCAGGACACCTTTTCTCAGTATCTGCACACTTTAAAAAAACAAATATGCCTCCTTTGGGGCTGGAAGCGATGGGCGGCGGGGGGGTGGGGGGGGGGGGTTCCACGGGAGAGGGATGGCCGGTTCCCTACTAGAGGCGCTGCAATTCATTATTTATTTACTTATGCGTATGTGTGTGGCGCCGACTTTACCAGAAGGTGTCGGAGTGCTTCGCAGTAGGAGCAGGAAGGATACAGGAGGAGAGAATTACAAGTGAGCAGGTTACAAAAGGACAAGGTTGAGTTACACGAGGCAAGAGGGACAATTGTCAGCAAATACAAGAGGTAGCAAACGATACGATACAGGAGGGAAAGGTTACAAGAGGCAAAAGTGGGGGGGAATTGTGATCCGGGTGGCGGGGGGGGGGGTTAAAGGGTAGTAAAGGAATTCGGGGGGGGCGAAGAGCGCAGTGAGGAAGGGGGCCTTACGGTGGGTGGTTCCTCAGGGGGGTGAGAAGAGCCTGGGCGTTTTTATATAGCGAGGACTTTAGCCGAAGGTAGCGCTTCGCAATAGGAACAGTAATGATACAGGAGGAGAAAGTTACAAGTGGGGCTTGCGAGGAATGTGGAGGAGCATGGAGGGTTGCAGTGCCAGGCACAAGTGAGCGCTGCACCCACGGGTGGGCCCCGGGTGAATGGGAGTGAAAGAGCGGTCTGTGGGGGAGGAGGAAGAGGTGCTATACAGGGAGAAAAGCCTTGTCAGTTAGTAAAAGGAGACACGGACAGCGGGAGGGGGGCAGTAAAAGGAGAGACGGACAGCGGGAGGGGGGCGGGAACGGAGACACGGACAGCAGAAAGGGGGGCAGTAAAAGGAGACACGGACACCGGGAGGGGGGGCAGTAAAAGGAGACACTCCAGTGGGAGGGGGGGCGGGAACAAAGGGGGGGTTAAAGAGTAGTAAAGGAATTCAGGGGGGGTCAGAAGAGCGCAGTTTGGAAGGGGGCCTTGCGGTGGGTGGTTCCTCAGGGGGGGGACGAGCCTGGGCGGTTTTATATAGCGAGGACTTTAGCCGAAGGTAGCGCTTCGCAATAGGAACAGTAATGATACAGGAGGAAAAAGTGCTTGAGAGAGAGAGTGGAGATGGGAGACAGCAGGGCAGAAACCCCCCTACTAGAGTGTGCTTGAGAGAGAGGGAGGATGGGAGACAGCAGGGCAGAAACCCCCCTACTAGAGTGTGCTTGAGAGAGAGGGAGGATGGGAGACATCAGGGCAGAAACCCCCCTACTAGAGTGTGCTTGAGAGAGAGGGAGGATGGGAGACAGCAGGGCACAAACACTCCCACTAGAGAGTGCTTGAGAGAGAGGGAGGATGGGAGACAGCAGGGCACGAACACTCCCACTAGAGCGTGCTTGAGAGAGAGAGTGGAGATGGGAGACAGCAGGGCACGAACCCTCCCACTAGAGAGTGCTTCAGAGAGAGAGAGAGCGAGAGGATGGGAGACAGCAGGTTGAGAGCCCTCCCACTAGAGCGCATCTGAGAGAGGGCGGACGGGAGACAGCAGGGTGAGTGCTCTTTCCTCTGCAGTGTGGGGGCGGCTCCAGTGTGGGCAGGGGCTCGCCTTAGCATGTGTTGATCGTCAGCCGCAGAGTTAGTCATGCACCCCACACTGAGGTGCCTGTAATGTACAAGATGGCTGTGAAAGGGATAGCAGTGAAAGGATGTGGCGTAACCTTCGCCCTTTGTACTGTAGCATGGACTGCAGTAAATATGTTTGGAACTGGAAAAGGGAAATGCAGAATCTCCGCTCCATTTCCAGGCACCTCTTCCGCCTCCTCTTCGTCCTTTGTTTCTATGCGGCAGCGTCCTTGTGGCATTATGCAAGATATTATGAAAGCTCATTCTTTAAAAGTGCTACAAGCATGACCGAGCTCATTCGATACACTCACCACGTCACAGGCCGAGCAAGATAAAAATCTTAGAAGACATGAAGGGAGAAAGGAACACAGAGACAGACAAGCATTTACAAGTGAGGCTTGCGAGGAATGTGGAGGAGCGTGGAGGGTTGCAGTGCCAGGCACGGGTGAGCCCTGCACCCACGGGTAGGCCCCGGGTGAGTGGGAGTGAAAGAGCGGTCTGTGGGGGAGGAGGAAGAGGCGCTATACAGGGAGCAAAGCCTTCACAGTTAGTAAAAGGAGACACGGACAGCGGGAGGGGGGGGCAGTAAAAGGAGACACGGGCAGCGGGAGGGGGGGGAACGGAGACACAGACAGCAGGAGGGGGGCAGTAAAAGGAGACACTCCAGCGGGAGGGGGGACGGGAACGGAGACACGGACAGCGGGAGGGGGGGCGGGAACAAAGACACGGTCAGCGGGAAGGGGGCAGGATACAACGGGAACGAGGACACGGACAGCGGGAGGGGGCGGTAACGAGGACAGCGGGAGCGGCAAATAGCAAACAAGCACTCACCTGAGGACGACGGTGGGCCTGAAATGGCTGCCACAAAGCTCTGACATTTTCGCATTCGGGGCGTGTTTTTGCAGTGATGTCAAGATTAAATAACAAGATAAAAAAATTGCAAAAACACGCCCCCAAATCCATTCAAGACGGGGCTTGAACCGAGTGAAGCCCCTGTCCTCCAATGGCTGGCCTCCGTTTTGGAAGCCAGCCATTGGAAGAAAGAGGTGGGTTCAAGCTCCAGTACTGTGAAACATAAAATCTCGGCTGCGCGACACTGCTGCGCAGTGTACACTAGGCCGAGACTTAAAAAAGTAGACAGCAGCGAAGGGGGTTGTGTGGGCAGACGGGGGAAGGGTTCAGCGAAGCCATTGTCTCATGTTACTGAGATCGAGAGTCTGAATACTTGTCAGAGGGGATTACGCGCAGGGTTGGGGTCAGTCAGGAGTATAGCGTCCTCAAAGAGTCGTAAAGCCCTGAGTTTTGAAGGTAGGTAGCGTGCATGTTCTATTTTACAAAGATATTTAACTAAGGGTTGCCAGATGGTGGTGAAGCGGGGGTCACGTGATTGCAGTCGTGCTGTAAATAGTTCCATGGTTACTACGTGCCATAAGCGCACAAACCAAGCGGCAATTGGGGGGGTCTCCACTTTCTTCTAATATAACGCTATAAGTTGTTCTCCCAGTGTAAGAATTGGCTTTTGTAGTTTGGTTTGCCCTGTTCCCATCATGCACTGGGACAGGAACAGACTAATTTGCATACAGCCAGGTTCTGAAACTGGGATGGTGCAGTGAGCTAAAAAACGGTGTTGGATCTAGCCCTGATCTCTTGACTGGGTGAGAGCTTTCTGCTTAATTCAGAGACTCTGTCCCTCACCACCCCTTGTTGTAAATAATAAGTTGTTTAGCAGCTCCAAGCATGTGAAGTGCTATAATCCAATCGCTGTGGGTAAGAGCTTTTAGGTTGTGAGGCTTGAGGCCTAAAAGGACCGTGGCTGTGGACTCAGGCAGGGGGAAGCCTAATACCTCCTTAATATGGCTGAGGACTTCTTTCCAGAGCAGGGTCAGGAGTGGGCAAGCCCACCAAATATGAATGAAGTCTCCAGATGCATTCCAGCACCTCCAGCACAATGGGGATGTGGCAGGAAACATTATGTGCAGTGGAGTAGGCATGTAATACCATTGCGTCATTATCTTGTACACAGTTTCCCGCTGCAAAATACTGCGATAGACCTTTCGAATGTCGCGCCACTGTGCGGGTGTAATTTCCGTGGAGGAAGTCAGTTGCCATTGGCGTTGAAATGGATGGGCAGTTATTAACGGGGGGTGCTGCACGATCTGGTATGTCCGAGAGATAAGGCCCTTCGATTCGTCAAAGGAACAAACCAATCGCTCAAAGGGAGTGAATGGTCGAATGGCTGCCTGTTGCATCTCAGGCGAGGACACCCAGTGTCGCAGCTGTGCATACTGGAAGGTGGAATTCCTCTCTACACTGAAAACGTTTTAAGCATTCCCCCTTCGTACAGATTACTGATCACTCTGCATCCCCCTTGTAACCATTTGGCGAATGTCTGCGGGTTAAGGGTGGGAGGAAATAGCGGGTTGCCTGCAATGAGAGTGCGGGGGAGGGAAAGGTCTTAAGTCCCTTACGCATGGCCACTTTGTCCCATATATCAGAACCGTTTTTGGGGGCACTGTAATATATGCGCTACGAGAGCACGCAGTACCGTGGAGCCACGTAAGATCCCAGATGGTACGCCCAGTTACCATCCTTTCCATGTGGAGCCAGATCTTTTCACTTTCAGTGGTTGTCTACCCCGAAACAACACGAAAATGGGCGGCCCAATAATATTCCAGGAGGTTGGGGCATGCTAGCCTTCCTCTGTCTCGCGGGAGCATGAGGACCTTGTGGGAGAATTGTGGTCTATGCCCGCCCCATATGAAACTGGTGAGGTCTGGCTGAAGGCTCTGAATCTGGTGCTCTGGGATAGGGGTGGGAAGGCATTGAAATAAATACAGGATTTTAGAGAGTATCGACATTTTAATATCACTAAGTCTGCCCAGCCAGGACAGGGTCAGAGATTTCCATGCTCTCATATCCTCCAAAACAGTTCTCCTGCACTCCTGCCAGTTTACTTGGGTCCACGTGTCAAGGGAGAAGCCCTAAATATCGAATGTGGTCAGTGGCCCATTGATAAGGAGCGAGCTTTTTCAAGACTGGTATCTGCTCCTCAGGAATTGTAAGGTTCAGAGCCCAGGATTTTCCATGATTAATTTTAAGACCTGTGGTCCGCTCAAAAGACTGTAGTAGGGAGTGGAGCGCCGGGAGGGATATATGTGGACGTGGTAATGTGAGGATAAGGTCATCCTCGAAAAGCGCTACCTTATTCTGCCGACCCCCTAGGGAAAGACCATGTATATCCTCAGCCTGCCTGATCATTTACGCTACAGGCTCTACCACGAGGGCAAACAGCAGAGGAGACAGGGGGCCACCCTGCCGTGTACCCCTGTGAATGGAAAAAGGATCCGTAAGCTGCCCGTTGACCCGTATTCTAGCTTGTGGGGAGAGGTAGGGGGCCATGATCATAGAGATCCGGTTCCGGCCTAGTCCGATTTCAGTGGACACATTTTTAACTGGTTTCGATGCCATTGATCAACCTTGCCAAGTGCCACGCATCTCTCGTTAGAATAACGCATTTTCGTTAATGTCCTTGCATTATCGCAATGCTTGAATTTGTCACGCAAAAGTGCTACTCCTCGCAGAGCTTGCACAGCTGATCAGATTAAGCTATGCTTTGAACCTGTTCCGAAGTACCTTCCTGCAGCACACAGTCCTCTCACTTCCCCTGTTTGAAAGGAGATCAAGGCTGATCTGCACAGACAGTTAGAGTTGATGGGCGGCCCTTATTCTATGTTTCACTGAAGCAACTGGTCCTTCCCCTCTTTGTAACAGCGGGATTCAACATTCTAGCACTCAGCCAACTGCGTGCATTTCTCCCCAGTTCTAGCACAAATGTTGTGAGAGTGGATGTGACGCAGGGCGGGCCACCAGATCGCAAAAACATTTTAGGTGAGCCCTCATGGGGACTTGTCAGTCCTGGCAGTTGAATTCTCTCTGTTGCAAGTGGTCAATGCAGCCTGGGCACCTCTAACTTACATTATGGACAATCTGGAGTTCACACTGAACGTGTCAGTGCACTTTCACCACAAATTAAACTGATATTGATTTCAATGCATGTCATATTCATCTTAGCATGTGTCATATTCCTTTCAATGAATGTTTCATTCATATTAACACATCTTATACTAATTTTAATATAATTCATATCCATTTCAACACATATGAAAATCATGTCAATGTGCATCATATTAATTTCAATGCAAGCCGTATTAATTTTGATAAATGTCATGTTCATTTTAACGTTACTTATATTTATTTTAAAACATGTTAAATTCATTTCAATAAAGCTCATATTCATTTCTACTTATGTCATTTTTATTTTAACTTGTGTTATATTCCTTTCAACTCATGCGATATTTAGTTGAGTGGATGTAATATTAATATTACCATTTGCCAAATTCATTTTAACATGTCATTAATTCCAACTGGACTTATAGTCATTTCAACATGTCACATTCATCTTAGCATCTGAAATATTCCTTTCACTGGATATCACATTCATATTAACAATTATTTTATTGTTAACACAAGTCATATCCGTTAAAACATATATCATATTTATTTTAATGTGTATCATGCTTTTTTCAATGAAAGCCATATTCATTCTGATGAATGTCACGCTCATTGCAACATTACTCATATTCATTTTAAATCATGTCAAATTCATTTTAACACATGCCATATTCATTTTAACGTGTCATGTTCCTTTAAATTAATGTAAAATTTATTTCAATGGATGTCATATTGATATTAACACTTGTCATATTAATTTTAAGATTCAACGTATCCACTTTAATATATATCATATTCATTTGAATATGTATCATATTAATGTCAATGCATGCCATATTCATTTAGATGAAGGTCATGAGAATTTCAGCTTTGGTCATACTCATTTTAAGGCATGTTAGATTCCATTCAATAGGGCTTATATTAATTTTAACACAATCTATATTCATTTGTAATCATCTCCTATTCATTTCTGTATTTCTCAGATTCATTGCAAACTGGGCATTATTAATTTCAGTGCAAGTCATGTACATTGCAACATGTGTTATGTTCGTTTCAGTGTATGTTATATTATTTTCAATGTGTATCATATTCTTTTCAGAATATAATAAATTCATTTTAGTAACTTATATTCATTTCAGTCCATCATATTAATTTCTAAGTATGTAATATTCTTCTTGGCATATGTAGGTCATTTCAAGAAATGTCCCATTCTTCTTGATGCTTATTGCATTCGTTTTAGTGATTGCTCTATTGTTTACAGTGAAGGCCATATTCACTTCAGTGTGATTGATATCTATTTCAGTACATCTTTTATTTAATTTGGAGTGTGTATTACTCATATTAATCACTAAATAGTATATTCACTCTGCCAGGTTTCATATTTGTTTAGACACATGTTGCATTTATTCTGGTGTATCTCAAACTTATTTTGCAGCACTCCTTTCTTAGTGTTTCATCCAAGATTTGATGATCTTCCAAATGTATGTGTAGTACAGTGTTTGAAGGAGCATGAATGTAGAATGAATGAAAATAGAAGTGATGGTGTAACGCAGTTGTTGATCTCTCATTTGAGACCTTTTAATCCTGTGAGTTCAATGACTCTACTGTGTTGGGTTAGATTTTGTATTCATGAAGTGGGAATTGATATGCATAATTTGGTGCACATTTAGTAAAAGGTGCAATGGCGAGTAAAGTTTTTTCCTAAGGGATCGCCTTGAGGAGATTTTGAAAGCAGCAAATGGGTCTAATGCTGATGTGTTTGCGAAGTTGTATATGAAACCTGTGGAATATGTTTCATCTGTTGTGCTTTCACAACTTTAAACGTGCATAATACTAGCCTCCGGTTTTGACATGAAATATAGATCTCCTGGTTTGGTGATCAGAGAATCTGGATTTCCTTAAAGACATGGAGGCTAGCATTATCCCACCCAACTTTCCCAGGTAAGAGTATATTTGGAAGGAGAGTGGTTTATGAAATGTATATATGGTATCAAGAATATTAATTTATTTGCCAGGAAAATACTCAGCATTTATTTTTCATTTACCTCAATGTTATATTTTTTTCAGAGAATCAATGAGGATTGAGGACTTCAGTATAGGAGACGAGTGGAAATTCTGAACATTTTGGTATTTTCTGGTTCAGTTTTTCTGGATGTTTTAGCCTTGGAGTAGCTGTTAAGAGAAAGCTGGCTGCTTGGATTGGATTTACATAGACTGTAGTAAATGTTTGCTCCAAAGTTCTGCCTGGAGTAGCAATATAATCTCTGTGCAATCCAGATTATGTTTTCACCAAACTAGGAGGATCTACATTTTCCATGACAGTAGAGAGCGAGAGGACGGTCATGCAGTTGATAGCCCGTTATGGTAAAGAGCAAGAGAAGTACTGCGGTGAACAACAAGTAATGGCGACTCAACTGTGTCCCAAAAAATCTTTGATTATTTGACAGCGGCCAGGACAAGGTCTTCCAGTTTTACAGTACCTTTAAAAACAGGATGATGCAGAGATGAGCCATTCCTCCAAAGCAACGCGAGTTTTAACTCACCAGATCATCACTAAAATCTGTTGTGCTCTCATGAGAAGTGAACATAATATAGCTGAAGACAAGGTTCCTCAAAGAACCAATTCCTTCAACGGAGAGACAACCAAACACAGCAGCAAAAGTGCTGCGCAATTTGTCACTTTGCCAAGTCCTGGGGCCTATGTTACATTTCAAACTCCTAACAAAATTCTGTGTAACATAGTCAGATTGCACACTGGAAGAGGCCAACATTAAACCTTCCAGCAGCCGCCACAGGAGGGTACATAAAAAGCTTGACTATTAGCAGGAACTGGGTATCCTGGTGCTAGACCAGCCTGGCAATGTGGAGGAACATGAAAGCAGAAGAAAGCAAATCAGCTGTAAAACAAATTTTTTAGTCCTTTTCAGAAACTGGGAAAATGAGGTCTAGCTCACAAATGAAAAGGAAGAGAGTTTCAATGGTTATAAGCAAGATAGGAGAAAACGTGTTCACACTGACAAGTCCAGATCATGCAATCGATATTAGGATGAAAACCTCTGCCAGCACAAAGTACGACTCGGAGCCGGGAGAGTAACTTTAGAACAATTTAGTGTAGGGCTAACATTTTAGAGTGCCCAGTAGGAGATGCAGAATGATTTAATATTGACCTTTTAAACCTGGGAGACAGTCAAGAATTGTAAGGTGGTGGGATATTGGTCACCATGGTGGCAATTCTAGAAGAAGCCAGGCTGCAAAAGTTTAGGTAAGCTGAATCTATGGTAGGAGATTTTTGGAAAGGCCAAGGTATAAAGAATTACCATAGTCTATGTGAGACAAAATGGAAGCCTGTTACACAGATTTACCAAATTTCTAAAGCAAAGGCAGAACCATTTAGTGGACCGCTTGCAAATAAAAGAAGCCTCTGGATGCCAAGGTATTAATCTTCACAAATATGAGGGAAGCATCAAAGAAAGCAGCAACATTTTCTACTGCTTCAAAATTGGAGGGTTCACATCCCAGTTCGGAAGCCACAAAGAGCAGACTACAGTGTGGAAGAGCTACCACAGAACACCACCTCTGTCTTGTTGCCATTCAGTTTCAGTGTGTTGGCCTTCATTCAAATGGTCACAGTGGAGAGACTGATACAGAAGCAATTGGAAGCACCAGTGGAAATTTTTGTGATGCAGAAGGTAATCTGTGTATCATTCCTTTATGACATGAAGGAGAATCCCAAACTGTGTATCAGGTCTGCCAGAAGGGTAGATGTTAGAAAGCCTAGTGCTGAGAGATTGATCCTGAAAAATACCACAAGTAAGCATTTTTGGCGAAAGAGCACAAAGGAAGGAGGAAGAAAGACTGAGTGCAATGCTTAGTAAAGGAATATACTAGACAAGTGTCTTTTCTTGGATTATTACAGATTATAGATGATACACAAGAATATAGTGGGAAATTGTATCAAAACGGCACTTAAGTATAACAAAGTCAATGCTGCAATACTCCCAGAGTGCAACCTCCATGCTGTGCTGAGGGCAAAAGCCTACGCAAGTTTGATCACTAGTATTATGTTCTTCTGTGAATGCTGATACTGCTTTCTATATTCCGTTTGTAGAATTTTAGAAAGAAGAAGAGAGCACGAGGAAAGGTCATGAGAAGCAGTAAAAGTGAGAACAAGTCTTTTTCCTTTACACCTAGACATGAAATTCAGCACTTTGTTATTCTACACACAGAGCAACGTTTTCACGTTTTGGGTTCAAAATACAAACCACATCTTGCTGAAAGGCAGGAGCTACCAGTTAGTGTAATAGTAGGGTCCAGTAAAAGATGGTTACTATAGGCAAAGTATGATTAGGAATTTGTCATTCCTAATGTTTGCCACTGGGCAGGTTAACAGGGCTTGTTGGAGTCTAAAGCTGAGAGAGCAGATCGTTTGATATGGAACAGAGTGGAAAGCACAGTGAAAGTGGAGAACTTCTACTTCACACTGCTGAAAATCACCACAGTGGTCTACCCTCGATGATACAAATTATGACAATTTTGAGGTGTGATCCAGTGGTGGCCACCACAAACAAACAAAGGGTGGTGGGGCAGGTGGGTGGATCGAGCAAGGGGGGGGGGGGGGGGGTCGTGTGGGCGCAATGTTAGAAATAATATATATTGAAAAAAATGACCTTTTGCTGCCAGCGGCCTCCAGCGTCGCATCACACCTCATCTCCTCTTCCTGATCCCAGCAGCCCCTGTGACAGACTACCATCCAATCCTCGAGCTGCAGCGCAGCGCAGGGATTGGCCTGAGTGGGCTAGAAAGACGCTCTGCTCCGGCTAGGGGGTATTTAAGGGGTTTATCCAGCCCAGCTGCTTAATGCAGCTGTGTGAGAAAAACCTAAGTGCACATGTGTGTGCTGGTTGGCTTGAGATGGCCAGTCAAACACACATGAGCACTTAGGTAGTGCACGTAGCACTCCTCCTCCCCCAACCATGCCTCGACCCCACCATCCCTACAGCGCTGGCTCAGAGCTGGCAAATGCAAAATAAGATGATGCAAGAACATTGTTTTATTTTTCATTTGCTGGCTCTGAGCCAGGCAGTGGGGCGACGCTCCTCCACCACTGTAAAGAAGCTGCAGCTGAGATATTCAAAACTCAGGAAGTAGAGAAAATGCCAACTGCCCTTAGTTTAGACGTCTTTGTTTGACGCCAATTATAATTCTGAAAGCTAAAGAATCTGTCAGTTGTATATAACAACTCCCTGGATCCCAAAGAAAGGTATATGCCCACTAGAGATTCCACATAACCACTGACTGACCCATGCTGATGTGTCTGGTAAGCCACAGTTTCAGATAGTCTTTTTCTGAGAACAGTGCCATAATTACAAGAGCAGATAGAACCATAGTGACCAGCACTGTATAGCAGAATGTGCAAAGAGTCAAGATGAATGGAAAAACAACTGTCTGTGAGCTCCCTTTGTTCAAAACACTGACCCTGCAACTAAGGCCTGACTCTGATAGGGACGGGTAATAGAAGGTAAGGGTGCCATCAAAATTCTCAAGTTTCATCCAAGGACTCTGGACTCTGGTTGCTGAAGCAAATGAGCTTTCCCTCTTTTCAACAAACTTCTCTCTCCTTTGACATTTTAACCCTTTCGATGCTCATGACGAGCTCAGCTTGTCATGATGCACAGTTGAGCTGTGCTGATGACGAGCTGAGCTCGTCATGACACCAGCAAAATGGCAATTTCCAGCACAGGGGGGGGGGGGGACGCCTATCAGCCAAGGTGTTAAACAAGTATTGCAAAGCTAATAGGTCTCGTCAATGCAAGGGTTATTGCTGTTGTCAATGTCTTTTAACCTTGTTGTATAGCAGCACAGCTGCTGTTAAGCATGGCTGAAAGTCCTAGAAAAAAGTGCTATGACATGCCAAAAATGTGTTCACTGGGTTTCAACATATTGTATTGTCCCAAGGTCCCAAATAATATAGGGTTCAAAGGCCCAAAACCACATCCAATTAAGGATGTAGTGTATATTGGATCCATACCATAAATTACGGTTGGCACAATATCAAGTATCGGCTACATGTAGTGCAGAGCTAGTTAGTATAAAGAAGTGAACGTATAACATGTGGACAACAAATAGGAGCAACCTATAGGATTGTGCAAATAGCCTATAACAAAACATGTAGGTCATAACAGATTATACCACTTTATAAAAACAAATAAAACCAAGAAAACATACAGCGGCGTATAAAAAGTGTTATAAACATATTACATACATATGTCAAACAGGCCGAAGAGACAGCTAAATGGCGTAAACACCCATGTAGTCTAAATACAGCCAAAAGCGTAGTAACGGTGTGCATGTAAAACCTTGACACAAAATGGTCATAGTGATGTGATGCCGTATAGAAAGATTGTGAATATATCGAAAAACTATGTAACCCGGACAGAAGTAACTGCTGAGTAACGTGTTCATGACTCCACATTGTAGAAAGAGAAGCACAATGAAAAGCCATGTCACACAAGCAGAAGTAACTGCTAAATAACGTGTGGATGACGACATATTGTAAGAACGTGAACCTTTGAGAAATAATATCACAAAAGCCTGAATGCCTGCTAAAAAACGTATACTTCCATGCACTATAAGCATAACTAAGAGTGTGACATTAGTGAAAAATGAAACAGAATGTGCATAATAACATAGCGCCACATTAAAGATGATTAACATATTAAATGATAATGTCATCCGTGCAGAAGTGACTGCTCAATTGTGTGTGCTTCCCTGCGATGCGACAACAGCTACATTTTTATATGGCATTTTAATTCAACTTCTCCCACAAATCAAAGTGACCACTGAATAATGTCCAATATGAGTGTGACTAAGAGATTAACATGCTGCGACTTACCTAAGATGTTTAGATCAACACCCGAAGCCACCATCCATAATAAGATAAGCTGGTAGGGCATTGCAGGAAAGACACCATATTTAAATCTCCTCCAGATGAAACCAGACCCGCTCCAATAGTGTAGGCTAAAACGTGGCCCCCATTACTAGTTGCAGTGTTTCAAAACACAAGGTAATCGAACAGACATCTGGTACAAACCTGTTGCAAATCACTGATTGCTGCGGCATTTGTGACGAGATAAGAACAAGATATACAGCCCTGTTTACAGAAACGGAGAAACAAAGCTCGTAGCGAGTGAAAAAATAACCGCTCATGTGAAGTGCTCCAAATCAAAGAAAAAAGTAATTCCAAAAATATTTGCTAAAATGGGTACTGGGGATGTATAGTAGCAATTGCTCTTGGGGAGGGCTAAACACAGGAAGAGGCCTGACACATGCATGCCTTGGACAAATGGGGAGAAAGCATATGAGAAGGACGATGGAGCCAGCAAACGGGAAGCTTATGGTCGGCTGAAGTCTATAAAGTACATGCAACATGTCTCTTCCAAATCGGGCATGTGCTGTGTAGAGCCGAGACATAAAAATAAATTAAAGTTTGTTAGCTGTTGTGCAGCCTTCATAATCCAGTTCTATTATGAACATTGGTTGTAAATTGGATGTACTCTGCATAGGATGCCCCGGCGTTGAAGGAAGTGACCCAATGAGGTTCACCCGGCTCACTCGAGACCACCTCTCAGCCTTCCATACAAATGAAGATTCAGTCAGACAGTAGACAATACAAACCAAGTAAGCTTTATTCAGGATACACTTGAGTGGAGTACAGTCTGACCAGCCTCCTTGGATTGCTGCAGAGGGACTGAATTCATCAAGCATGTTGTTACAATAAGTATAACTCAAAACCAATAAAGACCCCCCCCCTGACTGGAAATTTCCAGTTGGTAGCTGGTGAACCAAGGAGATACAGAAGAATGGGTTTCAATCCCAAGACCGGGCACATGCTATCTCAGCGCCAAGGTCGCTCTGCTTGCACCCACCGCTCTAAGGGTGGGAACAGGCCTATCTAGTGGGAAACGTATGTACCGACAAAGACAGTGTATTCATTAGTACAACAAAACTCAACTTTGGAGGAATGAAAACAATTGCAGCTGCTTTCAGCTGGGATAGAACATGAGAGAGACAAAAGTTAATTTCGATCATGACTCAAAATTGCGGATGGAAATAAAATGGTGCTGCGAATACTAACTTAAGACATACAATGCATGGATAACTCAGCTAACACATTTTAATCCAACAGCATGGCATTTGGTACCCTGACAGTGCCCTTATCCCCCTAGACTCAAGGGTCACGAATGCTGTGACAGCAACAGATTGTAAACTGGGCTCCTGCTCCTTGTCCTTACCGTTGTATTTAAGTAGAAAGTAGAGGCCAATAGGAAAATGAGAGTTTAGATGTGTGATGCCGTCTGGGGAAAATTGTGCATGATGTCTCTTTTACTCCGGCATTTTTCTGAATCAAAATCCATTGCAATCAGAGTAGATAGTGAGAGTGGGTGCCTGAAAGAATGAACTTTTTCTTGGGTAAAACCCCTCCCAACACCATCTATCCTCAGCCCAAAACGAATGTGTATGTCATTGAGATCAGTATCGTGCAGTTCTGAAAATATTCAGCAAAAAGACCTTCTGGAAAAAACGGTCTCCAAAATATAAACCTTGAACATATTACCTCCAGGCAAAGATTTTTACATGTCTTTTAACATATATCAGGATCCATTTGCTATTCTAGCACATTTGGGAGCAAGTGCTTAATACTGGAATAAGATGCAGGACAATATTATTGAGAGCCTCTTTTTGCAAATATTTTGTCGTAGTGTTTTCACATGCTACCAGTAGTTAGGTTAGATTATATACATGTAATATGAATGCAACTAAACATTGATTCAGGATATGGAACAGATACTTCATTGAATATTACCTGCTACTGTTCCAACCTCCTGACATATCTCCCTGGTCCAGTTACTGGGAGTTCCGAAAACTTCCAGAGCCTTGCTCTTCAGCGCTGTCAGCACAACATTATCCGGGCACATCAGTTTCCCAATATGCATTGCAGCTCCACTGAAAACAGTGATGAGAAGAAAAGGTTATCCTGTAGGCTTGTCATATGGGGTAGATAATCCTTCTCAATATATGCATCACAAACCATGCCTATAATTGTAGCATTAATGCATGCACTGTTTATTCCAAACTACACTGTCTAAACAAAAGAGGTTCCTTGACATTAATCACTACTTCAATATGTGCTATATACCTTCTTTGTCTGTGCTCCTTGGGGGTATTCTATCACTTGATCTAGGATCTCTCAGTTTTTCAGACCCCGTCCCAATCAAGGTCACTTTGGTCACACACAGCGGTGTTTAATCATATTCTCCAAAATTCTAGCTAATAGCCTTGAGCAAAAAAAAACCACTGAATTAAATAAAAGTATGTTGTGTTGTGGGGACTGAGGACACCAGACCAGGCTTATTAAATTTGTTTTTGTTTTTGTGTGGCACTAAAAAGATATTGTAGAGATACTTTATCTCAGACCGGTAATTTGGTGATAGTATCTAATGAACTATGGGAAGAGTTGCACAATGCAGACCCTTATACTTGGAAAATGTTAAGCTAGTTAGGATGGGGAGTGATAATATGATAGAGTACGTTTTCACAGCAGGGCGGAGAGGGTATCCTTGCAGGCCACTAAGCAGTATATTTACAAGCCCCTTGCGCCTCTAGTGCGTTACTTTTGTGACACACTTTGGTGCCCCATATTTACAAGGACACGTAAAGCCACCCTGCGTGGCTTTTCTTGTCCTTGTAAATATGGCCCTTTTCACGCTTTCGCGTGAAAGGAGCGTTCCATGGGTGTTGCTGTTCCCACGCAACACCCATGGATTCTGCCCCATTTCCAAATTTTAAAGGTTGTGTAAACCTGTGAAATTCAGCAGAATCCTACGCCTCCCCAGGAATGGCATAAGGAGGCACAACGAGGAGAAATATTGCTTTCTATAGCACACATAGCAAGCAGGAAACACCTCTTGTGATTTTTTTTTTGTGCAGAAAGGTGTCCCTTCAGGTACCATTGCATCATGGTGCAAGAGTGCCTGCATTGGCACATGGCAGACAATTGTATGCCAGCGCAGGGGAGAGCCCCTGGTGTTACTTTCTTGTAAATATGGTCCTTATTTACGAGAAATTAACGCAGTGCGGTGCCGCAAGCCATTTGGCTGCACTTTGCTGCGTTAATTTCAGCGCACAGATCCCTGTACTCTCCATTACGCTGGTGCACAATTGTCTGCTATGTGCCAATGCAGACACCCTTGCACCACTGTGCAAGGGAGCCTGCATTGTGGGAGTGATTGTTTTTGTGCAGGGAGGTTTCCCTTCCTTCACAAAAACAATCACAAGGTGTTTTCCTCTTTTGCACGCATAGAAAGAGGAAAAACTAAGGAGAAATACATGTGGAGGAGTAGGATTCTGACGCATTGCCAGGTTTATGAAACCTTGTAAATCTGGGAATGCAGCAGAATCCATAGGTGTTGCGTGGGAACCCCCACAGCAACCTTCATGGAAGGCCCCTTTCATACAAAGTGCTTCATGAAAAGGGGACGTGTTTGCAGGGACACGAAAAAGCCACGCAGAGTGGGTTTACGTGTTCTTGCAAATATGGAGCACCAACCGGTGCGTCACAAACAGTGACACACCAGCGGCGCAAAGGGCTTGTAAATATTCCCCTAAATTCTTAAAGCTGGTCTGGAAAAGGGAATGTTTCAGATCAGGTCTCAAATGCAGGTAACTTAGTTGGAATTTCAGTGCACTGTTGATGACATTCCATAGCAGCGCGCCCTCAACCTTGTCTCTTTACCATGTCTGAAACCATCCTGGAAGACAGAGAGTGGAATGGACTCCAGGTTTCTAGGGAAGTGTAGTGGGGAGCCAACTTCTGCACATTTGCCTTCCGATGAATTGGTCTAGGAATTAAGATTTCTTGACGAAACACTAAATACTACAAATGCAGCACATTTGTTGACAGGCGGGGGAAGGCTATATCAATTGGTTGTGACGTTGACAGCAATGGTTGTATCAGTGGCGTAACGATACTGGAAGAGGTCCCTGCAAATAAACCAGCCAGGAGCTCTCAGGCCAGGTGCCCGTCACCCTTGCACAGTGCCGGGTGGAGGGGAGGGGGGGTCCCTGGAGCTTGGGGCCCCTTATCTCTGAGGTGGCGCAGGGACTAATATTACACCACTGGGGTTTATGAAAGAATACTGATAACATTATCATCCTGAAAAACTGTTGCATCCAGAAAAAATCGAATACCACAATATTGTGAAGTCAAGTATACATAGGTAAGTATAAACTTAACTTCAAAATATTGTGCAGTCAATATTCTAATTGCAGTATTTACTATGTTTAAAACTTGATATTCTGAGAATACACCATGTTGATGTGAAAATGATGAATACTGTGACACTAAATTACATGAAATATCAATAATGTCTTTATATATCAGGATTCGGAATTCTAGATAGCTGAGGTCAGTGATTAGGAGAGGGGGGTGGGGGGGTGGGGTAATTGCCACGGAGAGACAGCCATGCAGTGCCTCGGGGACATTTTTTAATGAAAACAGGAAACTTTCAACACAAGTTTCACTAGGAAGGTACTGATAGATTGAAGTTTCTGAACCGAAATGTTGCCAAGGGTGGACTGCATATGGAAACATTTATAAGCTTTATGGAGATGTGCTTGCGTTGGGATTTGAAGGAGCTGTTGTGGGTGAGATAGGTCAGTTGCTGTGCCATGTACTAGCTTGAAGACAAGGCCAAGGGATTGAAGGGGAATGCTTTGATTGGTGGACGTCAATGTGCCCGGGTGATTCCTGATGAACTCATGCTGAAAAATCATCTAAAACCAAAGTCACACTGCCAAAAAAGTGGCCCACATTCCCGGATCGCCCCTTTTATGGATCATCATCTGCTTAGTCTCAGTCTAATATTTTTTGGGGGAAATGTTTGGTACATTAAATATTGTATAGCTTCGAGATCCAGAGACATTGGCATAACTAGAAGCACTGCATTTTGGCCGGGTAGGTGAGGAGAAATAAACCAGCTTGGTGGCCACAACACTTGATCTGGCTACAATTGTCACCTGGACGGAATTGTAATGTCCTGATCGGTACGAAACGGAAGAAAATCACCCAAAGCCGGTATTTTTTAGCCTGACCAGTATGTGTTTTAAATAGTAATCGTAAGGCAAAAACACTTTCATAGGTGTTCCAATGCGGCATTAATGATCCATGTCTGATAGTAAACAAAACAAACACAGTAAA
Organism: Lissotriton vulgaris; assembly: GCF_964263255.1. Lineage (NCBI taxonomy): Eukaryota > Metazoa > Chordata > Amphibia > Caudata > Salamandridae > Lissotriton > Lissotriton vulgaris. The sequence goes on from NC_141687.1 coordinate 1,203,663,342, forward strand.
AACCTGTAAAAAGGAATAGGGACATTCTTTGTATAAAGAGTCATCTTACATTATCATTGGCCAGCCTTTGCAGAATCTGGTTGGGTATTTTTTAATTCTACTTTTTTCGTAGTTTTAAACAGTGTGAACTCGTCCCAGAGGCACTAAAGCAATTTACACGAGCCCTAGTTACACTACACAAGATTACATTATTTTTTATTTAAGTTAGGGAGATTCATTGATTTCCACATAATCACAGGATAATGATCAGACGCCAGGACTCGAACCTGGCAGCTCTGGCCACAATGCCACATCCAATTATTTAAGCTCCCCACCCTCAACAAGGCCTAAAAGACACTGGGTTTGAGATGACAACACCAAAGAAGAGTTGGAGAAGTGTGGCTCACTGGTTAGAGCAGGCAGACCCTGAAGCAGAGGTCAGACCCGGGAGCAGGGTTCAATTCCCGACGTGGCAGGGTCTTGAGCTCAAATGTCCACGGACTCGATAATTCTCACTTCGGTGCCTGACCTAATCATGGGTTCACACTCTGCAACTCTGGGCATTAAGCTTGCTTAATCTCCACAACGGCCCCCTGCGGCGGGATGCCTGGCTTTCACCTTGGGGATGCCCTGTAGGGGCTATCTCACAGGGAAAAGCCAGGACGGGTTCCCAAGGCAAGCGCGGAGATACCCCTTCGGGGGTCGATTCAGGCGCTATATAAGAAACATATTAATAATAATAATAATAAAGGGAAACCTCTCCTCTTAGCCTTTTCACAGCCCACCATAGAAAAGGCATAGAAAGGCACACAGCTGCTGCTACTTCAGGGGTACTCAGGTGGGAGTGGCCCAATGGCCACAAAATCACCTGTCCCCTCTCCCACGAGGCCCTTGCATATTCCCAGCCTCCTCACAGCCCCCATAACCTGGCCGCAATACCTGGCCGCAATGCCTTGGCAGGGGATGAGACTATTTCTGACCTGGCAGGGCACACGAGGTAGGGGGCCGAGGTGAGAATGCCCCAAAGGCCAGAGCAACACCAGTGCCCACCACCTAAATTAACATCATGTCAGGGGAGTGCCCTGTGATGCTAGTGCCACAGTTGCCTGACGGGGATTGGGGAAGACAGTAAGGGGTAGATTTTCAAACATTTTGCTCTAGGTTAGCATCGCAAAAGTGACACTAACCAGCACAAAATATTTTTGGGGGATTTACTTTCTACTGCAAAACTTGTTTTGTGCTGAAAAGTACCCTAAAAGTAGCGCTAAGCAGCACAAAGTACTGGTTTGCATTACTTAGCACAATGGGGGCATTACATGAGTGGCAAACGGGCGTCAGATGTTGACGCCACTTCAAAGGAGGTGCTTACAAGAGAAATGTTTTTATTTCTACTTTTTATTCCAACTTTGCATGCTTGCTGCACTGTGTAACATACATACAATGTGGGAAAGGCTTTTAAACTTGTCTAGGCATGGTATTTTGAAGGATGCCCTTACTGTACAAAACCTATTCTAGACTCTCACACATACCCTGGTACTATACCGGTAAGTTGTGTGCCTGGCGCATGGCCACTGAAACCAGTGCCGGCGCTAGGGAGAGGGGAGAAGAGAGCCATATCTCTGAATATATGGCACTCTCTTGCTCTCTCCCTGCCACACAATGCAGCGCAGCCTCTTTGGGTGCTGCGTTGCATGTATTTATTTTTGATCTGCCCCCAAGTATCCTGGGGCGTTTGGCAGAGGCCCCAAAAACTGTCCCACAGTGCCACTGAAGCATCGGCACATTGCCTGATGCCCGACTGCCCGCCTTTCTCAATCCGACCCTGTCTTTAACTCGGAAAATGAAGAACTTTACCAGCACCTATCTCACTTACTGACACATCCATTTTGTGCCTGACTTTTCATTCACGCTAGCCAGAAAAATTGGTGATTTTTTTTGTCCATCCATGAAATGAAGGCCTATCACAAAGGCAGCCACTGCAGCACAGTGGCCAGAGCAGCTGACTATGGAGTGCAGGGCGCATGGTTCGATTTCAGGTGGCGGCTCAGCTCAGCACCATTTGACTCTGGGCAATAGCTTAGTCAATCTAACCGACTGCCCCAAGTGCCTTGATACCTTAAGGGGTAATATGTTTGTGCTTTAAATGTAAATGTAAACGTGCTGGACTTGTAAAGCGCACAGCTGCCCGTAAGCGTCCCGGCGCTTGCTTAGGGAACCCGTCCTGGTATTCCCCTGTGAGAAACCACGGCAGGGTGTCCACAAGGTGAATGCCAGGCATCCCGCCGCGAGGGGCCGTAGTGGAGATTAAGCAAGCTATTGCCCAGAGTCGCAGAGTGTGACCCCGTGAGTTGAGTAGGCACCAGAGCGAGAATTGTCAAGTCTGTGGAATTTTGAGCCCGAGACCCGCCGAGGCGGGGAATCGAACCCTGGTCCACGGTCGATCTCAGCTTCCGGGTCTGCCACCTCTAACCACTGAGCCACGCTTCTCCACGAAACAGATAGGAATTTATTTTAACATTTCCAATTACTCAAAAGAGTAAACTACATATACTGTGCAAATCAACTCATAACTATTCACCAGTCTGGGCTTGCACCTGCTCTTGAAATTTATAATATAAAAATCTTAGGGGGCACTCTATGTGGGGCTGAACTGTGGGGCATAGGTCCAATTAACTCCTTGTTATCAGTAGAAAATCGCTTTCTTAGGTCCTTGATAGATCTACCAGCAAGTACTCCACTGGTGCCCCTTTATTTTGATCTAGCACACAGACAGTTGGCACATAAAATTAGCTATAAACTTTTTATATTTTGGAATAGACTGTGCACTGTGGAAGAACTTAGCTCTTATCGGGAACCTCTCTTAGAATTATTAATACTTCCCTTGGTCACCTCAATTCCTTGGTTTCGAGCTTTGGAGGAGCTACTAGAGAGGCTCAGAATGATGGTTCTTTGGTCAGACCCGGGAAACATGTCCTCCGTACCCAGGTCCACCCTGAAGGCATTGTTCTGGGAAACTATATTTGTGCAAGCTACATCCATGGTGGATGGCAGTTTGACAACCAATTTCCTCAATTTTAAATGTGTCCCCAGGTTTGAGAATACACTGGACGAAGTTGTCCCTCCCCTGGTCCGGAAACTTTTCTTTCAGTTTCGGTATAAAACATTACCCATCAAACCTTTTTGTAGAAAATGGACTAATTTATTTATTTATTTTTTCCATTTGTAAGGCGCTACAGCTACCCAGAAAGGGTTTCCCGGCGCCGAGACACAGCAAAAGGATGTCAGGATAAATTTCTGGCTATTCTTGTTATTGTTCGAATAGCCAGGTCTTAACGTGCTTTCTGAACTTGACATGATTTTCCTCCTTTCGAATGAAGGGAGGGAGTGCGTTCCAGAGGGATGGTCCAAGGTGGGCGAAGGATCTACCTCCCATTTTTGCCAGTTTAAATCTTGGTACGCAGAAGTTGGCAGCAGATTGCGAGCGAAGATTTCGCTTGGGAGTATAGGGGTGAGCCAGAGCTAGAAGGTATTTGGGGGCAGTGCCTGCCTTGATTCTGAACATGTAGTTCAGGGCTTTGAAACGGATTCTGCTTTCAATCCTGAGCCAGTGGAGTTCCCGACGGTAGCTCGAGACTCCGGAATTTTTTGGGATTCTGTGCAGTAGTCGAACTGCAGCGTTCTGGGCCAGTTGTAGTCGACTGACTACCGCTTTGTTTGAGCCAAGATACAGAATGTTGCCGTAGTCAAGCCGTGATGTAATGAGGGGATTGACTACGGTCTTTTGAGTGGAAGAGGGCAACATCCAAATAATTTTCCTCAGCCATTTGATGATGGTAAGGCAAAGGCCAACAACTGTTGGCCTGTTGGCTCATGGTGAGGGAGCTATCCAAGATGACTCCTAGATTTTGAACTTGGGTCACTGGGATGGGAAGATTGCCCATCTGGTTAGGCCAGTGTGAAGGATTCCAAAGATCTTGACGTTTTCCTAAGAGAAGAATCTCTGTCTTGTCTCCATTGAGCTTTAATTGGTTTCTAGTCATCCAGTTAAGGATGTTTTGCAGCCCTGATTTGAGGAGAGAAGGGGATGTCGGACAGGATTCAGATAGGGAGAAAATAATTTGGGAATCGTCGGCGTAGGTCATGAGTGTAAGTCCAGACTTGTCGGCCAAGTCCGCTAGGGGTCGGAGATAAAGATTAAAAAATAGGGGACTCTGTATAGATCCCTGTGGCACGTCGTGGGGGGCCTTGAAGGTGTCGGAACAGGCCAGTAGGGATGTTATTTGGAAGGTCCGTTCCGCCAGGAAGGATCGGATCCAGTCAAGCGCTTTTCCGCAGACACCATTTCTGTGTAACACCTTGATGAGGATTTCGTGGGATATGATGTCAAAGGCCGCGCTCAGATCTAAAAGTACGAGCGCGACTGTCTGACCTTTGTCGAGGAGGTTCCGGATGTGCTCCGTAACTCCTAGGAGAGTGGTTTCTGTCGAGAAACCAGCCCGAAAACCCGATTGTGAGGGGTGTAAGAGCGAGTTTTCTTCGGCAAAGGGCTTAGTCAACAATGACTTATGCCCAGCCTGTTGTGCAAGTTTTGAATCTATCTTCCATCTGCTATTTTTTTGTCCTAGCGACAAATCACTGAGGGAAAAATGGATTATCCCCCTTTGTAAGATTGTAAGTCCGGGCCAAAATCTGGAGTTGCTTAGAATCTTGAGCACTGATACCAGCAGAGTTGTGGTTTTTTGAGTGTCTAGATACTGGCATGCTTTGAGGCTTGAAAGGACCAAATGTATATCTTGATGGACCCTGATTTGTGATTTGTGTATTGCATTTTTAATGATAACCAATTATTTTAAGGCCATCCCTATCTGAAAAGTATGTCTATCTCTTTTAAATGGTTACATGTGATATGAATTGTTTCTCTATCCTTGTTTTTTTTTTCTTCTTAGATTACTTTTTGATTTTCTTGTGCTGTGTACTTTTATGACCCCATGGTCGAATTAAAGTATGATGATGATGATGATGATGATAATGTATTAGTGGATGTTCCCCAATACTAATTCGCTCCGCTAGACTACATCAAAACATTGCCATCAAAAGTCTCTGTAAGTTATCTAAGCTTACTGCCCCCTCAACATATTTGCCACATAGCTGCCATGCTGATGGCACAGAACAGTGTACAAGTTTCTATCTCAGCCTTTTCAAATCAGTAAAACATCTTGCTCTATACTACCTTTACTCACACCCTCTTTGGATGCAGACCCACTCATAACATAAGATCCACCAACCATAACCTACTAGTTACTATTTGCCACCTTGCACTGCCTCCAGTTTCAGATCTTTCCATCTTCTAGGCCGAATACATTGGAACACGCTACTGTCAGACATTCAGGCAATCCCACCTCTACAAGTATTCCAAGCCACCCTCTTAAATGTTAAAAAGAATTACCAGGAATCACAATTTACACTGAATAACACCTGTTTTTGTGCTGCAGAGGGAGTCATCCCTGAAAGCAGGCCAAAGGGCAATGGGCAACAAAGGGTACCCTATGCTATTTTAGAGGGCCAACTCGCTTGGGGACCTACCCACAGACACGGTGGGCCACAGCCTGGAGGGAAATGACTAAACACCTATGGTGGGAAAAGGACAAATGAAACACCCTTATGGGTTGGTACCACGCTAGCAGAGGTAGGGAAGCTATGGGGCTTCTCACGATGGAACCAAATAGGGATGAGTAAATTAGGTGATCTGTGGAACGAAGGAGCTCTGATTCCCATGAACTCTCTTACAGTTGAAGATCAGATATCTGAGATGCAAGTTTACAAATTTCTACGAGTGAGGCATGCTCTGTGATCCTACATAGGAATAGGAATGATCATTGTAGATACCTCTCCACTGGAGGACACACAGAGAGAATTCACACGGAGCACCTTCCTAAGAAGGTTATCTTACTGAAATATATGAACATTATAAATAAGGGGGGACATGAAAAAGATATAGGGGTCATCAATGTTGATGACCTGTAGGAGGCATTGAAAGGAACCAGAAAGATAGCGATCTGAGCTGGACTCAGACTAGTCCAGCTAAGAATCCACTTAGGTCCTACTGTACCAGGAAATTGATATACCAGGAAAACCATGCAGCAAAAAATGGGAACTACTTCCAACAGATGACTGTGCAAGAGACTGCGGTCAAAATACACCTTCCTTTATATTCTGTTGTCCAGTACGGGACCGCCATAGAGAATTCATTCAAACTAATCGTACTAAATGTTCGGAGAGAGTGTGGACCCCAAAAACATACAAGGCTGCTCATAGCACCTGACTTCATAGTGGTGAAGAGGAATGTGGCACAGAAATGGAGAACAGGCTATCCACTGGAGATGATCGGGTGTAAGAAGAGTATTGACTGGTGCATGCCTGCTATGAAAATAACTTACGAAAGCAGAGGCTGCCCGGAAAACATGAATACAGATCTGGCAAACAGTGGAAGAATTACATGGGGATGGCATTGACAGAAAATATTCATGCACTAGGGATCAGACTTATGCCTAGGTTCACAAACTGTAAAGTGAACACTGTGGGTGTAACTGAGACACTGGTGAAAGAACGCCTTCACATGTCCGCTTACTCGTCCTTTGGGAAATGAAGGGGCACTAAGTTGTGCAAAAAGTGAATGATTTTGTTTTGTTCTTAATTTGTTTAAAAGTAATCAAATTTCTTTCAAGAAAATTAATTTAAAGCAGCATTGAAAAGTCACTTTTTATAACTTGGAAGAAGTTGAAACATCGCCAGCTCTGCTGGAAATATTTATATTCTGTGCCTGCATGATCCTCTAGCAATGTTTATTCTGTGGCCTTAGTTAAATGTGTATATTTACCAATCTGGTGCACTTAACTTATGCAATAAATTGTCTTTTATCTAAACTAAGTTTAACCACTCTATCCTGACTGATCTATGCACCATAATTGATGCTATCGAAAACATGTATGATTTAAATGGTGCAGCTGTCAAGTAAATTCAATACTACAGCTAATATTTTAAAAGCTGTACGTTCAGTCTGTACGCAACTCAAGTCAGTACTCACTGTTTAGGTCTTTAAACATACATTCAGTCTTAACTCATTTTCTGGGATTTCACTCCATATAAACATTACAGTACCTTTAAAGTTTAGGGATTAATTGGCTCTCGAAAATGTAAATTCGCCAAGATCAGCTTTCTTCAGATTAAGACTCCGATGTCTTTGCTGATACTCAGGTCTAGATTTATTAATACTGTTACAGTGGACTCTCTCATGCTCTTTAATTTTGACTGTAGTTGGTTCAAAATGCTGTAGGAGAGCTTAAGAGGTCATGTCTTTGAGGGAACGCAGGCTCCACATGGGCAGTTCAACAAACAGAGGATTTCGGTCAAACCATGTTGCTTGGCCTACAAATTCACCTACAATAGTGTCCCTAACTATTGGTGGTTGTCTCATCCTCATTACATCCTGCTTGGAACACTTTGTGTTTTAGAGGCCAATCTCTTACTCATTCTTCACAGTCGCTTGAGCTCAAAGGGGTTGGAGACATTGACTTTTAGTTCTTGTCTCAAAGGCTTGGAACAATCTCCACTGGGACCTGAGATTATGTTGGTTCTTGGAGCAAAAAAAGTTAAAGCACATTGATATAATTTATACAAACTGCAACAGATCGTGGGAATGAAGTCACAGAAATGTTGACCTCTGATTTTATTGGGGTGATCCATGTTTAGGACTGCATAGTTACATCTACTCTCTTGAATTCTAAAGGTCATCCTTACTTTTTTCTTTACACCCTTCCTCTGTTCCAGTTTTCAGTACATGACCATACTAGAGAGGTATATTGGCCAGCCCCGTTAGACAGCCAGCTATAAGTTGATCTTTCAATTCAGTTACTTAATTACCTCCATTTGTTAGAAAAACTCCCTTTCGTGGTCTTCCTATCACTTTCTTTCTTTTTTATTGGGTGGAGGAATCCTTTACTGTAATTTGTATGCACCATAAACATAACCATCCTCCTTCTCACAAGGTAGCTTCATTAACAGTAAATCATCATTGCTCCGCAAAACCTTGTTAGAAACTGATCTCGACCTTCATAGATTTGTACCTATGACCAATACCGAGGGGCAACTTTAACTTTACGATTAATATATACTAAGCTTCTCAGTTTATTAAACACACAATATGAAATAGACGTATACCTTTGTCATTGAATTACATTTGTTTTCACCCTGCTGAACTGGCGCTAAACACCACTAATTAATTTACATTTGGAATTATTTCTGCAAAAGCTAGCCTGGGTTGGCAAAGCCATTGAAATAATGTGCAAAAAGATATCCTTTGATTAAATTCTTCTGAATTTCTATTAGATGACAATGCTAATCAGCTTCAGGTGAGAGGTAAACACTTTAATGGTTTTGAACAACTGACTACTTATTGCTTTGTAGTATATGTAGTCATAGTTGCCTATTGGGGTATGTATGCACATTTTATTGTTCTCTCTATTCTTGTGGACCATTACCTTAAAAAAAAGACGTTAGATACATATATTTTTAACTCTGAATTCTGAGCAGTAGGCAACATGCAATGTTTGTGTTTTGTAAACTTACCATCATTCTTAACTCTATGATAATTTCCTATAATGCGTAAAGTTTACTTAGTGTGGATTTTCTTTTAAAACCAAGACCCTTTGCACCATTCACATAGAAGCTGATACAAACATGTTGGCAAAATCCTTACAATTTGAAACTCAGGAGAAAAACGGTTTTAAGTTGTTTAAGAACTGCCAATTAACATGTTTAGCGAAAAACAGGAAACATTTTCAAACTACTCTAGGCCAGTGCTAAGGGCGTTCTTGAGACTTAGCTCACAAAATAAAAACTTTACATAGCCTTAAAGAGGAGTTGCAGCATTCGAATTTGACAGCACAATCTCAAAACAGTTTCCAATCCAATCTATATGTGCACAATGAAAATTAAAAATAACAACTCAAAACAAACTAGATAGAGTCAATAGCATGCATGCCGAACAATACTGGGCACGGTTTATCATGCCTAGGTGTTTGCTTGGAATATTCTGGAATACATTCTCCCATTACCTGTAGGCAGTGCTATTGATCTGCCTTATCTGTTCTGGCGTACGTACGCATAGAAAGTACCCTAGAGCTACCAAGTCTGTGTCGCTCAGGGAGGCCATTTGATTTCCGTTGCTCAGATAGTATTTCCAAATGGTGCCAGCTCTTGCTGTGTACTGTGGAAAGAGACAAAGGACAAAGTAATATTTATCAGCTCACCTCGACCATACCAAAGCAGCGAGATCCTTCCAGGAAAATGCACTTCCAAGGGGCCGCAATAAAAATATCAGGATAATGCAGTGCATTTGGGAACCTCTGAATCAGTGTTACATTGGATTAATTATTGGAGGGAACGTCATGTATTGGATGAACCCTGGTGAATGTGTTCATGGCAATCTTGTCAACCTGTTGCAAATACAGGCATTAATGCCGTAGATTTGGCACACTACAGTGCAGCTTTTCTTAGGTAACTGTTACAGTAAGCTGTTTTACTATGCTAAGGTTAGGAGGGCTGGGGCACACAAAAGTGCAAGATTCACACAGCAAGTATAAGGAGTTGCACAGTCAAGTGCAGTACTCTTATTAGGATAGTGCAGTACACGTGCAGTACAATTGAGTCTGTGACCCTCAACTCATTGCACCAGTCTACTTGGTTCTGATCATAGTAGTCTGTCTGGTCATACTTAATTCCCCATTTCCTTTCTCTTTTCGTTATATCTATTAGCTCGCACTTTGTTACCTCACTCGAAACACACATCACTGCCCCTCCCACCTCGAAGCAAATTGCTATTTCCTACTTACCTTTCACTACACCATTCAGCTCCCATCTCATGACGTTTATTAGACCCCCTTCATTAACATGTCAACTCAACTTATTTTTTTCACATTTATTGCACATTTTATCTCACAATTAATTACTCACTTCAGTCACATATCTATCTTTACATCTTTCACCTCAAGTTATATTACATCCTTTCAGTGGCATTCACTACACATTTCAATGAGAATCTCGTTTCTCTAACTGCTGCTAGTTTGTGTTTTTGCCCTGTTTTTACCCCCATTTGTGCCTGTTTTTATTAGGATTGTTGTGCCTGTGTTATACGTTTCCTTCCTGTTTGTCCGCCTACCTCGCCGCCCTCCGCTCTCCCTTCCCGCCACCGCCGCTTTCCCCGCCCCTTTTTCTCTTCTGTACCCTCCCCGCTCCCGCCTCCCAGCTGCTCCGCCCACCCGCGCACTTCGCCTTAAATGGCGACCGTGCGAACGCGCAGCGGTCACGCGCAGCGGGCGCGCCGATTGTGCGCCGAAGGCGCGCCAAAGGTAAGCCCGTCTGCGCCCGTCCGCGACCGGATCGCGACCAGCGCCAGGCCCCCTGGCCCACGACGACCCCGACCTACCCGCCTGACGTACTCCGCCGCCACCCTCAACGCACTCAACACCGGCCGACTCCCAGAATGCCACCAAGCCACTCCACGACGCACCCACGGACCTTTCAGCTGCCACGCCTGCAAATTCACCTGCATCCGGACCTGCCTCGCACCAGCACCCGCCAAGTCGAACACCAGCAGCACCCACCTCAAGTGCATCCTGCTCAACACCCGCTCCGTCCACAGACACGCCATCGAACTCTGGAACCTTCTAGACGCCACAGCCCCTGACGTTGCCTTCCTCACGGAGACCTGGATGAACGCCTCTTCAGCTCCCGACATCGCCATCGCTATCCCAGAGGGCTACAAGATCGTCCGGAGGGACCGCAACGCCAACCAGATGGGAGGAGGCATCGCCATCATTCACAGGAACACCATCCGTCTCACGACCAGCACCGACAACACCCTGACCAGCGCCGAACACCTGCATTTCCAGATCCACACCAACCCGAACACCACCCTCAGAGGCACCCTGATCTACCGACCCCCGGGACCACGCACACAATTCAGCGAGGACATCGCCGACTTCGTCAGCCCGCATGCTCTCCCCTCCGCTGACTACATCCTCCTGGGGGACCTCAACTTCCATCTGGAGAACAACAACGACCGCAACACCAGCACCCTGCTCGACAACCTCGCCAATCTTGGACTCAAGCAACTGGTGTCCACCCCCACCCACCTCGCCGGACACACACTCGACGCAGTCTTCTCTTCCAGCACAGACATCGACTTCAGCCACGCCACAGAGCTTCAATGGACGGACCACAGCTGCGTCCACTTCACCTTCAAGAGAACGACGACCCACCACCACCAGCAACAGGCCGCCCGCAGAAGCTGGAACAAGATCACAGCAGACCAGCTCGCCACCTCCCTGAGCCAGCACCCTCCTGCCAGCTCAGCGAACCCCAGCCAGACCGCCGACAACCTCACGAAGTGGATCAGCATCTGCGCGGACGAGCTCGCCCCGCTGAGGACCCCGCCCAGCAGACCCGGCAGCAAGAAAGCCCTGTGGTTCACCGACGAACTCAAGAGCTCCAAGAAGAACTGCTGAGCCCTCGAGAGAGTCTGGAGAAGGGAACCTACACCGGACAACAGGACCTCCTTCAAGCTTGCCACCCGGAAGCACCACCAGCTGATCCGCGCCGCCAAGAAAACAGCATTCAAGGACCGGTTGGACAACAACGCACACAACTGCAAGGAACTCTTCAACATCGTGAAAGAGCTTTCCAACCCCAGCGCAGGAAACAACGACATCACCCCATCGCAAGACCTCTGCAACTCCCTCGCTTCATACTTCCACAACAAGATCGCGTACATTCACAACAGCTTCAACAACCAACCAACGCACACCATGACCGAACAACCACCCCCCACCACCACCCTCCACGCCTGGACCCCGATCAGCACCGAAGACACCATCCGCACGATGAACTCCATCCACTCCGGATCACCGACCGACCCCTGCCCTCACCACGTCTTCAACAAGGCCGACGCTGTCATCGCACCCCACCTGCGAGACATCATCAACACATCCTTCGACACCGCCACCTTCCCTGAGAGCTGGAAGCACGCCGAACTCAGCGCTCTACTCAAGAAACCAACAGCGGACCCCACCGAACTCAAGAACTACCGCCCCATCTCGCTCCTCCCGTTTCCAGCCAAAGTCATCGAGAAGACCGTCAACAAGCAGATGACTGCCTTCCTCGAGACGAATGGATCCATCGACCCCTCACAGTCCGGCTTCCGAGCCAATCACAGCACCGAGACCGCCCTCATCGCCGCCACCGATGACATCCGAGCCCTGATGGACAACGGAGAAACAGCGGCCCTCATCCTCCTAGACCTCTCCGCGGCATTCGACACTGTCTGCCACCGCACCCTAGTACAGCGCCTCAGCAACATCGGAATCCAGGACAAGGCGCTGGAATGGATCATCTCCTTCCTCGACGGAAGAACACAGAGAGTCCGCCTACCACCGTACAAGTCAGAGGCCTCCGAAGTCATCTGCGGTGTCCCTCAAGGATCATCTTTGAGCCCCACCCTCTTCAACGTCTACATGAGCCCCCTCGCGGCCATCGCACGCAAACACAACCTCAGCATAATCTCCTAGGCCGACGACACCCAGCTGATCCTCTCCCTGACCAACGACCCCGCCTCCGCCAGAGCCAACCTGCACGAAGGGATGAAAGAGGTAGCCGAGTGGATGACGACCAGCCGCCTGAAACTGAACTCTGACAAGACGGAGGTCCTCATCCTGGGCTCTTCACCCTCCGCCTGGGACGACTCCTGGTGGCCTCCCGCCCTGGGCACCGCACCCAAACCGACAGACCATGCACGCAACCTGGGCTTCATCCTGGACTCCTCCCTCTCCATGACCAGGCAAGTCAACAACGTCTCCTCGGCGTGCTTCAACATCCTACGCATGCTACGGAAGATCTTCTGGTGGATCCCCACCGAGACCAGGAAGACCGTCACCCAGGCCCTCGTCACCAGCCGACTGGACTACGGCAATGCCCTCTACGCCGGTACCACCGCCAAGCTCCAGAAGAGACTCCAGCGGATCCAGAACGCCTCAGCCAGACTCATCCTCGACATCCCACGAACCAGCCACATCTCCGGACATCTGAGAGACCTTCACTGGCTCCCCGTCAACAAAAGAATCACCTTCCGCCTCCTCACCCACGCACACAAAGCCCTACACGACCAAGGCCCGAGCTACCTCAACAGCCGAGTCAACTTCTACGCTCCCAAACGCCACCTCCGATCAGCCAACCACGCCCTCGCCGCCGTCCCCCGCATCCGAAGAGCGACTACAGGAGGAAGGTCCTTCTCCTACCTGGCCGCCAAGACCTGGAACTCCCTCCCGACCGACCTGCGCCTGACCCAAGACCACCTCTCCTTCAGGAAGAAGCTGAAGACCTGGCTGTTCGAGCAGTAGCGGCACCCATTCCCCCCCGCCCCAGCGCCTTGAGACCCTACGGGTATGTAGCGCGCTCTATAAGTGTCATTGATTGATTGGATTGATTTCAGTTATTATATCATTACTAGTTGCAGTTTGCTTTTCAGAGCTAGGCTTCTTTGTAGTTAGAAGACCTACAATCTTGGGTGAGTGATAGCTCCTCTCCTTTTGGGCTCTAGTTTTTAACAATGAACTGAAGGAATTACGAATAGAGCAGATTTGGGCATAGAGTCTGTTTTACAATTCTTTCTTTTTTTATTTAAGATAAAAAAAGAGTTAACAATTGAGATCCCATACACATGATTCCTGCGCTCTTAGTAGCAGGGAAGTGTTCGCATATGATTAGAGACTCTTATGAACCATACAGAAAAATATAACTTGAAATCTCAGAAATACTATTACATTGATTACCTGTGAATACAATTTGGTTAGTTTTATTTCAGCTAGGCCGGCCACAGCTGGAAAAATGTGGCATCTCATGGCAAATGTATACTGTGCTACACTACATCCACTAAAATAGTCAATTGTCTTTGTTTTTGTCTGGCACTGAGCTATGAACGAAAAAAGTATTTAAAGCTCAGACTAGGTGGAAGAACATGATAAGACGCCTTTCAAAAGTGCTTTAATTGTAAAGACGAACTTCTATCAATAACCTTCATGGATTTCTTGAAAAGCTGCTAAACCAAAACTTTGCACTACCTTAAACACCATTTGATGAAATGCACCTAAAAACTGGATTATCATTGAATAAACTTCGATAGGTTGATTGATACATTATACCTAGAAATTCCTACATAATCAGAGCTGGGGTCCCATGCTCTCCGTGACACTGGAATCAAGCTAGCCTGACTGATAAGGGGTGAAACCCCGAAACCGGTCTCAAAAAGTTTAATCTCTTGTCAGCCGACACGTTTTCATTGATGTGTTCACAATCAAATGAGTAGAACAAAGCAGGCTGTACTTACTGGCACACCTTTGGGGTTGACAGCATGTACAACGGAGAGGAGGATAAACGATTCTGGTAACAGGTAACACAACAATTAACGTAAAGAAGCCCCAACCCATGCCTCCCCCGCTCCCTAAATGATTGGTCAGGAGACATCACAAAATCTCTCTTGTAATGTATCCCTCTCAGACGTACACACACCCAGCACATGGACTAACCACACTATTGCTCAACCATTTTACTGTACCCTTCTCAGGCACACATACAGCTCCGTCCATCACCACCCCCTTTTGCACCGCTTTGTTCGCCATAAGTTGGCAGGGTATGCTCAGATGTGAGTCCCTTGCTCACTTTGCCACTTAATTCAAGCAAGCCTGGCTGAAGACGGCTGTATTGCCAGAAACCGGTGCTAGGAAGCTTGTTTCCGGTCCAGGGAAGGCATGGCCTGGCAGTTCGGGCTGGACTGTTCCCAGGAGGCACAGGTTCAGACTGATTTGCATATGGCCATGTCTGAACTGGGCTGGCTGAGTGGGCTAAAGAACGGTGATGGATTAAACCCAGATCTGTTGACTGGGTTTGAGTGTTTGATTGGTTCAGATGCTCCGTCCATCACCACCCCCTTTTATACCGCTTTGTTCACCATAAGTTGGCAGGGTATGCTCAGACGTGAGTCCCTTGCTCACTTTGCCACTGGATTCAAGCAAGCCAGGCTGAAGATGGCTGTAATGCCAGAAACCTGTGCTAGGAAGCTTGTTTCCGTTCCAGGGAAGGCATGGCTTGGCAGTTCGGGCTTGACTGCTCCCATGAGGCACAGGTTTAGACTGATTTGTATATGGCCATGTCTGAACTGGGGTGGCTGAGTGGGCTAAAGAATGGTGATGGATCAAACCCAGATCTGTTGACTGGGTGTGAGTGTTTGATTGGTTCAGATGCTCCGTCCATCACCTCCCCCTTTTGTACCACTTAACAATAGGAGGCAAGGGCCTCATTTTATAAGGAAAAGTAGGAGCAAGAAGGGAGTGAGAGATCATGTAGTCTAATGTAAAACAGTATTTCAAAAGCAATGCTGTGACAGCACAATATTGGACAAAGTTATGTTGTGGAAAAGCCGTGAAATTGCAATATCTATCAGCCTAGTGCTATTGAGAAAGCCTAAAGAACTAACGTTCTAGGAAGAAATGAGGGAGGCAGACAGAAAAAGGAATTTGTATGCTCTATTGATCTTTTGATCCACCTATTGTAGTTTCACAAGTGCTCTTAATGATCACACCCTACCTCATTGTATTTACATTTGACCTCAGATTTTTTCGACTCCAATGCTGCTACTTATCCATACATTTTAAGAGATTTTAATGTCGTACCATGCTTGCTACTAGATGTCCTAAACATATGTTATATCGTGGTTTGCACTAGAGGACCCATGCTTTTTATTCTATGGATCACAAAACAGTGAAATTCTAGGTTCTTATGACTTACCGTTTACATTCGATAAATACGTGCTGTTTTTTACTGGTATCTTTTTAAATGTTCAATGTTATTTTATTAACCTACTATATAAACATTTCTGACTGACTTGACAGTGGCTTTATCAGACTGCATGTCGATCATTTTGGAAATGCTTTGTGTAGTGAACAAAAATGCATTATTTCTATTGCACAGCTGTGCTAAGGGTATGCCACAGGACACTGTAACATAAAGTGTTCCTATTGTAATGTTGTGGTTTAGTCATAGACTAGCATGCTCATTCCACTACTCAAGATAAGATATGCCCCAGTGTGGAATAGTATAACTATGATTAGAACATTGGAATGTTGGGAGCTCCATTGAAAACAATGGAGTGCTCCGGCCTTATAATGGCTGGTATAAGCCTGGAGCTCCAACATTCCAATGTTTCTTTGTTCACAGCTCTGGCTGTGAACAAAGGCTTCAGGGAGCCTAAGGGGATTCCAATCCCCTCACGCTTCCATAAGGCTTTGTTTTTTTTGTTAGAACATTCTGTCCTCTATTGACAGATGTTCTAATAGCCTTATAGCCCTTTGTAGATGGGCTATACCGCTATTAAAGTCCCTCTCCCTGGTTAAAGGCCCTCGCCTGCGGCTCGGGCCTTTAACGCTGGAGAGGGCCTTTAATAGCCGGTATAGCCCTCTACGGCGGGCTATAAGCCTATACTAGAGCATTGGAATGTTGGGAGCTCCATTGAAAACAATGGAGTGCTCCGGGCTTATAATGGCTGGTATAAGCCTGGAGCTCCAACATTCCAATGTTTCTTTGCTCACAGCTCTGGCTGTGAACAAAGGCTTCAGGGAGCCTGAGGGGATTCCAATCCCCTCACACTTCCAAAAGGCTTTGTTTTTTTGTTAGAACATTCTGCCCTCTAGTGACAGAATGTTGTAATAGCCTTATAGCCCTTCGTAGATGGGCTACACCGCTATTAAAGTCCCTCTCCCTTGTTAAAAGCCCTCGCCTTCGGCTCGGGGCCTTTAACGCCGGAGAGGGCCTTTAATAGCCGGTATAGCCCTCTACGGCGGGATATAAGGCTATATTAGAAAATTGGAATGTGGAGCACTCCATTGAATACAATAGAGTGCTCCAGCCTTCTGCCCGCAGAGCAACATTCCAATGTTGTTTTTGCTCACAGCTGTTGCTGTGAGAAAAGGCCTCTCTTAGCCCGACGGTATTTAAACCCCCACGGGCTCTGAGAGGCCTTTGTTTTTACCAATTAGAACATTCTGCACTCTAAAGACGGAATGTTCTAATAGCGTTAGAGCCCTGCATAGTGATAATTATTATTCCTTGGATCATTCTATTGATTTGATACTGCCTTGCTGCACAAGTTTAGTAGCACAGATAAAGAGAAGTGCATCATTTTGACAATAGTTGTATAGAGCAAAACAGTGTGCCAGACAAACCATCTGTTATTTCTACTTGCGTCTTTGCTATTTACCGTGCTGGTGGCCCACTCTGGATATTCAGAAATTTCAACCAAAGTGTCTGTGTCGATGCCAATGAAGTTGGTGTTCACCTCACTCTCAGTGAAGGCCAGTGTTATCCGTCTTAGAGCTGTGATCTGGTCCAAAGACAGTGGGCTCCCGAAAACCTATCAACCAAAGATAATGTTGCATACATTATGTCACTCTTCAGATCCTACTACAGGGGTGTACAATACAGATTAATATTTTTCCTCAAAATTCCATTACGTTTCAAAAAATCATATTTTCATAACAAAATGTGGTTTGGACATGTTTTGAATGACTTTTTTAAGTGAGCCTATTTCAGAGAACAGGGGTCCTAAGGATTTAAAATATGACAGGAGAATAATAATATAGACTACAATCAGTGCTATATTTTTAACGTCCAGCCGGACGTGAGTTTATTTAAGGAATAGTGTAGAATCGTGTTGACCCAGAGAAGGGCCAAGATAAGTGGCAAGATAGGGTACAATCCTGTACCTATCCCAAAAAGGTTAGAAAGAACAAATCAAAGACAAGGAGATGGAAGAAAGAAAGAAGTTTTTCAGGCAAACGAAAAGTTTTTGAGCCAGAAGGTGACTTGCAATTACAGTAAATGATTTCAACAAATTCACCCTACAGTGTAAACAATTTCAAGTATACATATTAAATCATATGTTACACTGCTTATTGCGTCTTTGATTTGTTCTTTCTAACCTTTTTGGGATAGGTACAGGATTGTACCCTATCTTGCCACTTATCTTGGCCCTTCTCTGGGTCAACACGATTCTACACTATTCCTTAAATAAACTCACGTCCGGCTGGACGTTAAAAATATAGCACTGATTGTAGTCTATATTATTATTCTCCTGTCATATTTTAAATCCTTAGGACCCCTGTTCTCTGAAATAAGTTAAGTAACCCATGGTCCGAAGGCCCTGTTTTGGGTTCCCTTGTGTTCCAAAAACAATTTTTTAAGTGAGCCGGCACCTAATGTAAAAAGAGTCTAGTGAGATCTCTCAGCAGATGACTTCTTTGAGAAGAAAATGCAGATCAACAAGTAATTTTTATGCGAAGCAGTCTCCCACTGGTTTCTCACCAGAAATTTTTATACAAAACACATGCTTTAATAAACAAGCATAGGAAATGCAATGGGTCTCTCATTCGTTTGAGTTAGAGCTAATGGCATTGCAAATGACAATGTATTCTACCCATGTGTTATGCAGTGTATGCATGTAGTGTGTAGTGGAATTATGTGGGTTGGATTAGAATTTTTAGTTGTGGAATTGTGTGGTGTGGAATTGTGTGGTATGTAGTGGATTTATGTACTGGAATTATGTGGCATGTTGTGCAGTGGAAATATGTGGATAGTAATTATGTGGTAAAGTGCGTTTTGGAGTTATGTGGAGTGGGATTGCGTGCTATGGAGTGGAATTATGTGGAATGATTTTTTGAGTTGTGAGGAGGTATGTAGTGGAAATCAATTATGTGGTGTGCTGTTGAATTTTGTAGCATGATGTGGAATTCTGTGGTGGGGATTGGATGTATGTGATGTGTTGTGTAATTGTGTTGTTGAGTTGAATTGTGTGTTTTGGTGTTACATTATGTGGTGGTATGGACTGGAAATGTGTGGAGCTGAATTGTGTGGTGTGGAACTGTGTGGATAGCTTTGCATTTTTGGTGACAAACAAAAGAAATAGGTAGGAGCTAAGTTCCAGATCTGTGTTTTTGGATGTTAGAAAGCCAAGCATTGGTAAATCCATTTAAGTTTCGCATATGTGAATAATAATTTTTGTTGTAAAATTTCGCTTGGTGAGCAGTTGTGCAAAATAAGTTTCTGAAACTTCATAAAAGTGTTATGACGTGTTTATTGAAAAAGGCAATATGTGCAGTAATGGCGTTTTTCTCATGATCATGGATTTGCTGCATTTGCCACATAATCCATCATCAGATGCATAAACTGCAGATTAAAAAAAAAGGTTTCTATCCCAAACGGTTCATAAATTACTGAAAATGCAGTGTTGCAGCGCAGTTGAATGCCCTTTGCAAAGGTTGACTGTTCTCTTTTCTGTTGCTTATTGCTTTATTTCCGTGTTGAACCAGTACTAATGAGCTGCGACCTATGGCTAGATAGTGTTAACAAGTGTAAAAAGTGCTGGAGGTCAGGGCAAGTTTAAATATGGACATCTGCCCCAGGAGGCACATGCATATTCGCTACAGCTCTGCATGATGTGCCTAAAGCGCCCTCCGTCAGACAGATGAAGAAAGCAAGGTTCGGAGTAAGAGTGTAATGGCTTGGACGTGTCTTAAATGCCAGAGCTGCAACTTCTGAGCTGGCCAACCAGGTTCAAGTCTCGATCAACATCCTGTGATTCTAGGCAAATCACTTAGGGCCAGATGTAGGTCGCCAATTACCGGTCGGTAACGGCCGATTTCGGCCGTTACCGACCGGTATTTGGTTTTTGAGATGTAGGGGGCCCGATTTTTACCGAATCTGTAAATTTACCGATTCGGTAAATTTACCGAATCAGTAATTTCAGATGTAGGTGGAACTGAAAATAGTGCCACAGGCCCTTAAGATTTCGTTATTTACCATGAGATATTATCTCATGGTAAATAACGAATTCCTGTGTACATGCACATCTGTGCATGTACACCTGTGACATGTGGCACACATACATGCCCTAAGGGCATGTATGTGTGTCACATTGCACACAAGCCAGAATCAGGGGTGCAACAGGGTGTCAAATTGACACCCTGTCCCCCTTGTAAATTCGGTAATTTTACCGAATCGGTATTTACCGATTCGGTAATTGACATTGATTCCTATGGGCCTCAAGGCCCATAGGAATCAATGGCAATTACCGAATCGGTAAATACCGATTTGGTAATTACCGAATCTTACCGATTCGGTTATTGATTCGGTAAATATACCTACATCCCGATTGCCAGTTCTTAAATACCGAATCGGTATGATTCGGTATTTAAGAATCGGTAATCGGGGATTACCTACATCTGGCCCTTAGTGTCCCCATGCCTACCCAAAAAATTTATGTGTCATCGTGTAGTGTAAGTGGTGCTCAAATAAAGTTCTTCAATACCTTCAAATCCATTGCGCTGTTTAAAAAAAAAAGGAGGAAGCGATTTTTCCACCAGGGTTGAAGTGACACTACAGGGAGGGTGACAGACATGTAATCAATCAGGGCAGCTCTTTGAGGATCCATTTTACAGAAATAATGTTCAAAAAATGCACAGCTTCAAAACTACATGCAGTCACAAAATCACACTGATTACAAAGTAAAAAGAAGCTCCAGCAACAAACAAAAAATGTCTGTCACCCTGATGCTCCCCCAGTTGGGGCTTTGCAGTGGACACCAACAGCAGCCGTAGACCACAGTTCTTATGAGGGGGGTTTGCTAGATGTGGTTAAGGAAAGATCTTCAGAATCACACCCGATTGTATTGGACTGTGAATGCTGGGAATATAGTGGGCGCAATGTTACCAAACAACTACAGCACTATATGCTGTACAAAAGCGAAAACAAAACTTTTGAAGGCACAATAGCTTACTCATTGGATTTTATGCAGTTACTCTGTAGTTTATGCAATACCTTCGTGGAGCAGAACACTCAGACATATGACAATTACACGATGGAGCATTTTACAGTCCATCCACTCATTATACCACCTGCAAACATATAGCAAGAGCCCTCTAAAAGATTACACCTGCACACATCAGCAGCCTTCCCCTGGAATTTCAAATGCTGGCGGTCAGCCTAAATTTAGAGATGGACACCTCCTTCTGCAGGCACTTGCATCCTTGCCACACCTCTGCATGATGTGCTTAAAGTGCCCTCCATCAGACAGCTTAAGAAAGCAAGGCTCAGAGTAGGAGTGTAAGGGCTCAGATGTGGCATGACGGCCAGAGCTGACAACTTTGAAGCTGGGCAACCAGGTTCAAGTCTCGGCGCTGGCTCAACATCCTGTGGTTCTGGCCAGATCACCTAATCTCCTGATGCCTACCAAAAAAATGTGTTGTCATGTAATGTAACTAGTGCTCAAATAAAGCGATCCAATACCTTCAACTCTAGCGCGCTGTTTAAAAAAACAAGCAAATAAAATTGCAAAAATAACAAGCAGCGAGGGGCGGGAGGTGGTGTTGGGAGAACGGCTTTGGAGATTAGGTGACCTGGGAGCAGAGCAGTGCGTCAGTGACCAGCGAGGATAGAGCAGAAAGAA
Organism: Lissotriton vulgaris; assembly: GCF_964263255.1. Classification (NCBI taxonomy): domain Eukaryota; kingdom Metazoa; phylum Chordata; class Amphibia; order Caudata; family Salamandridae; genus Lissotriton; species Lissotriton vulgaris. The sequence continues at coordinate 1,203,684,925 of NC_141687.1, forward strand.
AAAGTAGTACACTGAAACTAAAACATATGGACAATAGTGAAAGGATCCATGTAGCAGGGGAAGTCTGCAGTGCAGAACAAAACAGCCAAAAGGAGGGATACATGTTTTCTTTTAACAATGAAAACAAAGGAATTTGCAAAGGCAGACGGAAGAAGCAATGGAAAGCGCTGGGCTTGTTCAAAGCCCATAGAACTGAATTCCTCATGTCTTGAAGACAGCACATGCGCTGGCTAGGCAAGACCTAACAATTGTTTGAAATTGTGTTATGCAAATGTACAGCAATGAGCAATTAATTTAGGAGGGGGTCCCCAACCAACTTAAACACAAGCTGGTGAGGCTGAAGCCTATTCTTGGAGAACCATGCAACTGGCAATTACCCAGCGAAATGCATGTTGATTTTAAGCATTAGCAAAACTGTTAAAGTCAAGTGACAATAATAATAATGACAAGAAGTCCAATCACCATTTGACCTAGTCTACTTTTTGGAGCTCAAAATCTTCTAGCAGGGGCAGAGTCAAAGGTTAAATCGGTTGAGGATACCTCAAAGTCAGATACGTACTTGTCAAGATGAAGCTGTTGATTTTGGCTCAAAAAGCTCGGAGTGGTTAAAAGCTGTATATCGTAGCTGCTGAGGTTACGTTGCTACTAGGATTCATTTTGCCACCTGACCTGGTTTTAGTTTCAACCTTTAGACTTAGTCACACTTTTGGTTCTCACAATCAAGTGGTGCAAAGCTGTAGCCGGGCAGGGATCCACAGATCTAGAGACCTTTACTGAGAGGTCCTGCTCAACCACATTTCCATCTGCAAAAAGCTCTGAAAAGGACACAACTGGTTCTCTTGCCTGTCGAGGAAGTGCCCGCTGTGGAAAGCTTCAGCACATTGTCCCATTTCCCACAGGAAGAACAACATGACTGGGTTCCACTTTCCTCTGCTTTGAAAGCCCCTCCTAGTCAGTCACCACTGCAACCCGCATTGCCATTGGGACAGGCTGCTAGGCATCATGTCACTCTCCAGCCAGGGCACCAGCAGTGTCCAGTCCTCAGTGTTCAGCTGGGCTCAGGTGCTAGGAGTCATGCCTTTTGTGTCCCTAGCCAGGCAAAAAGGAGGTCAACTATTTGACCTTTGGAGAGTAATTCCAGTCCCTGGGTGCCAGCAAGAGTCATTGGGACCCCTTTTCTGGTAGGCAGGCAGAGCCTTCTTTCTTCAAGATGTTTTCTTCCCAGCTCCAGGAGTGTTCTGATGAGGTGTTGGTTAGGTGCCAGTTTTATCATGCGTACTAGCCTGTGATTTGAAAATCCCCCCGCCGAATCCTACCCATTGTGGTATGAGTGTACATGGTATTTCTATAACATGAACGTAGCCAAAAGGCAGCATAGCAATACCTATTCTTTCATAAATCCTCCATATCCTTTTACAAGACTTTCTTTATTTACTTCAAACCTTCCCATGAGCCCAAAAACAAGATGGCTCCCATCAGCCTCCACCTGGAGAAGCTCTGGTCCTTTTCCTGGCCATACTCCTATTTAGATGAAATGTCACAGTTAGAATTATTTTTCCCTTTTGCTGAACCAGAGCCAGAAAGTTAGGAATGGCATTGAGGATCAATGGTAGCAGTCCCAGACAGCCCCACTTGGCATCGCTAAGGCAAATGAAGAGCTGTTAAGGCTGCCCTTTGTTCTTGTTACCCTTCCAGATGGCTATTCCATGTTTAATGACCACTTATTAACAACACCTTTGCCTTTCTGGGCCTAGAAGCCATGCACCTATTGTGCCAGCTGCTGGTCAAGAATGTACACCTAACCTCCGAAGTAAGAATTGTATTCATAGTTCATCCTGTTCATGAAAAAGCCGCTTTACCTATACAAGGGAAACAGCTTTGGGTCAGATGGGCACTGTGAGAGCAATGTATATTATACAACAATTTTATATATTAATCTCACAGCCCTGTGAGCTTACAAGGTACACTTTGATTGTGATTTAGCTGTTACATATAAAATTAGGCTTTTCTACATGCCAAAGGTTCTTTTTCCTGCTTTGTGTCCTAGCAGTGCTTTTAATCTGCAGCCCAGACAGACCATAATGATACTTCCTGAAGCCATATATTTTACCTCTATGTAGGTGGTGTAAATGCACAATGCAGCCTACAGATGCCATCTAACCTCCACACTATTTGTGAATTTCTTGCACCATTTAATATGGCCTTGCAGGAAAATTATAACAGCCACTTATCTGACACCAAGCACAGTGCTATAACACTTCTAAATAGTGGCATAAAGCAGAGAGGTCTAAACACAGAAAACCAAACAGGGAAAAGTATGCATGTGTGGGGAATGCAAATCATAAGTTCTTCCTGTGAAATATCATTTGCGGCAGGGCTCCTGTATGCTCCTGTATGCTGACAATGCATGCTGTATGCAAAATAGGCTGGCTGTATGAAAAACATGGCTGCAGTTAACATTAAAGAATGTGTGTACAAGCATAAGGCCTAGAACAACATGGGCTAACAGTTTGAGTGATAAAGTTAACAAAATGTTTGCTTGAATGGCATGTTTTTAGTTTAGACCCTCTGTCTTTATGACATTTTCAAACTAAAAAGGTACAGCAAATATTTCCACTTCTGTAGTGTATGCGTTAAAATCACAACTACAGGTGAATATGATTCCACAGAGTTCCATCCAGAAGGAAGAAACAAAAGCAGCATTAGCTTCCATATGCTCAGTTTTGCAGCAAAGCAGGAGCCGAGCCGGTGTGATCCCTCCTCACTTCTTAAGATACTATGGTGCAAAATGCGATTTCTACCTTGTAGGAATTGCATTTTTGCAATCGCAAAATGAGAAATTGCAAATACTGATTTCCTATATGCGAATCGCAAACCTTGTGTACAACTGATTTTCTATTCACGACTAGTCGCAAAATGGCCTTTCAGGAAATGATATTACAATTGAATCAGATGAGGTGGTAACCAGGTGTAAACTATAAAAAGGCACCCAAAATACAGCAGGCTCTTTCAGAATGGCAGTCCTGTATGTTTAGGCAAGGAGGATGAGGATTTTGGCAGTGAGGCAGAGAAGGAGGAGGAGACAGGAAAGGATACTTAGGGTGAGATTCACCCTATTTGAACAGACAGAGGTGGAGAATATTGATAGGTACAGCTTGAGTAGTCAGGTAATAATTGATATAATAGCTGAGTTATGACCTCAGCTACAGGCCCTAACGCTCAGAAGCAATGCAAAACCACCACATGTGCAGGTATTATGTTGCCTAAACATTTTAGCATCAGGCAGTTAGCAGGGGGTCATAGCAGTGGTGGGGAGGGTCACAAAGTGCCTTATGCAGATTCTTTCACAGGTTCCTTGACATCATGGTGAGCAAGGTCAACCAAAATATCTAATTCCCCAATTCCCCCGATCATTGCAGCAAATCAAATTGATGTTCTACAGGATAGAACACTTCCCCAATGTTATTGGCTGTGTATATGGCACACATATTGACGTATGTCCCCCCTCAGCAACTGAATACTTATTCATGAAGACGGAAAGCTCACACTTACTCAATGTGCAGGTAGTATGTGACGCCTCCTGTATCATAACAGACCTTGTGGCCAGATTCCCAGGCAGCACCAATGACTCATTCATGTTCTGCCACAGTGGAATACAGAACAACTGTCACAGGTGAATTTGGCAATCGGTATCTACTTGGTACGAGAATCGCAGACCTAATGAATACTGTGGCCAGCACGGTGTTTGTAATGTGACCTAATAGCTTTACTTCTCATGCTTGTAAGGTGACTGTGCATATGCCTTACATCCCTGGCTACTCACACCGTACCTGATTCTGAGGACAAGAAGTGAAAAGCAATACAACAAGACACACAGGACAACACACTCAATCATTGAACTGGCCTTTGGGATTCTGAAGTCCCGCTTTCACTGCCTCCGCAAGACCGGCAGGGCACTACTAGACAGACCAGATATATGCTGCAAGATATTCGCTACTTGTGCCATACTGCACAATTTGGCAATGAGGAAGGGTCTGCATCATATCCCCATAGAGCCAGTTTCCAACTCTTATGATAAGTTACCACCATTACAAGTGCAGCAGGAGGGGACACATACAGCAGAGGGAGATCACCAACAACTATTTCTGAAGTAAGAGAAATTAGAATATCGAAAAATGAGACATCACACATGATGGCAATGCTTGCTGCATAACTGAGACACCACCTTTTATTCAGGTAGCAACAACATTGTTACACTAAAGGATAAACTGTATCCTTGTGGATGTAGCATTGATAGAAAATTAACAACAAAGTAACCAATGCCAAACAAAACAAAGATGACTCATTCCTCTGAGGGCACAGTGTTTCACTTCTTTCAGCCTCTGCGTTTGGGTGCTTTCTCAGCAACATTGGGCTGCGGGACTGTTGACATGTCCATCCCAGAACTGTGTCTGCGTTAATTCCTGGTACTGATTGCCTCGGAAACATATGTGGCACTAAGGTTAGAGACCTTTTCGCTCTCAGGTGAAGGCAAGATCTTGGGGACACAGAAGATGTGGGTCTGGATGTTCTCTAGGACTGTGGTCACTTGCACAAGCCCAGGTCCAAAGTCCTGACAGCAGTGCCCCATGTCAGTCTGCATGTCCACAGTCTACTTTGCTAGTGTTATTGTGAGTACTGTCAGGCAGTTGATGGACCGGTGAAAGAATCAAACCTTGCCAGGCACTGCCTGTGCCTCTGTTTCTGCACACAGTGTTCCCTCTCCATTGCCGCTAAACCACTGGTCCTGACTTTTCTCCAAGTTCTGCAGCGACCTAGACATATGTTGCAGCTGCCTACTGACAGTCCATATCTGTTTTGTCGGCAGGCACTGTATAGAGATGATGAGCCTATCCAACCCACCATACACAGGAGCAATATCCGACATGTTGTCTGACACAATCTCAGTACGGACTGCTGATCTTGGCCCTCTGCGCTGTCTGTGTGCTGTGGCCTCCAATGTTGTGGGTTCCTGATCTGTCATTGACCCTTATAACTGTCCAAAAACTCTGGCAGTGGTGAGATGGTTGCTGTTCTTCTAGTTGGAGTTGAGGTGAACGGTAGTGGGGTTGGTGGTGTTGTTTCCTGAATGACCACATCAGTGTTAGTAGACCCTTTGACTGCAATGTTTCCTCGCATGTAAAAAGTTAGTCTAATTAAGGATAAAAGTTTGCCCACAATATTGTTGGAACTCTGTTTCATGTGTTTGTGACATTTAATGTTGTAGAGATATGTTTGGTGTACTTAACAGCATACAGTTCAGCAAGAAACTGATGTGTACCTCAACTCGCATTATGCATTGCCAGGTGGGGCAAGCATCTTAATGGAGTTATTCATGCTGTGATGTATGATATTGTATTGTATTGTAAATGCATTTATTTAGACCTTACTACCCGTGACGAGGCGTCTAAGTGTTTTTTTGACGAGTAGCATGCTACTCCGGAACCCATAAAGGATTAGTGTTGAATTATTATAGTGCAATATGAAAGTAATTTGAGTAGTGGATAGGTTAGTCAGTTATTTGACTTCAGAAGGATAGCTGAGGGATAGAAGAGGGACTGTTACTCCTGATGGGGGGTTGAAGCACTTTTTTGGCGAGTAGCACGATACTCTGGACCCCATAAAGGATTAGTGTTGAATTATTATAGTGAAATATGAAAGTAATTTGAGTGATGGATAGGTTAGTCAGTTATTTGGATTCAGAAGGATAGCGGAGGAATAGAAGATGGAGAAAAGTTTACATGTATGCAGCGCTTGTTACCCCTGAAGGGGCATTGAATTGCTTTGTTGGTGAGTAGCACACTACTCCGAAACCCATAAAGGATTAGTGGTGAATTAGTATAGTGAAATATGAAAGTTATTTGAGTGGTGGATATTAGTCAGATATTTGGATTGAGAAGGATCGTGGACGGAGAGAAGAGGGGAAAAGTTTTGCATTCATATAGCACTTGTTACCCCTGATGGGGTGTTGAAGCATTTTTTTGGGGAGTAGCACACTGCTCCGGATCCCATAAAGGATTAGTGTTGAATTAGTATAGTGAAATATGTAAGTTATTTGAGTGGTGTATATATGAGTCAGTTATTCGGATTGAGAAGGGTAGCGGAGGGATAGGAGAGGGAAAAAGGTTGGCATTTATATAGTACTTGCTACACCTGATGCGGTGTCAAAGTGCTTTTTCGGTGAGTAGCACGCTACTCTGGAACCCATAGAGGAATACTGGTGAATTAGTATAGTGAAATATGAAATTTGAGAAGTGGACACGTTAGTCTGTTATATTGATTGAAAAGGATAGTGGAGGGATAGAACAGTGAAGGGTTTATACTTTTATAAATTTAGTTTTGGAGGTCATAGCAGTAGGAGGAGTCTTGGGATGAGTAAAAAGGGATGCGGAAGGGAAGAGTGGGATGGAAGAGTTTAGAAAGGCTTGTTTTGGGGGATCGGTATAGTAAAAGAGGTGTCAGATGATGCAAGGAGGGGTAGAGTAGGGGAGAGTCTAGAAATAGTTATTTTGGGAATCATAGTGGTGGTATGTGGTTTGGGATGAATGAGAGAGTGGATGTAGAGGATATATTGATAGAGGTAAAGGGTGAGAAATAGGGTAGTGCGTTGGAAAGAGTAGTAGAAAGAGGTTTGAGATGAGTCAGAGAGTTGAGGTAGAAGATATATTGAGAGAGGTATAGGGTGAGAACAGGGTAATGCATTGGATATGCTGAATTAAAAGAAAATTAATACACATATATATTCATAAGTACAGGGAAAGTTTACAGTTGCATAAAGGAATTAGGTATATGTAAATTAAAGATATTTACAGAGGTATAGGGTAAGAAATAGGGTACTGTATTAAAAAGAGTAGTAGATAGAGGTTTGAGATTAGTCATAGAGTTGTGGTAGAGGATATATTGAGAGAGTATAGGGTGAGAAATAGGGTAGTGCATTATATGCTTCTTTAGGAGAAAAGTAATACATATATAGATCCAAGTACATGGAAGGTATATGGATGCATAAAGGAAGGAGGTATATGTAGATTAAAGATGCATTAGATAAACTCTGGTTTACAAATGTATATATATATTTTAAAACTACATAATTATTCTACATGCTTATACAAAGCAATACACATATATAGGTACATATCTATAATACAAATAAATGTTTATATACGGAGGGATATGTTGCATATTTCTGTTTGCGTATGGTGCTAATGTGGGAAATAGCTAATTCTTGAGTAGTTTTCTGAAGAAAAGGTCTTGTCTGTGGATCTTATTTTGGGGGTAAAGAGTTCCATAGTTTGGCTGCTTTAACAGAGAATGATGTGCCACCCGTGTTTTTTTCTTGTATCTTGGGATTTTGAGGCAAGTTGCCACTCTAGAGCGGAGGTTCCTTTATTAAATGTGTTTGCTGATTTGATTCCTGATGAAGAGCGTTCCCATTCCATGTATCGCTTTGTGGGTGATACAAAGCAGCTTGAACGTGGATCTTCTGGTGACCGGTAACCAGATCAAGGCTTTCAAGGCAGGGGAGATGAGGTCCTGCGGTTTTATATGTAAGAGTAGTTTGGTAGCCGAGTTCTGAATCCGTTGTAGTTTTTTCATGGCCGTTAAAGGTGGTAGAGAGGCTATTGGCGTAATCGAGTTTGGACAGAACAAAGGAGATGGTAGCTTGTACCTTGTGTGGAAATCCCAAATAGGGGGAGATTCAGGGCATTTTTTATAGTAACAAATCTTGATCTTGCTAGTTTGTCCACTTGCGCATTTATTGACAGCTTGGAGTCCATGCTCATTCCAAGGTTTCTTACTTCCTTCGATACTTTAGGTGGTGATCTCAGTTCATCAGGCCAGGTGGCAAGCGGGTCATAATGTTTCCAATTACCACACATAAGTATTTCCGTTTTGGTAGCATTCAAATTGAGATGGTTCCAAGTCATGCATTAATCCACGGCTCTGATACAATGTGAACTTGTGGCTGAAATTGAGGTCATGTTTGAAAGAACTTTGTTACTCTTTCTGTACTAGGATATGCCTTGGCTGTGATTGAGTTGAGAGTTGCACCTAGAAAAGGCTGAATTTGTTTGGGTTGCAAATGGGACTTTTGTATGTTTAGTGTAAACTTCAGTTTTTGTAGAAGTTTTATTACCTGTTGAGCATGTTGAAGACACTGATAGTGTGCTGGACTTTTGGTGGCCATCTTGAAACATCAAGTGCGTGTACAAATGGTTATGTATTATTTAGTGGAGTTGAGTAAGCAAATAAGGTCTGTGTGTGTATTTTGGCTCAAGCAAATGGTAACCTAGTTATCAGGGACACAAAATAGAAAAATCATGAACATTATAAAAAACAGAGAAAATCCTAAATACAATATGTAGGTTTTATCACAGGTGGGCAATGTATACTAGATTGTCCTGTGTACATAACATGTTCACTAAGCTTCCCACAACGAAACATGCTATCTTGTCCAGTCTTCTTGCTATCTTGTCCAATCTTCTGAAGCGAGTTCCCGAGACAAAAAATGCACAGTAATATAACAGCAATTCATAATGAACATTTGCCAATGGAAAGCATGTATGTCTAATTTTTGTTGCATGGCTAAAGAAAGTCACTGGATTCAAGACTTTGGTACATCTGGTTCTTGCAGACGGATAGATTTATTTACATAGAAAATTCTTCTGCGGGATTGTTTCACAGTGAGGGCCGGTCAATGGGGTGTTACTGTCATGGTTCCCAGCCCCGATGTTCATGAGAAGCTGTTTATTTTATGAAACCCAAGTGCACCTGCTGAAGTATGCGGTGTGAATGTAGAAGAGAGGTTTTAACTTCTACTACCTTTATATTCCTTACTGAACTGCTGGTTGGGAAAGAGTTGACCCCATCTACAGCAGGCAGTCTCCTCATTCTGCTTTCAGCGTTTCGCAGAGGCATGGCAGGTCGGGTTTTCACTTCCAGGACATCAAGAATTTGAACCCGGATTGGAGAGCCTGATGCTGCTTCGTCTCACGTCCTTGATGCCTGAAGCAGCATATCCAGGAGCAGTTAAGGAGCTCCTCCATTGAATCCCCAACGAAATCCTCAAGTGAAGCGGGACCCTCATATTGCCTAATCTATGCATAAGGTCCAGCTCCATTGTTGTTACCAAAGAGCACAGGAACCACTAGCATGTAAGTACTTGGTGTTGAAAAATATATATATCCATATAAGTTCATATGTACAGGGCTGTATTTGGTTGAACAGGGAAGACATTCCTTTTCAGCAGTGTTGCTTTTATTCAGCAAATGCTTTGTGCAGAAAACTTGTAACACGTGTTAAGCAAATGCACATTCCAGTGCAACTTGTTCTAAATAAGAAATATATATATAGTACATGCTTGTAATGTTAAAGAGAAGTTTAATAATAACTCAATTCCTTTGTATTAATTACATTTCCTGATTAAAACATTGTAGGATAACACACTATGGGGGATATTCTCAAGAACATGTGAAAATTACAGCAAAAGTAGCTTAACGCAACTAACCACATCGCAGTCCATTGCGGGAAAATAACACCTTGGTAACACGGTATTCCCAAGCCGGTGGCACCATGCAATAGGCTCACAATAAAGCGTCAAATGTCTGCGATGAAGTCCACGCGACGCCGCAAAAATGAGAAACAGGAACGCAAAAAAATCTGCGATGAGGCCAAGCGCTAAACAAAAATCAGCAAAACCCAGCCACAAGCCTGCAAACCCCACGCGTCAATCAGGAAAATGCATTATAAAAGGAAAAAAAAAACACTCCAAAACCCAATTATACTGCGTAGCACCATGGATGCACACAGACCGAGTGCAGAGGACAGCCCGAACACCACAAGCCCCACAGAGGACCAGCCAGGAACCACCTGCTCGGGGAAGGGCAAGCAGAAGAGGAAGAGGAAGACAGGGTTCAGTCTGCAGGAAGACCGGATCATCGTCACGGAGGTGACAGAACACTTCCAACAACTGTTCGTCACCTCCACTACGTCTTTGGCAACACAAACGGATATATGGCAGTCCATCGTCGACAACGTCAATGTGATTGAAGTGTCGAGGAAGTCAATGGATCAGTCCAAGAGTCGCTGGCATGAAGTGCACATCCTAACAAAGGAGAAACTTGCTGACAACAGGAAGTCAGCAAAGGCGACTTGAGGAGGGAGCCCTGCGCCACAGGAGTAACTGGATAAGCTTTAGCAAATGGTGGCCATAGTCATCGGTGCGTAGAAGGTGCAAAGAGTTGGGGGTCTGGACATAGCTCCATATGACCTGACACAACAGCAACAGTGCGAGAAACGACCAGGGCCTGGGGGGACGGAGGGAGATGGGCACAATGGCCCACGTGCACAATCATGAGCAGCACACTGCACACCCATAATGAGTGTGGAACATTTCCCTGAACTCCTTGGCACACTGCAACACACAAAGAAACAACAAGTAGGCCCACGTTCACAATGTGCTCAAATGGACCCCCCTCCATATCACCAATGCCACAACCTACCCATGCACATGTGCTGAATCCAGAAATGCAGCAGCTCACTGAGCCACACGGACTATGCAAGTGACACTGCATGAAAGGCAGCATGGCTGCAGTCACAATACATGACATGGTGCACAAGATGACTTTGAGGTGGCTGAGTGTGGACAACATCCGTTAAGGAGCAATTCACACTTGACACATCCACGTGCACCTACAACCCATGACTTCAAAAACACAGCTGCAGACAAACAATGCACAAGAGTACAAAATATGTACAACAGCACAAATTACCCAAGTCTCAAATATCACAGCACCCGAAAAGTACACAAGTCAAAGGAATGAAGGGCCGCAAAACCAGGGCTGCAGGGCTGCCTCGCCAAAAATGCAGCACACACACATAGCAATCACAGCACATCAACACTGATGACAATGTGGTACAACACTCCCACGAAAGGACAGAGGACACAACTGGTGCCACTTGTGCATAGAAAATGGGCAATAACATCTGGCATTGCATGACACTGTGAGATGATGATGTACGAGTACAACCTCACATCCGTCATGTAGTCCTCTCATGTAGTCATGTAGTACACTCTTTCTCAGCAAATAGCCAGCTCCTCCAAAACAGTCACAATGTACATTGTCATGCAGTCTGTATGTAAACATCTACAATGCATGAACATACATGGAACACACTGTTAACCTGCATCTCCCCTTCTCATTGCAGAGGGATAATCAACACCTCCTGAAGAGCAGACCACACATCTCTACAGTGATGATGAAGAGGACACCCTGCACATTTGCCCAGTCACCCTCCAATGGCTCATGGACAGCCTTCGCATACCATCCCCAGTAGCAGGGCAGCCCTGCAGTATCGCGGTGAGCCCACACCCTGAACAGACCACACAGCAGGTAGCACACGCCACCACAGCTGGCCCACAGGACCCCCACGACCAACACTATGAATTCCAACTCCATGTGTTAGCGTGCCAGGAAGAGCAGATCAGCTGCAGGTAGGTTTCGACCTAGGGGCAGCGAAACTCGATGCCATGCCCTGTGTCTGAGTTTCATTAGGGACCACGGACACCCCCTGTCCGCACCATGTTCACTGACAATCTTTGGTTGACCTCGCTGGGGCCATTACTCGGATACAAGAACTGTCCAGTCAGATAGGCCCCAGCGATGACAGCACAGAGTTGGCACAGATGCAGACGACAATGGAGACCATGGCGCGGATGCAGGCTGGAAGTAGGGCTGCCATGGCTGAACACTTGCGACATGTAGCTGGGATCTTCCAGGCCTTGCAGATCCTCATCTTGCCATAGCTGCCACAGAGCCTGTACCAGATGACTGCTGCAGAAACTTCGACACACACTTCTCCGCCCCTCATGTGTCATTGGCACACAGTGATGCGGCCAATACACCTCCGCACCCTGATGTGTCAATGGCCCACAGTGATGCAGCTATAACACCACCACACACATCTGACACACCGGACACAGAAGACATCTCAGAGGAGTAAGCTGTGGAGTGCAATAACTGTGGGAGGAAGGAGGCAGTAGCATCCGTACCCACCACATGGCCACTCCCTGCATGGTTCAGCCCTATGCATCATGCCCTGGAACAACACCTCCCACTGTCCCCTGGAACACTCTGCGACATCACCAGAACCCCGAAATGGACTGCCATATCTGCTCTTGTACCAATGACACAGCAATCCGGCTGAGGACTGTACTCTTCCTCTTCAGATTAACTTTGCATTCCCCCAAGGACTCTGGATGGCCCACCACTGGGCAACCACGTAATGTGGGCTTGAACTGGCCATGTACCCCTCCATCTTCGGGACTCCCTAGAATGTGAATAAAACATTCCAAATCACACAGATGTGTCATGTTGATTTTCACCCACATGTACAAGTATGGATGAATGTAGGGACGTTGATTGCACATAAAGGTACACCCTTGTAAATGTCATCAATTTGCATGTTTGAGCCTGACCCACATGGCCAATTAGATGACTGTGAAGGCGTGAACTAGCTGCGGCCTCATTGCGCATGCACAACAATCTCACATCCCCCAACATAGCCCCACGTACATGTGGCTGTGGTACAGGGCTGTGTGTGTCAATGCCAGAATCAGTAGCCCGCCTGAAGTATTGTCCCCCATCGAATGTGGCTATGGAAATTCTGTTTGCATGAAGTACTCACATACATCAGTGTGTAATGGATCATATTGATCCACAAGGCAAAAAGTTGGACACCATACTCACATTGCTGAAGACACGTAAGAGCACAGGTCTACCAGCAACTATCACAAGCGCAATGTGTGGCTCACAGAGGTGGAGCTGCCAATGGGGATTTCCCACCTATGTACCAGAGGCAGTCTGTACCTCCCTGTGTACGACAATGTTAATTGAGTCACACAATTAACATACTAATCAACACTCATCACAGTTGTACACTGGTGAAGTTGTGTAGGCTTTATTAGCATATGTCTATTAGTACGGGCAGGTGATGGGTCACAACAGGCAGACAAATGTTTAAGACACTTACAGGCAGAATGGAAACGTGTCGAGGTTCAAGGAATGGGGTGGCAAACATGCACACAAATCATTATGGTTGGCAACGGTCTCAACCCACCTTGCCTTGCTGGTCGAGTCATGTATTGTTTGGCGTCTAGCCATTACCCCGTGTCAGGGGACACGACTCACAGCCCATTGGATCTGCATGGAGTTGTACCAAGGGACTGCACCAACTGTGTGCCCTGCTGACAATGAGCAGGTGAAAGGGACCAACAAGGTCACATGTCATGCTACATTGCCATGTGTGCAGTCTCCCTCCGTCAGTATGTCAGATTTAGGAACTTTGCCAAACAACGCTGTGCAGCTCCGCCCATGGGGCAGCAGCACCTTGCACAGGTGTGTGGCAACAGGTGTAGGTGCACACACATGCATTCTAAGTCCTTGCGAATGCAGACATGTCCACTGTTGTACCGGCTTATGGAACCAATCCTCCAGATTGCAACACAGTGTTGAGACCTGTGCTCTAGGTGTCAATCAGTTGTGCAGGAAGGTAGTTACTCGTCCATGAATGCGAGCCCTGCTTCATAGGCGATCAGTTCCAGAGGTACGTTGTTCTCGAATTCAAGGAACACGCGGGAAAGTCAATCCATTGATTGGTCTGAACAGATGTGCTCCGACCATGCAGTTTCACCAATCCGCAACACAGCCCAATAGGGGAGCGCCTCGATGTGGTCACTGCACACAATGACTTGTACAATCTCCCATCCACTGCTGCCGGCACAGACGCCACAAATCAAGGCATCCCATGCCCGGGTATCCCGGTTGCACCCTGCCCGTGGACCAACAGGGGGCGAACAGACAAGTCGTAATTAAGTTCAGCTACCGTTGTGTTGGATAGGCAGACCTCCATGGGCCACTCGAATGTGCATGATCGACAGTGGTAACTGATTTGCAAAACTGCCATTGGCAGAGCTCCCAACAGATGCAGCATTCATGCATGGTACAGTTCCACATGACTGGGGTTGTGCATGTGCCCGGGATTGCCTGCCATTGCGTTTCTTGGTCTCGTACCACCGGCACTCCTCAGACCAGCGGCAGTTCTGGAGACGATATGCAACGGCTCGGAGTTTTGAGTCATATGTGTGTTCAACGTTTGGACGTATGGGTTGTCTTTTTTGCCATTGTATTGGTGTCATGCCATGCAGGTGTATCTCGAGCAGGGACTAGTGTGTTTGGGGTGTGGGCAAGTCACTCTTTCATTAACGCAGTTCGTGGTGTGGGAGTCGGCAGAGTCCGGTATGGTATCCCACTCAGGGGGTGCGGGGCGCATTAGAGACCAAAGTCAGAGGTTCCGATGTCCTTCCGCCTTGTGTATTTAGACAAAGGAGCTTTTATGCCTACTTTTGGTCTGGCTACTGCTTGCATTTCTGAAATGTGATGTGGCCTTCGCGCTAAAATTGTTACCAGGCCTTAGATTTTGGTTGTAACAATTGCGAGACACAGGCAACAGTTGGCATGTATGTGCCAAGGGCATGATTGTCCTTGTGCTCCTTGTTCAGTCTCTCTCTCTCTCTCTCGCTCTCTCTCTCTCTCTCTTTCCCTCTCTCCCTGTCCTTTGATGGGTGTCTGACACACCTTCTTATCTAGGATATTGTCTTACAGGCTTTCACTTGCGGATTGTCCAGGGATCACCCGCCATGACTCTACAAAATAGTTGTTTGGTGTGGAAATTGATGGTGAAATTTTGTTTGGACTATCAATGGTGGATGAATGATTCTGCTTTTTCTCTACTCACATTGCTGTTAGCTATGATTCTGCGGCATCAGGCGAATGATTTTGTGCATGTTTCATGACATTGATGTGCATTCTCTTGGTCCGGGGGAGGTGGGGGGTGTCCGGGTTGTGGCCTCGGGGTGGGGGGGATGGGGGGGCGAGGTGGTGCGGGGTTGGGTGACGGTGGGTGTTGTTACCATCTTGGCGCTCGGGGATGCATGATGTAGGCTCCATGGCATCTGTTGTTCTTCATGTTTGGCTGGGGGATGGGCTCCATTTTCTGGTGCAGGTTGTAGTCCGACTTTGCACCAGGTCAGGGCAGGTGTTAATTTCCTGCTGCTAACATGCCTTATCACGTGTTTTGTGTTGTCCACGCCGATCTGGCTGCTCGTTGAATGTTGAGGTGTGGTGTTGTTACTTTTGTTTGCTCGGCAACGCCTACTCTGCATCTCATTAGCGATGGTTGCCGGGGTCATCCGTGGCAATGTTTTTTGCGACTGCTATCGCAGGTAAACTGGCAATATGGGCTGTTAGCACCAGCTTGTGAATAGGGCGATAAATGTATTGCAAATTTGGGTGTGATAAAGTGCTGATAACTCAGCGATCGTTCCTTGAGAATATGCCCCTATGGCTAATGTACAAGGAAGATCATTGAAGTTAAAAGTTGCTCATTTATGAAAATGTTAAAATTAACTTAGCTCGATGATGTCTGAGGCTATCATGAGCCTAGGAAAATTAGGGTCAAATTAATACTCAATTCATGTTAATGATATTCAGGATATCGTCATTAGTAATTTAACTAATTTTAATAATTGGAAGGATTTACATAGTTGTTACAATGAAATTATGGCCTTGATTAAGACTTCCTGGAACTAGATTGGACACCACAGATCTGTTTTAGATAACATTAGCTAAAGGAAATATAGCATATTCTGTTAGGAGCAGATGGGGATATCACTATTTTCTTGAGAAATAATACCCTCTGTATGAGATATGCAGGAGGGGGTTTATCCTACTGAATAACATTGTCAAGGGGTGCAGCGTAGACACCAGAGAGTACATAAGGGTAGGGTATCAGTGTTATTGTTGTCCAGTGTTTCAAGATGAAGGTATCAGACACGCCAGAGGAGAATCTCATGTTTCCACTAAGGTGGGAGATAAAGGGATACATTTCAAAATTTTAATATGAATGAATATGGCATCTCTGAAAAAAAAATTGCTGCACTATATTTTTGGAATAATTGGAATTTACTCACAAATACCTAAAGAAAGTTAGAACAGGACACTTGCTGCTTGCAGCTTCAGTAAGGATTCTCTGTTGTATGCACCCCATGTAGAGCACTTGTGGATGTGTTGAGAGATGATGAATAATGCTGTTAGGCTGATGTTTGATAAATATGAAGGGGGAATGGCTGTACAGATCACTAACAATAAGGTTCTAGAATTAGGGAACTGAGCGGTTTGAAAAAATGCCTTCCCCGTGCAGTCATATTGTATTTTTAAAAAGAGGATGGTGAAAACATGCTGTACCCATAAAGTGATTATCTTATGAACCTGTGGTTCCCCTAGAGCCTGTTGTACCTGACACCAATTCTATATTCTCATTTACACCAGTAGAGGCAGAGCATTTTTCACTCAGTGGGTTTTAGCATTAAAGTACATCCACAGAGTGAAAGCCTCTTTGCAGTCGCGCTAAAAAATACCCAGTATAGTTCGATCACTGTGAGTCCCAAGATCAATGCGCAGGCACTAAAGAGAGACTGGACCACCTATGCCTGGAAGGTAGTAGCATCATCTTGCAGTACGCTGATGGCCTCCTTGTGACATCTCATCACTTGAGGCCTGTGAAAGCCACCTGTGAAAAAAACACTGTAGCTCTGCTAAACTACATCCAGAAGAAAAGACACACAGTCTCATTGCCAAAATGCCAGTGCTGCTAAAACGAGGTGACTTACCTGGGTTATGAGATATCCCAAGGTACAAGCCGCATGCCACCTAACAGAATAAAATTGATTCAGGGCATTTAGCGCCTTCCCACCAAGAAAGGAATGAGGTCCGTCCTGGGGATAATGAACTACTACGACCAGTAGGTCCCTGAATGCAGATGCTATGGCTAATGAACTAGCAACCTGTTTCAAGAAATTGAAAGAGACAATATGTACTGCACCAGCACTTGAAGCACTTTCCCAAAAAACAAAGTGCAACAAGAGTGTGTCGCATTTCATGTCTCTGAGTTGGAGTACACTTTGGGCATTATTCAACACGTGGTGGAGCACTTCCTAGGCATTTTCTGTTCTTTTGTGCTAGAGCACTTACTGGGCATTTTCTGTTCTTTTGCACTCGAGTGCTTGCTGGCATTTTCTTTTCTTCAGCGCTGGAGCGCTTCATGAAAATTTGTTTATCTACTTGCGCTGGAGCCCTCACTAGTTTATTTTGTTTGGATGGTTCCTTATGTCACATCATTTCTGTAAGTTACTTTGCATTCCCAGTGTTGAGGAAGCTACTCAGTGAGGTCAACTGAGTTTAGTGGGAAGCCTTCTAGATCCCATCTCACGAAGCAAGGCTAATACCCATACCAAACTATTCTATTATTTTGCTGAATGTCATGTGTATGTTTACATACACAATAGTATTTTCTGGTGATATTTTTCCTGTCCTCTCTCTATTTTTAGTGCACGTAATGCAGAGGGGTACAGTCTTCTTTTTCCTTACCACTTCACAAAGAGGATACCCATTAAATTATTGCAGCACTAACTTCAGGTAGTTAACAATACCAAGGGTGGGTGGGGGTATCACATTGATATCCTAGGTCACCGATCTTGTTCCTTTTTTCCCCTCTAGGCTATTTCTCCCCACATCACAACAGACGTTTCCTTTCTTTTGGCATCACAGGACCTTCTTCCCCACCTTCCAACTTTCTTTCTTATCCAGGTATATCTATTAAGTAGGAGGTAGGAGGCAGTGGAGTGGTTACATATCGTCTCTGCAAGGTCTCGTTGTACGCTCAAGGTAAGGGTTGCAGTGGTCTGACAGTTACAGAGGGGGACAAGCATGCAACTGCTGTAGGAGCCCTTTTTTCATCAATTGTAGTCACAAGATAAAACAAGCATATGCAATGCAATAGGTCTCACACTTGCCAAAGTTAGAGCTGTTGGGGCCGAAAATGTCCTTCACTTTTGTTTCTTCATTTGCAGTGGAGTTATTATATTTGCATAGCACTATTGGCAATGATATAAAAAAGAAAAAGTACAAAACATTGTCATCTTTAATGCCAACAGCTCCAACCCCAACAAATGCGAGACCCACTGCATTTGGAAATGTAATCGGTCTCACACTTGCTAAAGTCAGTGCTGTTGGCATTATAAATGGCAGTATTTTTTACCTAGTCGTGTTGCAGGGTGCAGTACGATGTTGTAAAAAGACCACCCCGGGCCACATATAGCACTGCACCCTGCAAAGTTGGAAATGGCAATGTTTTTTACCTAGCCATGTTGCAGGGTGCAATGTCACATGCAGCCAAAAGAGATCCCATGGAACATCCCCATGCCATACACAGTACTGCACCCTGCAAAATTGGGGATATTGCCATTATAAATTAGCTAGCCATGTTGCAGGGTGTAGTACCACACGTGGCCAAAAGAGGTCCCTTAGGATCTCCCCTGGCCACACAGGGGACAGCATCGCGCAGAAGACATAGCAAATCCACCCTACCCATTATGCATTGAATGCAATACAGTACCACATGTACATTCAAATAGCTATGTCCATATATACAATTAGTAGCTTTGATATGTGACAAAAGAATTATATTAATTCCGAATTAGGTTGTACTCTGTGTGGAGCTGTTGAAGGGAAATGTATAGGAGGTCTCATATAAATGTGAGATTTGCTAGTGAGTAAAGTAACCACTGCAAGCCTTGCCTAGGACCAAGCGTGTGTCCTGCCAGAAGCCCTTTAAGAAAATAGCGCTCTGAGGCTGTAAATAAAACCTAGGGAGTAACAACACATGTAACAGGGGGTGTACTCATTGGAGGTTACAATATGGATTCGCTAATATTGTTTTTTGTTAGGTAAGTAAACGGAAGTTGATTTACCCCAGATGGTGCCTGCTGAATTTGAAGGTGTCGATGTCAGCTAGTTTTGCCACACTCTCTGATTCCAGGGTCCCCTATATGAGTGTCTCAATGGGAGCCATCTGCCATTCTGCTGGCTACCTTCTCCTTCATATGAGACTTCAGGTCATACCACCTTTTGCTGATCTAAGGAACAGTCCTTTGGGTGACTCCTAAAGTGTTCACCTTCGCCAGGATGTTGGTCAAGTTTCAGGTCTTTTGGCTGCCTGGCACAAACAGTTGAGCCATATGGGCCACACATTCCTCTGTCAGGAGCTCCAGCTCCTTCTCAGTAAAGTTTATTTTCCGCTCTGTGGACCCTGAGTCCTTGCTACCATCTTCTGTGGCCATGGTCTTTTCATGGGATGGTGGTATTCAGTGGCAGTGGTAATTCAGGGGCATTTTTTACTTCCAGCCTAGGCATCTGGGTTGTGGCCACACATATCTATAGAAGAAACTATGTATAACAACGGGTCAGAAAAAATGAAGCCATCTATACAACTATGTGCTGTTGATAGGATACAATCCCTGAATCCAAGGTATTCATGGTGAAAAATATGTTCCCATCAGATACCCGTCCTGTACCGCCCTACATCATTTGGGATCCTTCACCCGAAGGAAGTGGAAACAAGTCCACTGTGGATTAGGTAGATTGTGTCCTAATCGTATTTGAAGGATGCAGTGATGTCTAAATGAAAACTATGTGTTGGTATCAGGGGGCAAAAATAGTTAGCAGTGCAAAAAGTGCTATCAACAGCACATAGTTGTATAGATGGCTTCATTTTTTCTGACCCGTTGTTATACATAGTTTCTTCAATGTCTACAGGGATTATAGCAATGCAAGGTCAATAAACATCTCCCTTACATGCCTCCTTTTTGTATTAAAAACACACATATCTATAAACATCCTGGTCTGACATCATTATTTTGCATCCAGAAAACTCTGTTTCCTATTTCGCAATTTCCTGTTTGGAAATTGCAATTTTGTGATTTCCTATGTTGTGTTTTCTGAATAGCGCATGCAAACACATAGGAATCTCTATCAGGAAACATACATTCGGTTTTGAGGTTCCTCCTAAATAGAGATGTCTACTGATTCGCTAGTTTGTAATCGCAATTTTGTAATTTCATATATATGGGCCTATGAGCAGTAAAGGTATATAACACCATTGAAGTGTCTGGGTTACAGACATGGACAGCTTGCTGGGGGAAGATGCTGAAGTGCTGAATTCTGACTGCTGACCCAGTGACAGCATAAGGTGTGCAGGAAAATTATTAACTGCTTGGCACAGTTTAGGTTTAATGAACCAATGCAGCCATTTAGGATGGATGGCTGAAACCATTATAGATACAGTCTGTATGAGGTGGGCTAATAAGTTAGGGATGTGTGGTGAGATGTGATTGCAGCCTGCTCAACCTTTTCCCTAATTTGCCTATTATATCTGCTGAGTTGTTTATAATTATCAAAATCATTCTGACACACTTGTTATGTGAACAAAGTCTGAATAATAAATAACTATATACTTGTGAAACACCCTTCTTGTGGATCCATATTGATTCGAGATACCATGGCTTCATTTCATTATCACCTGCAGTTAGGAGATCCTCTGGAAGGTTTGTCTGACGTCCAACATTTCCCGGTTAGCAGAACAGAACTCACTGAATGAGAGGTGAGAGACACCAGACAGTTCTCCTTTATTCCGAAGAGGTGACTTTAACTTTTGGACTAAAGGGAATCTACTGAGAATATCCCTGATAATATTGGGTGAAACACTACAGAAATTTGTAGAAATTGTATGAATTTTGTTGAACACAAAGCAGCATAAAGGAGCGGAGCTACTGAGAAGGAAGGTTGTTAAGACGTCCCACGTTTCTTTTGAGTTGAATGTGGGCTGGCAGGGTATTTACCATTTAGCCCACTGTATTGCCATAATTGTTCAGTCTGCTCTAACTTGATGAATCTCTGGGAGAACAAGATTGATCCTAATGGATGACTCAGCAGTCTGTCTGAGCTGTGTCTTTTAAAGGGTTCTCAAAGATAGTGAGGTTCCATTTTGTGCAATGATTCATGGAGATGGTGGAAAGCTGAAAGCCTTCTGCCTGCATTTGGAAACTATGGATAGGCAAAGTTCCATATTTTGTCTCACACTGCATATGCAAATCGCAAGAAAAATTGAGGTCTGAGCCACACAATAGAAGGGTGGCCGTCAGTGTGAAAATTGGGTCACCTCAATGTTTTTCCTTGCAAGAGCCCTATTTTCCCCACCTAATAGTGAGAATAAATGACCTTGCATAATTTCCCCTAGTGACTGTCTGCTGATGCTACACTATTCATCTCAATTTGACTCTTGCATGAGAGAAAGGTTTGTGGCTTGCCTAACCCTGAAAAAATAAGCTACAGGTAGTCCCATAACCAAGAATTATATGAAATGATGCTCTCTTTATTAAACTGGGCAATGGCCTACTGGAAGCACATATTATATGAATTAATTATCGCATCTACATCACATGTCCATTAAAGAGCAGAAGAGATGTTGCTAAGTCTTGAAACTGCAATCTGTCTTAAAATGGTTTCCTTGCAGCTGTGTTTTTGCCCTAGATTTCGTGTGTGCTGTGATATAGATTTGAGCATCCTACTGTAATTTCCCTGTGAATAGGATGTCCTTGCTGTAACATGCACAGAAAATAATTTTAACCCATTGCAAAAGTTAGAACTACCCTATAAACCATACTCTTGACAAATAATCTCCTGAATGCACTGGCTAAGTGGCTAAATTGGTGAGTGGTACCCAGAGTTAAGTGTTGTACTCCCTTGCTTTGGGACCTAACTAAACTTTAGGAGATTATTGATCCCATATTTTTTCTCTCTCCATGCCTCACAGAAAAATAGGTGTAATGCAGTGCAATTTTATGGATATTCTAATGAGCTATGCTTTGTGTGCTATGTTTTGTGTAGCGTTGTCCAGTTTGAGTGTCTCCCCTGGCACTCTTTCATGATAAAACAAACTGATGGAGTACCATTTCTGAGAAAACATTTCGACTATATTACTTAAACTAATTTTTAAAGAAGCATGCCACTTATGTTTTGGTAGAAACCAGTCCAAACAAGGTGTTTTTTCCTTCAAAAATTTCAAATACTTTCATTTTAAGGTATACAAATCATTCATCTTGAAATTTAGTATCCACTTTTGATGTTTCTTCAAGGATTGCATCGTTTTCTTTTCCGTCACCCACTTCCCTTCCAAACATTCATGTCACTAGGTGATGTTTTACTGGTTTTAAAACTAGATTTGAGGGGAATTACTCTAAATTCAAAATGCTTACCATTGCTCACCGGGCCTTGTATGATACGGGCCCCCTTTACCTACAGAGAAGATTTGCCTTTTATGTGCCTGGCAGAGTGCTGCGGTCCTCGGCCCTATGGCTAATGCAGATCCCAAAGTTTAAGCACTAGCGTCTCGGTGGAAACTCTTTTGTGCGTAGGGCTGGCTTGGCCTGGAATCTACTGCCTTTAGCCCTGAGGACTACCCAGGACCCAGTGCTTTTTAGAAAAAAACTCAAGATCTTGCTGTTTTAACCTGATACACGTTTATCCTTTCTTCAGGAGCTAGAGCCGGGACACTTTGAGTAGCTGAGCGCTCTACAAGCTTAATAAACATAAACATAAACATAAACAAACAGGGTGAACTTGTGAAGGGATATGGTCAATGCAAAGGGGTGGGATATGTACAAAATGGGTAAATGGGAAATGTTTCCATTCAAGCAGCATCTGGTATACATCCTTCTCAAACAGTGTTAATTAGGTTTATTATACATAATGTTAATTACCTCAATTCTTTCACTAAATATAACACACTATTCAGATGGACAAACGTTTTGGAACCAGATATTATTTTCTTCTAGAAACTAGTTTTAAGAAAAACAATCCTAGAATTTGTACTCCTCAGTGGGGGGCATCCATTTTTTTGTCATCATCTCAGGTTGCTCATCAGGGAGTGGCAATCTTTTTCAATCACTCAATTTATCATGAAATGTTGCACTCTAAGCCTGATCAAGAGGGTTGCTGGATTATAGTTATACACAAGGAGATAATGGACGGAGGGCATACACTTTTGAGACACTCTTTTCAGATACTCTCCCCCAGTCACAGATCTGGATTAAATCCATCATCATTCTTTACCTCACTTTGCCACCTCAGTTCAGACCCAGCTATATGCAAATTAGTCGACCCTGTGCCTCATGGGAACAGTCCAGCCTGAACTGCCAAGCCAGGTCTTCCCTGAACCAGAAACAAACATCCTGGGACCGGTTTCTGAGTAACACCCTTCATCAGCCAGGCTAGCTAGAATCCAGTGGCAAAGTGAGCAAGGGACCCACGTCTGGGCATACCCTGCCAACTTAGGGCAAACACAAGGAGATAATGGACGTAGAGCTGAAACTTTTCAGACACTTGCCCCCAGTCACAGATCTGGGTTAAATCCAACATGCCTTGTAAATATTTGCCAAGGGTGTTGTTGTGGGCATTCTCACATCAAACCAATGGAATGGGAAACGTTTCCAGGTTTACGGGAAACCGCAAACCTTCGGAATATGTCAGAATCCAACACCACCCCAAGGGTGGCGTTTGGGAGGCGCTATGAGGATCAATGTTTTTTCTTTCTCCTCTTTTTTCACTTTTTCTCTGTTTGCAGGATTCTGCAGCACACAGAGAAAAAGGAAATACCCTGGATTGATACGTTTTTTGCCGGTAGGTGATCCTTCCTGCACAACATCAGTCAATTCCGCAACACAGTCCCCCTTGCACCATGGCACAAAGGTGCCTGCATGGGGGCATAGTAGCCATTGTGCACCAATGCAGGGGGAAAAACAGGGGGCTTATTCATGAGCCTCTTGCCACAGTTTAACGCTGCTGTACATCATTTTCTTGATGTACTTACAGCGTGAAATTTGCACAACGTAGTGCCGTATTTACAAAGTGACGTATCAAGGCATATGCGTGACCTTGCAAAGTCTTACGCCACATTATACCTGCGTCAGGTATGATGTAGGAAGGGTGGGCGTTCCCACGCAACAAAGCCTTGCAGGAGTGGCGCAGTGAAATCTATCACATTTTCACAGCGCCAATTCTAGGACACCACTGCGTCAAAGCCTTACACCTGCCTCATGACAGGCATAAGGGTGATGCAATGCCAAGGGATAGGCCTGCCCCATGCATTGCTGGAGTTGCGTAATGCTTGCCACACAACTGCAGCAATGCATGACTTCAGCGCCGACAGATACATCAGGATTCCAGAGGTATCTGTCATTGATTGAGACATGTAGCGCCATATAGTGAGTACGGCACATCCATGGTGTCGCAAGGAGAATGCAGTGAAAAGTGTTGCACCACTGTTTTATCGCAGCAATGCTTCACTTTTCTTGAATAATGCCCAGGAATGTGCCATATCTTATCGATAGGGTGCATTCCTGACCTTTTGTTTCAGCACAGCGCAGGGCAGGGCAACGCAGTGCAGCAATATTACTTCTAGCGCTGTCCAGCACCCAATCAACTTATATGTGGCCCCAAGTGTTTGCACGAATTTTAAGACCAGGTATTTTTTGGTCTTAAAAAACTGCCTCTAATTTGACTTAGCAGATGTTTTGGGGTGTTGTGACATACAAGGTAATCCTTGTAAATATCCAGTTGTGTGTTCTGCGTGTGTTTTTATGCAGTAACACCTACCTTGCATCTCATTTTCAGTAAGTAACACTAACAGAAGTGCCAATGTGTAATAGTTTTTTTAAATATGCCCCTGAGTTCCAAAAGAGACCAGGAAATTGAGAATGCACTGAGAGAGGCAGAAATGCTTGTACCTCCCAATTTAACAGGGAGGCCTTTAGTTGGTTTATGAACACCATGAACTTTGCGTGAGCTCTCAGCTGAGTTGGCATCATATTCAAGGCCTTTGGAATAATTACTAAGAACATCCGACCTTCTATCCAAGATCTTTTAAATCTGAGGAAGCAGAAGAGAAAACGTGAAGCAGATCTTAGAGATTTAAAAGGAATTTATTCAGAGAAAAGTGGTCATATAGTCATATTACCTCGGATTATGAATAGCTTCATGACTTAGTCACAACACTTTAAATAAATACCTGTTACAAATTTTATATATGGCCTCTCTAGTGGGAGGGGATTTTAAGTTTTTTTCAGATTCTTCTCCGCAAGATAAGCAAAAATTAAGGCCTAGAACTGCCAAAATGCTTCCATGTTTTTAGAGCGAATATGCCTTGTTGGCTCATGGAGGTCAGATAATCCCACTTTGAAGAAATATTCATGTCTGTCGAAGCACTTTAACGCAGCTGCTCAATTACATTTGTTTGAATATTTAATCAAATAAAAATGAGAAAAACAGATGACTTATTATTTTTACCGAAGTCATAGTAAGTGCAATTCCATAGCTTTAAATTGTACTTGAGTTAGTGTTTACTGCTTTATGATTGGTGGTCAGTTGAAAACTCTACAGGGCATATTCTCAAGGACTTATCGCCAAATTATTGGCACTTTATCGCAGCCAAAGTGGAGATAAATGTATCCCCCTATTCACAAGCTGGTGCTAACAGCCCAAAACCCCAGTTTACCTGCGATAGCAGCCGCAAAAAACATCGCCACAGATGACCCCAGCAACTAAAAGTAATGATATGCAGAGTAGGCGTTCCCATGTAAAAATCCGCAAAAACACCACTCATGCGATAAGGCGCCTTAGTAGCAGGGATTCAACACCTGCTCCTACCTGGTGTAAAGTTGGACGATAACCTGCACCATAAAAGGGAACCCAGCACAGAGTCAAACCAGAAGAACAACAGATGTCATGGAGCTACTGATCATGCAGCTCGGAGCCCCAAGAAGGCCACAACAACCCAGGCCCGCAGACAAAGACAGCGGACCTTCAGCAAATTCACCGGCCTCACAGACCTAACACCAGAGGATGTCATTGCCCACTACAGGCTCAAAAGGACAACCATCCTCCTCATCCCGAACATCATTGCCCACAGGCTGATGGTACCAACACTGCGGACAACCAACATCCCTCTGCAGACAAAGCTGTTGACTGTGCTGCATCTGTTGGCCTCTGGTACCTTCCAACTAGCAACTGCCAGAATCGGAGGAGTCTCACAGCCAGCCCTATCAAAGTTCCTCACAACTGTCTTGGATGCCATCATCAGCTTGGTACCCCAGTACCTTCACTTCCCCGACACACTGTGCCGGAACAGCTGGAGACCAAGCAAGGCTTCTACGCCATATCTGGCTTCCTGCATGTGTTGGGGCAACTGACTGCACACATTCCTACTTGTGCCCCCTGCCCACACTGCACACAATTACCGCAACAGAAAGCACACTTATTCCATCAATGTGCAGGCAATAGTGGTCCAATGGGGACTCTTCACCAATGTCATTGCCAACTACCCAGGCAGTGTGCATGATTCCTACATCTTCCGACAGTCCATCATCAACCGGCGCTTCCAGAATGGCACCTACAGAAATACTCTGCTCGTTGGTAAGTACCAAATGAACACACCACACACCTCAACTCCACAACCATGCAACTCACATCTCTGGTTATGTACATGTTACAACCTCACATACAATATGCCAAACAACATGCCCACCCACCAGACACAACAGCTCAACTTACTGTGGTAACCTGGGCTAGCGATGTACATGAGACATCAACGGCATGGCACCTCAGCCACACAATAGCAGAAAGTGGGGAGAGGTGGGAACCAGGCATCTGCGATGGAGGCAAGTGACCCATGAATGAGAATGTACACAATGCCAAGTGTGACGTGGATGTGCTGGACAGACAGCAGTATGAATACCACAGACATATCCATGTTGACATACATTGCTGGTCTTTGGAGTGTAGTGAACAGTGGACACAACCATGTCACCCCAGCCAGTGGGGAAGATTGCGGAAATGTAGCTTGTTACGTTCCCCCCCCTTGTAAGCGTGAGAGGAGTGGGCTGGCCCGGTGTATGCCAGGTCAGCGTAGGGGTGTGAATAAAAAGCACGTGATTCTCTTCCGGAATGCCCAGCGTGTCTGCCAGGGCTGCGCCTCTCACCCCGCCACGAGGCCGACGCAGTGAGCGGTGTTGCCTGCTATCGTGTGCGACTGATGCGCCCCGGGCCGCTGGTCCCAGAACCCATCTTGCCCGCCCCTGCGCACCTAGGCCTCACTGCTCAGCTGCCAACACCAGCGTGTGTCAAAGGGGGCCCACCACGTGCTGGTGCAAGCTCCAAGCCCGAGGCCCGCGACCTTGGCAGCCTCCTCAGACCATCACGGCCTCCGCGACACAGGCCCGCAGTACTCCTTTCTCGTTGATGTACTCCACCGCTGCCTCCGGCCTACACCACGGTCAAATAGGTCACACATTTGCAACTGAGTCTTGATATCCTGATGACCAAGTTCATGTGTTCATGGGACGTTTGATATCACTGTACTCCCTTCGATGTGGTGCCACCAACTCTGTGCATAGCATTCGAACCATACGTGTCTGTGGTCCCTTGCTGACTACTGCCTTCGGCCCACACTGCGGTCCAGTAGGTCACACATTTGGAACTGAGTCTTGATTTCTCAATGGCAGAGTTCATATCATTGCATGCAAGGGGAGGTGTAAGAGGAAGACCCGTTTCAGTCCAGAGGAAAAAAGGATCATCGTTACTGAGGTCAAGGAACCCTACCAACAACTGCTCTGGTGTCACTAACTCTGTGCATCGAGAGCCAACGACACTTGGCTGTGTGCCCCTGCTGTCCGCTGCCTCCAGACTACACTGAGGTGCAGTAGGTCACTGTTAGACCTGTCTGGCTTCTTGGCATAGTCCCTCCTATTTATTATTTATTTTGTCCCCTTTTTGCCCCTCATACCCTTAATAATTTTTTGTCCACTGACCTTTTTATAGGTGTTGGCCATGAGGATAGGTGTTCTTTTTCCCCTCATGGTTTTTCACCTCAGGCCTAGAGGCCTGTTCTGTCAGGAAAATACAGTAGACCACAAAATGGAGGGCCCTAACTGTTTCCAACTGCCACATCCTAGACTGCCCCATAGGATAACCTTAGGCCTTCCAGAACCTTCTGGACCCTACTGGACTCTGAGTGGGTAGTCTATAAAAGGGCAGGGGTCAGGAAGCCATTTTGTGTAGTCCATAGTGTGAGAGGAGAGAGGCTGTAGTGTGAGGAGGAGGACGCGCTAGAAGAGGCTAGTTGGTTAATTGAACTGACAACATCTTTCAGAAGACGTTCCCCCTTGTGCTCCTGACCGAACCCTTTCATTGGGCTAACATTGATCTGGGTCAGTCAAGCAACCAGGAACTTTGGACACCTTCCCGGTTTGGGCCGTGTCCTACATCCACCTTCAAGACCCCCCATAGGTTTAATAACTAGTTCCCCGCCTTCCCGCTGAGTTCTAGCCTACCCGGATTGGAAGAGCAGTGCCCGGTGTGTTTTGGGATCTTGTGAGGCTGAGGCGTCTCTGTCCGGAAGGCGTGAGGGGGCGTGGAGGAGTGCAGTCCGCGGGAGAGTGGCGCTGCTAGCTGTTCAAGCCTCGCGGCGGAATTGGAGGTGAGACGCAGGACAGCTGCGAGACGCTGTTCCCCTGTGCAAGAGCAGAGGCGTGTACTTCCCGGCTGAAGGAGGCGGTGCCGGCCGTGCCACTGGTTCCCCCGCATCTGCGCAGCAGAGGCCTGCGTCTGGGAAAAGCGACGGATTACCAAGCAGCGACGCGACTCCGGATACCACAGCGGACCCGGTTCTGGTGAGGACTGAGGCGAAGGAGCGTCCCGCATTCCCCGAGAAGCGGGAACCTTGGGCCACAGCCGGACTGACGACAGCTTGCCCGGTGACAGCCTAAGACGGCGAGAGGAAGAGCGAAGGGCCGCCGTCATCGATCCTCCCCACTCCAGCGCTAAGGTCAAGAGGCTGGCTGGGCGGGGATAGGCGGCCGCTATTGCTGCCGGTGTTGTCTACGGTGGAGCCGACTGTTAGCCCCTACTCCTGTGGACTGAGGCAGGACAGGAGACCCAAACAGTAAGGAGAGTGGGGGTGAGGAAGGAAAGGGCTGAGCCCTCTTTGATGTCGTGTTAAATCACGAGTCCTAGCGCCTAGCAAGGTGCCCTGATATCCTGTCGTCTTTAGTCCTGAGCTGTGACATAGTAGGTGAGGGGGAAAATAGTTTCATAACCCTAACCTCATTTTTACAGGTCTAAGAAAAGTAGCTATTAAGCTAGAAATCAGAGGGGAACCTAGACTATTGTCAGAAGAGCGCTGACAGTACTTGCCAACGGGGGAACTCCCTTCAGACACTTATAGCAAATGTTGTTGAGAACAGTAAACCTGTGAAATTCCTGCATTCCACTCTGGGTGTGCATTTAATTGGTGTATTAAGGTGCAAATAAGGGAGGGAAAGTTCTTAACCCTGTAGTAAAGTCATAGCCAGTGAAATTGGCAGGGTAAAGTAATGAAATGTAATGTTGTTTTGATCATTTATGCAAAGTAGTACTGCTGAGAGTAATTTTATTAAGATAAATTCACAATCCCAAAAGTAAGCATTTTTGAACTGATGAAAACTGAATGTTTTGAAGTGTAATTCTTCCACAGCTAGAAGAGTGTTATTAACTTCTCCTGATCAAAGTTGGAAATTCCAATTGTGAATACTTGTGAGCCAAAACAAAGAGTATATTATTTTTATAAAGCAGTGCTTATTTTTCCACATTTTGGTGTAGCGTTATTTTTGTGTGCTATTGCGTGGTTTTACTGTTGGGTGGTCTGCAACCTTTACACTGTGCCTTTGAAATGTCCGTCTTGCCCTAGGCCAGGCTACCCCAGTTCCAACAGATTGGTGCCTAGCGGTGGGATTCTGACTTGGTTGCAGCTACTCATTAGTAATTCAACGTAATACACTAAACCTACACCAGGAGTTTTCTCCTTGCGGCCCTCCTAATTTGTCTTTTTGATTTTTCCAAATTTGTTTCTGGTGGTGGGTGGAGGTTAACCTCAGGTCACTTCTTGGTTTTCCCCTGTGTGTTAGTTCAATTCCATAATAAAAGATGGAATTAAATTTGGAGGAGCTGGAATCCTACACCGTGACCCAACTCAAGGAGTGGTGTCAGCAACAGGGGGTATTCTTTAAGAAAGGTGCCAGGAAAGGAGAGTTGCTGACCAGCATAAGGGCATGGGTGGAAGCTCGTTCAAGGGAGGAACTGGACACGGAAGGAAGTGACAGGGGCACTGTCCTTGAGACTACCATGTTGTACCAAGCTGGAGGGGGGAATCTGTTAACAGGTCCCAGGACACCTTCGAGGGTGGGCAGCAGCGTCTCAGAGAGGGGTTTTACTGAAGCCGAGCTGGAAGATAGGAGGGAGGAGAGGAGAATGAGGTTGGAACTAGCTAGGATGGATATGGAAAGGGAGGACAAGAGGTTAGCTCATGAGCGAACCATTAAAGAAATGGACCTACAAGCTTTGACCTTAAAGTCTCCCAACCCAGATAATGGTGGCAGCGAAACCAAGGTGAACACCAGGGAGTCCAGACCCTATTTACCCAAAGATGTCATCGCCAGTTACACCACGGGCGATGACATTGCCAAATGGTTGGCCGCCTACGAAGTTTCTTTAAGGGCTCACGGGATCGCAGACACTCACTGGGGGGGTGGGCTGTATAAATACATGCCCCCGGCTGGCAGGGACACCTTGTTGGCTCTGGAGCCGGAGGAGCAAACCCACTACCCCACGATGAAGGTGGCCCTGGTGAAGAAGTTTGGACTTACCCCTGAAAGGTACAGACAGAAATTCAGGGGAAGTCACAAACTGAGTACCCAGAATTGGGTAGACTTCTTAGACTACGCCAAGAAAGCTTTGGAGGGTTGGGTCAAGGGCAGCGAGGTGAAGGATTATGAGGGGCTGTACGATCTATTTTTGAAAGAACACCTCCTCGAGAAATGTTTTCCCGAGCTGCGCCAACACCTGGTGGATAGCAAGCTGACCAATCCCCGGAAGCTTGCAGAGGAGGCGGACACTTGGGCAAGTACCCGGGTGTCCTCCAAGGGGACTGGAGGGGAATCTCAAAAAGCCGGACAGGGCGCCCCCCAGAAGAAGGAGGGGGGAGAGAAAAAGAAGGAGTTCTCTAAAGGTCCCCAAAATAACTTCCAAGGGAAGGGAGCAGGTTTCACCCCTAGGGCAAACCCGCCCAGAAACCCTAATCCTGGCCAAAGCCAGCAGCCAAGGGTTCTCCACTGTTTCGAATGTGGTGGTGTTGGACATTATAAGGGGGATGTCAGATGCCCAAAGAGACCACCCCCTCCCACCGGAGGAAAGTCACCGGGAGTAGCTAGTGTAGCGCTCGGGGAGGAGTTGCCCTTAGATAAGGGGGGTGAGTGGGCGGGTGTCACCTTAGTGTCCCTGGGAGAGCGGGAGATGGTTCCAAAGATCCAGGTGCCCCCAAATACTACAAAGTATGGGCAATGGGTCACCATCAATGGCCAGAGAGGGGAGGCTCTGAGAGACACAGGAGCCAGTATGACTATGGTGAGAAGTCAACTGGTGTCTCCAGAGCAGGTTGTTCCTAATGTACTCCACCCCGCCGCGATGGCTGACGGCCGAATGGGCCACTATCCAATGGCTGAGGTTCCCTTTGAGTGGGAGGGGGTTGCAGGTTCACTTCGAGTTGCCGTAAGCCCTGCCGTGCCAGTCGATTGTCTGTTGGGGAATGACATGGAACACAACACTTGGAGAGAGGTGGAATACCGGACGCATTCTGCGATGCTGGGTACACCTGACTGGGCCTGTGCAAGCACACGGTCTGCGACTGCCCGGAGAGGGAGTTCGCCTGGGTTGGAGCCTGAAACAATGGCCCAACCCGCTGCTAAGAAGGGACAGACCCGGAGACAGAGAGAGCCTGCTCCGGCTTCCACACCCCATGTGACAGATCGGCCACCTGCGGTGGTGGACCAGGAGTCAGTGGAGGGGGAAGTAGACTCTCTGGAGGATTTACCCATCCCTGCTGAGTGGCATGTGGAGGGAGGTCCTACCAGAGAGGAATTCTGTAAGGGGCAGAGGGAGTGCCCCGCCCTTGAGGGACTGAGGCGACAGGCTGAAGCCCAAGCAGCAGGTGATGTTACGGGACACTACCATATTTACTGGGAGGATGGACTCCTCTACAGTGAACCCAAGGTACCCTTGCCTGGTTCATCAAGGGCCTTGGTAGTCCCGCAACAGTACCGAGCCTTTCTTTTGGAATTGGCTCATGCCATACCCCTGGCAGGACACTTAGGCCAGGACAAGACCTTTGCACGGCTTGTCCTCCACTTTTACTGGCCTCAGATGAAAGTGGCGTCCAACACTTACTGTCGGACATGTGTAACCTGCCAGGCCAGTGGGAAAACAGGGGTGAAGCTAAAGGCTCCCCTGGAACCACTTCCAGTCGTTAGCACACCCTTTGAGAGGGTGGGCATCGACATTGTAGGGCCCTTGGATCCACCAACAACAGCTGGTCACAGGTTTATCCTGGTACTGGTGGATCATGCCACACAGTACCCAGAGGCAATTCCTCTGAGGACAGTCACTGCACCTGTAGTGGCAAGAGCCCTAATGGGAATCTTTACCCGAGTGGGATTTCCCAAGGAAGTTGTGTCCGACAGGGGGACCAACTTCATGTCAGCTTACATGCGGGCAATGTGGAAGGAGTGTGGAGTGACCTACCGGTTCACCACTCCTTATCACCCCCAGTCGAATGGACTGGTTGAGAGGTTTAATAAGACCTTGAAGGGCATGATCAGAAGTCTGCCCGAAAGCCTGCGGAGGAGATGGGACGTCCTCTTACCCTGTTTGCTCTTTTCCTACAGGGAAGTGCCCCAGAAGGGAGTGGGCTTCAGCCCCTTTGAGCTTCTGTATGGGCACCCTGTACGCGGTCCTCTCAGCCTGGTGAAGGATGGTTGGGAGAAGTCTCCCAGGAAACCCCCCCAGGATGTGGTGAGCTATATGCTGGCCTTCAGGAGCCAAATGGCGAAGTTGTGGAAGCAAGCTTCTGACAACTTGGAGGCCAGCCAGGCAGTCATGAAGGAGTGGTATGACCACAATGCTCACCAGGTGGAATTGGAGCCTGGCCAGAAAGTGTGGGTGATGGAGCCTGGAGAGCTTAGCGCCCTCCAGGATCGCTGGACAGGTCCCTTTGAAGTGTTGGAGAAGAAGGGTAAGGCCACATACCTGGTGGACCTTAAGACCCCTCGACAGCCCCTACGGGTGCTGCATGCCAACCGTCTCAAGCCCCACCATGAGAGGCCCGAAGTCATGTTGATGATGGTGACTGACGGGGAAGAGGAAGCGGAAAGCGAACCTCTCCCAGATCTATTCTCGTCTCAAGAGAAGGATGGGTCAGTGGAGGGAGTGATTCTCTCTCCTACTCTAACTCCTGAGCAACGGGAGGATTGCCGCCAGATCCTGGAGCAGTACTCTTCGTTGTTCTCCCTTGTCCCGGGAAGGACTCACCTGTGTACCCATGACGTGGACACAGGGGACAGCCCACCATTGAAGTCGAAGACCTACCGGCTGTCCGACAAGGTGAAGGCTAGCATCCATGGAGAGGTTGCCAAGATGCTAGAGCTGGGAGTTATTGAACCTTCCAACAGCCCTTGGTCCAGTCCGGTGGTGCTCGTGCCAAA
This sequence comes from Lissotriton vulgaris, assembly GCF_964263255.1. Lineage (NCBI taxonomy): Eukaryota > Metazoa > Chordata > Amphibia > Caudata > Salamandridae > Lissotriton > Lissotriton vulgaris. The sequence continues at coordinate 1,203,718,538 of NC_141687.1, forward strand.
AGCCGCACCACCAGGCACCACACCTGAACTGAGGTTCTGTGTGGATTACCGAGGACTGAACTCAGTGACTAAGACTGATGCTCATCCGATCCCTAGGGCGGATGAATTAATTGACCGGTTAGGAGCTGCCCAATATCTGAGTACCTTTGACCTCACTTCAGGGTACTGGCAGATCTCCTTGACAGATGGAGCAAGGGAAAGGTCAGCCTTCTCCACGCCTGAGGGACACTTCCAGTTCTGTGTGATGCCCTTTGGGCTCAAGAACGCCCCTGCCACATTTCAGCGGCTGGTGAACCAGGTCCTCTCTGGAATGGAGAGTTTCTCTGCTGCTTACTTGGATGACATTGCTGTCTTCAGTAGCAGTTGGGAGGACCATCTGCAGCATTTGCAAGCAGTTCTCCGGGCCCTGAGACAAGCTGGATTGACAATCAAGGCCAGCAAATGCCAGATTGGGCAGGGGTCGGTTGTGTACCTTGGACACTTGGTGGGTAGGGGGACTGTGCAGCCCCTGCAGGCGAAGATTGAGGCAATCATGGCCTGGGAACCCCCCAAGACACAGACTGAGGTCCGAGCTTTCCTGGGCCTCACAGGCTACTACCGTCGCTTTGTGAAGGGGTATGGCACTATTGTAGCGCCCCTCACAGAGCTCACCTCCAAGAAACAACCTCGACGGGTAGTTTGGACGGGAGCTTGTCAGCAAGCTTTCGAGAAATTGAAGCAGGCGATGTGTGCGGCACCGGTCCTGAAGGCCCCAGACTTCTCCAAGGAGTTCATTGTCCAAACAGATGCATCAGAACATGGCATTGGGGCAGTGTTATCGCAACTAAATGAAGAGGGCCTGGATCAGCCTGTAGTCTTCTTATCCAGGAGACTGCTTCCCCGGGAACAGAAGTGGAGTGCCATTGAGAGGGAAGCTTTTGCGGTGGTGTGGGCTCTGAAGAAGCTGTGGCCATACCTCTTTGGCTCGCACTTCCTGGTTCAGACTGACCACTGACCCCTTCGTTGGCTGATGCAAATGAAGGGGGAAAATCCCAAGCTGTTGAGGTGGTCCATCTCCCTACAGGGAATGGACTTCCGGGTGGAACATCGGCCTGGAGTGGACCACGCCAATGCAGACGGTCTCTCCAGGTATTTCCGCCTTAGTGATGAGGACTCCCAAGGGGTTGGGTAGTTCTCCCCACTTTCAGCTGGGGGGGACGCATGTTAGACCTGTCTGGCTTCTTGGCATAGTCCCTCCTATTTATTATTTATTTTGTCCCCTTTTTGCCCCTCATACCCTTAATAATTTTTTGTCCACTGACCTTTTTATAGGTGTTGGCCATGGGGATAGGTGTTCTTTTTCCCCTCATGGTTTTTCACCTCAGGCCTAGAGGCCTGTTCTGTCAGGAAAATACAGTAGACCACAAAATGGAGGGCCCTAACTGTTTCCAACTGCCACATCCTAGACTGCCCCATAGGATAACCTTAGGCCTTCCAGAACATTCTGGACCCTACTGGACTCTGAGTGGGTAGTCTATAAAAGGGCAGGGGTCAGGAAGCCATTTTGTGTAGTCCATAGTGTGAGAGGAGAGAGGCTGTAGTGTGAGGAGGAGGACGCGCTAGAAGAGGCTAGTTGGTTAATTGAACTGACAACATCTTTCAGAAGACGTTCCCCCTTGTGCTCCTGACCGAACCCTTTCATTGGGCTAACATTGATCTGGGTCAGTCAAGCAACCAGGAACTTTGGACACCTTCCCGGTTTGGGCCGTGTCCTACGTCCACCTTCAAGACCCCTCATAGGTTTAATAACTAGTTCCCCGCCTTCCTGCTGAGTTCTAGCCTACCCGGATTGGAAGAGCAGTGCCCGGTGTGTTTTGGCATCTTGTGAGGCCGAGGCGTCTCTGTCCGGAAGGCGTGAGGGGGCGTGGAGGAGTGCAGTCCGCGGGAGAGTGGCGCTGCTAGCTGTTCAAGCCTCGCGGCGGAATTGGAGGTGAGACGCAGGACAGCTGCGAGACGCTGTTCCCCTGCGCAAGAGCAGAGGCGTGTACTTCCCGGCTGAAGGAGGCGGTGCCGGCCGTGCCACTGGTTCCCCCGCATCTGCGCAGCAGAGGCCTGCGTCTGGGAAAAGCGAGGGATTACCAAGCAGCGACGCGACTCCGGATACCACAGCGGACCCGGTTCTGGTGAGGACTGAGGCGAAGGAGCGTCCCGCATTCCCCGAGAAGCGGGAACCTTGGGCCACAGCCGGACCGACGACAGCTTGCCCGGTGACAGCCTAAGACGGCGAGAGGAAGAGCGAAGGGCCGCCGTCATCGATCCTCCCCACTCCAGCGCTAAGGTCAAGAGGCTGGCTGGGCGGGGATAGGCGGCCGCTATTGCTGCCGGTGTTGTCTACGGTGGAGCCGACTGTTAGCCCCTACTCCTGTGGACTGAGGCAGGACAGGAGACCCAAACAGTAAGGAGAGTGGGGGTGAGGAAGGAAAGGGCTGAGCCCTCTTTGATGTCGTGTTAAATCACGAGTCCTAGCGCCTAGCAAGGTGCCCTGATATCCTGTCGTCTTTAGTCCTGAGCTGTGACATAGTAGGTGAGGGGGAAAATAGTTTCATAACCCTAACCTCATTTTTACAGGTCTAAGAAAAGTAGCTATTAAGCTAGAAATCAGAGGGGAACCTAGACTATTGTCAGAAGAGCGCTGACAGTACTTGCCAACGGGGGAACTCCCTTCAGACACTTATAGCAAATGTTGTTGAGAACAGTAAACCTGTGAAATTCCTGCATTCCACTCTGGGTGTGCATTTAATTGGTGTATTAAGGTGCAAATAAGGGAGGGAAAGTTCTTAACCCTGTAGTAAAGTCATAGCCAGTGAAATTGGCAGGGTAAAGTAATGAAATGTAATGTTGTTTTGATCATTTATGCAAAGTAGTACTGCTGAGAGTAATTTTATTAAGATAAATTCACAATCCCAAAAGTAAGCATTTTTGAACTGATGAAAACTGAATGTTTTGAAGTGTAATTCTTCCACAGCTAGAAGAGTGTTATTAACTTCTCCTGATCAAAGTTGGAAATTCCAATTGTGAATACTTGTGGGACACCCCCGCGCCGCACGGCCACCAGCTGCTGCGTGTGCCCCTTGCCTGCCCTCTGCCTCGCTGCTGCCTCGTTGCCGGCTGCCGGCTGCCTCCGCTGCTGTAGTTTTGCATTGTTTTGTTTTGTCGGTAATTTGTGCTTGTTGTTGATTTCACCGTGTTGTAGTTTTGCACTGTTTTGTCGGTAATTTGTGCTTGTTGGCGACTTTACCGTAGTGCCTGTGCTTTGTGTTCCTTCCTTGTTGTCCGCCTACCTCGCCGCCCACCGCCCTCCCTTCCCGCCACCGCCGCTTTGCCCCGCCCCTTTTTCTTTTCTGTACCCTCCCCGCTCCCGCCTCCCAGCTGCTCCGCCCACCCGCGCACTTGGCCTTAAATGGCAACCGTGCGACGCAGGTGAGTGTGACCCACTTGTGGGACACCCCCGCGCCGCACGGCCACCAGCAGCTGCGTGTGCCCCTTGCCTGCCCTCTGCCTCGCTGCTGCCTCGTTGCCGGCTGCCGGCTGCCTCCGCTGCTGTAGTTTTGCATTGTTTTGTTTTGTCGGTAATTTGTGCTTGTTGTTGATTTCACCGTGTTGTAGTTTTGCACTGTTTTGTCGGTAATTTGTGCTTGTTGGCGACTTTACCGTAGTGCCTGTGCTTTGTGTTCCTTCCTTGTTGTCCGCCTACCTCGCCGCCCTCCGCCCTCCCTTCCCGCCACCGCCGCTTTGCCCCGCCCCTTTTTCTTTTCTGTACCCTCCCCGCTCCCGCCTCCCAGCTGCTCCGCCCACCCGCGCACTTCGCCTTAAATGGCGACCGTGCGAACGCGCAGCGGTCACGTGCAGCGGGCGCGCCGATTGTGCGCCGAAGGCGCGCCAAAGGTAAGCCCGTCTGCGCCCGTCCACGACCGGATCGCGACCAGCGCCAGGACCCCTGGCCCACGAAGACCCCGACCGACCCGCCTGACATACTCCGCCGCCACCCTCAACGCACTCAACACCGGCCGACTCCCAGAATGCCATCAAGCCACCCCACGACGCACCCACGGACCATTCAGCTGCCACACCTGCAAGTTCTCCTGCACCCGGACCAGCCTCGCACCAGCACCCGCCAAGTCGAACACCAGCAGCACCCACCTCAAGTGCATCCTGCTCAACACCCGCTCCGTCCACAGACACGCCATCGAACTCTGGAACCTTCTAGACGCCACAGCCCCTGACGTTGCCTTCCTCACGGAGACCTGGATGAACGCCTCTTCAGCTCCCGACATCGCCATCGCCATCCCAGAGGGCTACAAGATCGCCCGGAGGGACCGAAACGCCAACCAGATGGGAGGAGGCATCGCCATCATCCACAGGAACACCATCCGTCTCACGACCAGCACCGACAACACCCTGACCAGCGCCGAACACCTGCATTTCCAGATCCACACCAACCCGAACACCACCCTCAGAGGCACCCTGATCTACCGACCCCCTGGACCACGCACACAATTCAGCGAGGACATCGCCGACTTCGTCAGCCCGCACGCCCTCCCCTCCGCCAACTACATCCTCCTGGGAGACCTCAACTTCCACCTGGAGAACAACAACGACCGCAACACCAGCACCCTGCTCGACAACCTCGCCAACCTTGGACTCAAGCAACTGGTGTCCACCCCCACCCACCTCGCCGGACACACACTCGACGCAGTCTTCTCTTCCTGCACAGACATCGACTTCAGCCACGCCACAGAGCTTCAATGGACAGACCACAGCTGCGTCCACTTCACCTTCAAGAAAACGACGACCCACCAACACCAGCATCAGACCGCCCGCAGAAGCTGGAACAAGATCACAGCAGACCAGCTCGCCCCCTCCCTGAGCCAGCACCCTCCTGCCAGCTCAGCGAACCCCAGCCAGGCCGCCAACAACCTCACGAAGTGGATCAGCAACTGCGCGGACGAACTCGCCCCACTGAGGACCCCGCCTAGCAGACCCGGCAGCAAGAAGGCCCCATGGTTCACCGACGAACTCAAGAGCTCCAAGAAGAACTGCCGAGCCCTCGAGAAAGTCTGGAGAAGGGAACCTACACCGGACAACAGGACCTCCTTCAAACTTGCCACCCGGAAACACCACCAGCTGATCCGCGCCGCCAAGAAAACAGCATTCAAGGACCGGTTGGACAACAACGCACACAACTGCAAGGAACTCTTCAACATCGTGAAGGAGCTTTCCAACCCCAGCGCAGGAAACAACGACATCACCCCATCGCAAGACCTCTGCAACTCCCTCGCTTCTTCCTTCCACAACAAGATCGCGGACATACACAACAGCTTCAACAACCAACCAACGCACACCATGGCCGAACAACCACCCCCCACCACCACCCTCCACGCCTGGACCCCGATCAGCACCGAAGACACCATCCGCACGATGAACTCCATCCACTCCGGATCTCCGACCGACCCCTGCCCTCACCACGTCTTCAACAAGGCCGACGCTGTCATCGCACCCCACCTGCGAGACATCATCAACACATCCTTCAACACCGCCACCTTCCCTGAGAGCTGGAAGCACGCGGAACTCAGCGCTCTACTCAAGAAACCAACAGCGGACCCCACCGACCTCAAGAACTACCGCCCCATCTCGCTCCTCCCGTTTCCAGCCAAAGTCATCGAGAAGACCGTCAACAAGCAGATGGCCGCCTTCCTCGAGACGAACGGATCCCTCGACCCCTCACAGTCCGGCTTCCGAGCCAATCACAGCACCGAGACCGCCCTCATCGCCGCCACCGATGACATCTGAGCCCTGATGGACAAGGGAGAAACAGCGGCCCTCATCCTCCTAGATCTCTCCGCGGCATTCGACACGGTCTGCCACCGCACCCTAGTACGGCGCCTCAGCAACATCGGAATCCAGGACAAGGCGCTGGAATGGATCGTCTCCTTCCTCGACGGAAGAACACAGAGAGTCCGCCTACCACCGTACAAGTCAGAGGCCTCCGAAGTCATCTGCGGCGTCCCTCAAGGATCATCTCTGAGCCCCACCCTCTTCAACGTCTACATGAGCCCCCTCGCGGCCATCGTACGCAAACACAACCTCAGCATAATCTCCTACGCCGACGACACCCAGCTGATCCTCTCCCTGACCAACGACCCCGCCGCCGCCAGAGCCAACCTTCACGAAGGGATGAAAGAGGTAGCCGAATGGATGACAACCAGCCGCCTGAAATTGAACTCGGAAAAGACGGAGGTCCTCATCCTGGGCTCCTCACCCTCCGCCTGGGACGACTCCTGGTGGCCTCCCGCCCTGGGCACCGCACCCAAACCGACAGACCATGCACACAACCTGGGCTTCATCCTGGACTCCTCCCTCTCCATGACCAGGCAAGTCAACAACGTCTCCTCGGCGTGCTTCAACATCCTTCGCATGCTACGGAAGATCTTCTGGTGGATCCCCACCGAGACCAGGAAGACCGTCACCCAGGCCCTCGTCACCAGCCGACTGGACTACGGCAACGCCCTCTACGCCGGTACCACCGCCAAGCTCCAGAAGAGACTCCAGCGGATCCAGAACGCCTCAGCCAGACTCATCCTAGACATCCCTCGAACCAGCCACATCTCCGGACATCTGAGAGACCTTCACTGGCTCCCCGTCAACAAAAGAATCACCTTCCGCCTCCTCACCCACGCACACAAAGCCCTACACGACCAAGGACCGAGCTACCTCAACAGCCGAGTCAACTTCTACGCTCCCAAACGACACCTCCGATCAGCCAACCACGCCCTCGCTGCCGTCCCCCGCATCCGTAGAGCGACTACTGGAGGAAGGTCCTTCTCCTACCTGGCCGCCAAGACCTGGAACTCCCTCCCTCCCGACCTGCGCCTGACCCAGGACCACCTCTCCTTCAGGAAGAAGCTGAAGACCTGGCTGTTCGAGCAGTAGAGGCACTCCCCCCCCCCAGCGCCTTGAGACCCTACGGGTATGTAGCGCGCTCTATAAATGTCACTGATTGATTGATTGAAAACAAAGAGTATATTATTTTTATAAAGCAGTGCTTATTTTTCCACATTTTGGTGTAGCGTTATTTTTGTGTGCTATTGCGTGGTTTTACTGTTGGGTGGTCTGCAACCTTTACACTGTGCCTCTGAAATGTCCGCCTTGCCCTAGGCCGGGCTACCCCGGTTCCAACAGTCACACATTTGGAACTGAATCTTGATTCATTTATGGCAGCGTTTATATTATTGTACAGGCCTTATCGCAGGCTGCATCCCCTTTCAGCTCCGATGCCACTAACTCTGTGCCCTGACATTCATGAACACTCTCTGGTTGAACTTTGGTGGCGTCTGAGTCAATGTTTTGGGGGTTGTCTTCCTCATCATCTAGGTGATACTGACTTGGTGGTAAAAACGAGGCTGTAGCACTCCACTCCTCCATTTGCCTGTTTCTGCCGGCTTCTGCCCTCAGCATCATGCCCAGGAGGACACCTTCCACTGTTCCCTGCAATCATCCGCGAAATTCACCTTCGACATCAACGAGCACCCACTCAGCTCGCATGGCCCTACCTCAGTGCACCGCAAGTCACCGTCCCATGGCGGTGTGCCTGTGCGGGCCGCAGTGCCTCCAGGGCCGCTAACTCTGTGCTGCTCAAGTAATGGACTCTTGCTGTTTGAACTTTGAACTTCTGATTGTCTGATTACTGTTGTAGTTGTTGCCAGCACAAACCAGCCCCTGAGGCGTGGCTTACACTCACCCCACACCCATCCAGCACATGCATCACTGGACTAGTGACTCTGGCAATAAAAGGGGCCAGGTGCACATGCCCGTATCCAGTCCCACAAACTATCTAAGTGTGTCTGTGTGGTCAGTATATTTGCATGAGGGCCCAAGGCCCTGCCTTAATACATTGTGCTGTGTACAGCAGACGCAAACATGTCACCTCAGGCAGTGGGGTAGACCTGGGCCATAAGCGGAGTGGACTTGTGTACGACAGTCCAGCGAGGGGTGTGGTTAATCAACCCGGGGCTCTGGGCGTGGTTAAGTTTAGGCTTTGCCAAGGAAGTAACTAATGCGTGTGTGTCTGCTGTAGTGTCGGCGCCACCTGTCCCGCAATGGACAATGTTGCTATGTAGCATGCCCCCAGAGTGCAGACTCGGCCGGAGGGGTAAATGAGGGAGCGCAAGCCCACTCGGGGTCAGGGATCATACATGGCAACTGTTGTGTGTGTCGCTAGTACTGCAGCATAAGCCAAAGGTCTACCCTCAACCGCATGGCGAGATCAGCCAGCCATGAACTCTACATCTGTGTCCGCCCTATCCTTACCATAGGCCTACACACAAGTGGCCACCCACCTTCAGCGCACAACATCACAGTGTTGTTGTCAGGCTTGTGGACATGCGCAGACAGGCATGACAATAGTATGCTGCAGGAGTGCAAGAGATGTAACTGCGCTACGCACAATTGTAAATAGGCCCGGGGAGGATGGAGGAGCAGCAATGAGGCTACGTAATACTCATTGATGCCGCACATTTGCTACAATGAACTAGTGAGCCTGCCAACACATCATGCAGAACGAACTATTGACTCATGTCTCTCTGCACTGTCACAGCTGATCAAGGATATGCACTCTGCACTTGGATGATGACACCCCTCCGAGCCCCGAACACACAAGCCCAGGGGCAGTACAATGTGGCCCACAAATGCACTAGGGGCATCGTGGAATGCATATTTGGCGTGTTGAAATTACGTTTCAGGTGCCTGGATATTACAGGTGGAAGGCTCCTGTACAACCCAGACATTGTGTGCAAGATGATCGTTGCAAGTTGAGCGTTGCACAATATATGTGTACGCACCAATGCCCCATGGATACAAGTGCCTGAAGCACCGGACGATGATGATGGAGATGAGGCTGGTGGACCACACACCATTGCAGCCGCAGCAGTAATAGCCCGTAGGAACACCATCATTGACAATTTCTTCACATGAGCACGTCACATTGTGACAGTCCTTAGCAATCATGGGACAGAACAAAATGACCACAGACACTGCATGTGTAAATAAATGCATTCCAAGGCACATTCCCTGAGTGCATGTTACTCATCTTTACAAGCACATCACTCAGACAAGTGTAAGTGCGACACGTAGTGCTAACAATTTCATAATTTGTTGATAGATGGTGGGTGTATCACCTCTGTACGGAGAGGCTGTTTAGGGTGTCACGTATTCGGAATGCCTGTTCTGTGTGTCACAGATAGTACGGAATCCCACTCTTCTGCGTTTTACATGTGTCCCAAATCATTACATATAGGCTCTCATTTGTGACCTACAAGTGACAGTCTTTTGGGGTCAAATATGTACCACCCTGATGCAGGGATGCACCCTGTGATTCAAGTCCTACAACATGAGCAACATGTACTTAAGGGGGAGTCACTGCCCCTGCATTTGTCCATGCTTTCACACTTGATTGATCATGGACATGACATGTCTGTGTGCAGGAGGTGTTGATTGTCCCTCTGCAATGTGAAGGGGAGATGTGGTTTCACAGTGTATTCCATGTATGTTTCCGTATTAGCGTAGCTTACATGCAGACTGCATGTCAATGTACAGTGTGGCTGTTTGTGAGGAGATGTCTATTTGATGCAGGACAATGGACATTTGTTCTACATCACGGATGTGGGGTTGCACTCGTACATTGTCATCTCACCATTTTTTTCACTGCTTTTCTGGTGCATTTTCAAGCAGACGAGTGGGAATTGCAGGCCTGTCGCTGGTTGTTGCGGATTTTTCTATTGCGGTTTGGGACATTGCCCCTTTTTTCACGTTTGTGTTTCGCATTTTTGCGGCGTCGCGTTGACTTTAATGCAGTCATTTGACGCATTATCATGAGACTATCGCATCGTATGGCCGTGTTGAGAATACAACGTTAACACTGCGTTATTTTCCGGCAATGGACTGCGATATGAAGAGTTGCGTTAAGCGGATTTTGTGATAATTATCACTCGTTCTTGAGAATATCCCCCTCTGTTTGTTTGTGAATTCCGTAAAATAAATGTAAGTAGCACAAGTTTGGCCAATACTTGGGATGCTTCCCAAGACACTTTATGTGGGCAAATTAATGCTCATCTCTACAAGAAAAGAGAATTACAATTAACTTGGATGCAGACTTGCATTGAATCAGCAGTGTCACAGCTGTTAGGAACAGAATCGGACTGTGTTACGTTAAATTCTGAAAAGTCATGCCAAACATTACAAGGTTTCTTACACAATGGAATCTATAGTAAATAATAGGAACACAAATCGACGTATTCACAAAAGGAATGCGCATATCAGTAGAATGCTAGTCCGGGCTGCAAAGGTTTCCTCAAATCAGAACTTCATCAGGTTGATTCAAGATCCTATTGCTCAACAATTAATTAATGACCAACAAGACATAGGCAATGTTTTTTAAACCACTATAAGTCAGATGGTAGCGCTTCTAAGAATCAAATGTTTGAATATCTGAACAAATTACCTAATCCTACAGTATCAATTGAGCAGAAGCGTTTACTTACTCAATCTATTTCAGAATCTGGATTTTTCTTTATGCTATACGATCATAATAATGGGAACGTGTGTGGTAATGATGATCTGAGAGTAAAATTGTATAAAAAGTTTGCTTCTCGATTGAAAAAGGTGTTCCGTCCTTTGTAAATGATATACTGATGAGAGGCCCTGTTCCTGATTCATTTTGTGAGGCAACCGTTGTAAGATACCTGAAATTTTTTTTTTAAAAAAATGGAAATTGGTTTGTGTATACCTATAGGTCTTCTAAATACGGACTATACACTATTTGCCCACATTTTGGCTGATCGTCCTATTCAAAATGTGATATATGCAATTCAAAATTGATTTTTTTACCCAGCACACAGAAACAAACCGATTGAAGTAATTGACAACTTTTTTTCCAAGTGTCATAAAACCGCTATGATTATGGTCGGCGCTGAAAAGTCCTTTGATTTAGCAGGCTGAGAGGCCTTATTTTCTGTTTTAGATAAATGTGGCTAGTCTAAAACCTTTTTAGCCACCTTAACGAAACTATATCACAAACGCAAGGCAACCGTCAGTCATAATTAACTCGTCATAGGTTAGCAAAATGTATGCAACTAGAGGAACCCGACAAGGTGGCCCTTTTTCTCCTGGTTTATTTGCCTTATTTATTGAACCATTAGTGAATAAAATTTCAATGGAAAATAAGATTTCAGCCCCTCTCCCCAATATAAACTGAAACTTTTTGCAGAGGATATGATTATATATCTGAGAGCAGATTATATATCTGAGTAATATATATTTGATCAACTACATCAGTTATTTTCTGAAGTCAACTTAATAAATGTTTCTACAAATGAGAATCCTCTGAATTTATGGACATATCAAGACCCACATCGCCTGATTATATATCTTTGAATCTATGTCAAAGCTAATTATAATGATTTAAATGAATTAAATCATTGTAAAATGCTAACCAATTGACACTTTTTATTAATGGGGTAGAAGGCTCTATTCAGACCATGCAGGCTGATACGCCTAGACGCCAATCCTACTGTATGCTGAAAATGCTGTCCTACTATATATGACACCTGTCGGCCTACACAAATTGATGGATACTTCTGGGCATTTTATGGACTTGAGAAAAATGAAAACGAACAAGGCAAAAACTTTTACTATAATGAGCGTGAAAGTGCAGAAATGTAGGACGCTTCATATCGAGGGAGCCCCAATTGTTAATGTTAATCCTTTCTGTTATTTAGGGGTTTTATTCTCGAGTAGTGGATAATGGGATCAGCACGTTGTAAGTACACATTTGAAACTGAGTTGAATTTGAGAGGGAGTGTTCAGATTTTCACATAAGATCGGCAGTTGCCTAATCAAGCCAATTGTTGAAATGTATAAGGTGAGGGGTGTATCAGCTGCCACTTATGGAGGAGGCCTATGAGAATATGCAGACAAGACAGGCTTAGAGCTACTGGCAGCTCGACCTCGACTTGTTGGAGACTCCTGCCTATGAATTGAGACTAAACACTTACTTTACTTCATGTGTGAGGATATTGTACATTAATCAATTAAGCAAACTGTATTTCTGCTGCTATTATATTATAATGTTTCTGTGATTCTAGATTATAAAAATATATATATTTTTCTACCCATGTTTTGTTTTAAAGAAAAATTAAAAGCATATCAAGCGAGGAAGTACTGTGCATCAAAATGAACTGACTTGTTCATTGGCCTCCAGACAATCTAGTGAAATATTTTAATGTATATTGCACATTTTGTTTTTAAAAGTACAATTAATTTTCAAATGCATGCTTGGAATTGCTCTTCTCAATTCTCATACTGTATTTCTATTCTCCTCAGTGTCTTTAATAATTAGAAAACACAGATATGAAATCCTAGCTTTGGCTATCTTTGAATTAGGTTTCCCTTCATGCGTTACCCTTAGAACCTCGCAGTCCAGCCACGGTGCCATTAAAAGGGCTATCCTCATTGTAGTCCTCAGACATATAACATCCTGACTTTAATGTTCTTGAATGCAATAGCATAAATTCTCGACTCTTTAAATATTCAATCCCGCCTCTGGTACCCTTATGATATGACTTTCCAGATCTATTGCTCTAGAAATGGGTAAGTAATAGTTGTCTTCTGGCTGGTCATCCTACCTGCACAGCTTTATTCTTGAGGGCCACCAGTTGGTCAGTTGAAAAGCCTTGAACTCTACTGAGGACTTCAAGTCCATTGATAAAACTCTCGTTGGTGAGGCAGGTGAGCTGTTCTGGAGTCCATCCCACGTTGAATTCCTTGAGAATGTTGATCGTATCAGCATCTGGGGCAGTGTTTGCACAGTCTGTGAAAGAAATAGCAAGTTCAAAGAAACTTCAAAGAAAGAAATAGCCATAGTATCACATTCTAAATACTTCTGTCAACATGCTGTAACTCATTTCCATTTCACCGTTTATGGTTAGTGCTCTACAGGTCTGTCTCCAAGGACCAAATCATTTGTACAGAGCTTCTGTAGGCTAGAATGACAATCTTACAAATCTATCTGGAGCCCCTGTCGCTAAAGAAATAGAGTTGGAGGTGTTACACAAGGCCTTCTTTAAATACATGATTCCAGCAAAAGTATTGGGCGCTTGTGAAGAGAAGAACCTAGTTTGCAGATTTCATTATATCCTAGTGTGCTTGTGTAAAGTAGTTTTGAACTTTGCAATTGTGAAATCACATAGTTAGTGAACTTTGCACAATTTCACATTCAGGCAACTTTTCGTAAACAGAACAACAAAGATTTACTCGGAGTACTTTCACCCTAAATCCCTTTTAGTTCCTGAATGTGTATTCTAGGAGTGTAGTTTATTATCTTTTTCTCAAAACAAAAAAAATCCAACTTTTTGCAAGATGGTCTTTAATAACATTTCCAATTTGGCAGGCGTTAAAAAATATGTACTAGGGAGGGGCGGAACAAAATTAGCCACTAGTGTTCACTATTTGATGACAACCTAGTAGTCACCATCACAAGGTTTGAGCGCCCTCTCATCCCACCATCACAATAAAAAGTTATTTAAGAAATTCATGTTTACCTTGAAGTTCAGAATATTCCGAAAATTGTCCTGTTGAAAATTATTTGCAGTGCTAGGCTATCCTTGAAAGCCCTTTATGTCACAGCGGTCTTGAGCGTTTCTTTTCTGGTCTGTATTTCTGCATTGGTATTGCATTATTGACAGTGCACAGTTTGTTTGCAAGCAGACATATGTCTTAATAGGGGTTGGGTGGTAACTGTAAATTGTTCAGTTGCTGGAGGGTGTACTTTTTGCCTTCTGGCCTCATTTTTGTGGACTTCATTTTGCTGGCTTTAGGACTCTGTGCACTTTACCACTGCTAACCAGTGCTAAAGTGCAGGCACTCTGTACTTGAAACATGGTAACATTGGCTTATCTACAATGGCATATTTAATGAACTTATAAGTCCCTAGTAAAGTGCACTACCTGTACACAGGGCCTGCAAATTAAATGCTACCAGTGGGCCTACAGCACTGATTGTGCCACCAATTTCAATAGCCCTTCAAACATGGCTCAGGCCTGCCATTGCGGAGCCTGTGTGTGCAGTTTGAAACTTCTATGACGACCTGGCAAGTTAACCCTCGTGCCATACTCAAACTTTTTTTAAGACATATAAGTCATCCCTAAAGTAGGCCCTTGATAGCCCCAAGGCAGGGTGCAGTGTATTCAAAAAGTAGGACATGTACTTTTACGTTTAAAATGCCCTGGTATTGAGAACTATTACATTTGTGTTTCACTTTTGCAAGGCCTATCTCTCCCATTGGTTAACACTGTGATTACATTATTATATTTTATAAGTGTAATTTCCAATTGGGAAAAAATAGACATTTCAAGTTTGGTGTCTATGAACTCACAATTCATCACAACGTATGGTAAAGTTGGATTTTAACTTACAGGTCTGAAAATGCCACTTTTAGAAAGTTAGCATTTTCTTACTTTAACCATTCTGTGCCCTCTGTCTGTCTCTAGATACCATCTAGTGTGGGTGACAGCTGGGTCTAGTGCATTTCCTCAAGACATTCACACATAAAGTAGAGCTTAGGTGTGACTGATGGGCCATCAACATTCTGAACAGGATAGTAGGGAAGAACTGACTCTTACAACTAAATGGCCTGTGCCTGTCCCCACACACAAAGCTGTATACCCCCTGTAGTGAGTCTGGACCAGGGCAGGAAGGGCAGGGACACTTTGCACTTTTTAAGGCCTGTCATTGAAGTCTCCCCCTCTTTAAAGGCACAACTGGGTTTAAGTACTGGACCTCGGATAACACCATTTCAGTACACTTCTGGACCCAAGGGCATTCTGCCAGAAAGAAAGGATGCTGTGCTACTGAAAGGATTGTCACTCTGCTGGATGTTGCTATACTCCTGCTTTGCTGTGCCTGCCCTGCTGCCTGCTGCCCTCCTTGCCTGGGATTGGGAAGGACTGGACCTGCAGCTCTACATCCCCAGAACCATAGTGACACCAAGGGCTTGCCGGCTTGCCTCCTGTTCACATGTCTCTGGGATAAAGTTAGGGTGTTGTCACTTTTTAGAATGTTTTCCCCCCTTCCAGTTCGAGGTTGCCACAGTAGCCAATCAGGCTCAGGAGGAGCAGTGTGAACACAATGATAGGTTGATTAGCAGCACACACTCCATGGAAGCACGTTATCTTCGCCTACTGTTTATGACTCTGTACAAGTGCCAAATTGCTAAAACTGCTAAAATGCAACTTTCTGAACAATCGCTAAAACTGCTAAAAACTGATAAAAAGTGCCTTTTTGCGCCTCAATGATTTTATTTCTAAAACATACTGAAATTCTCCGACATTGTGGGATTTTTTTTTATTTGTTCAGTCACTCTTAGTCAAAGTTAGGCTGTTGTCACTTTTTAGTATCCCTTCCCCCCTCCCTAGCTGATCATGCTCGTAAGGAGCACGGGAGGTGGAACTTGACCCCATTCACGCATATGTTTGAGTCTGTGGTGTGGCTGCAACTGCTAGGCACTTGTGAGTAATTTGCTGATTAGGAAGCACAAACTCCTTGCCAGGCGCGTTGTCTTCACCTACGGTTGTATGACTCTGTACAATTGCCAATTTGTGAAAACAATTGCTAAAGCTGCTAAAAACTGTTAAAAACTGCTTTTATGCAGCTCCCCTATTTTTTTAAAAAACGTATAAAAAAAATCTGGCACCATGGAAATAGTTTTCATTATTTGCACCATCACTCACAGTCACAGTTGGTCTCTAGTCACTTTTTAGTAGCATCCCTTTCCCCCTTCCCAAATTAAGGTTGCTGCTCTAGCTGATTACGCTAAGTAGGAGATCAGAAGGTGGGACCTGACTACATTCACCCGTATGTTTGGGCACGTGGCTCTGTACAACTGCCAAATTGCTAAAAATGCTAAAAGGCATCTTTCTGAACAATTGCTAACAACTGTTAAAAAGTGCCTTTTCGGCACCTCACTGATTTTTAAAAAGAACGAACCCAAATTTTCTTACACTGTGTTTGTGTCTGTGGCGCAGATGCGCCCAGTGGGCGTGCTCCTCGAGAAGCAAAGGTAGCCCGTCTGCACCTGTCTGCATCTGTTCTGTGGCTAGCCAGTTTTGGGAAATCAAACCTATTCTCTTCCATACTATGGTGGCCAAATTCTGCCCCCACACCAGACATGGTTAAAGTTGTACAGAATTTAAGTGTTATGTTTGACAGAGAAATATCCTTCCATCCTCAAGGGATGGTGGTAGCTGGGATGTGTTTCAGTTTGATTAAATTCCTCAAAAAAGGTTTTCACTTTCTCCCCCTTACAACTCAGAAGCCATAGCTTCTAACCTCATTTTGTCAAGACTCGACTACTGCAACAGCTCATAGGCGGCCTGTTACAAAAAGCAAATACACATGCTCCAGGTGGTTCAACATGCAGCAGCCAGTGTGTTGTTACAGGTTCCCAAGAGAAGTTCTGCAACGGCGAAGCTAAAAACAATCCAAAGGCTGCAGATTCACAAAAGAATCATATTCAAGACTCTGCTGTTAGTCTTTGGAGCATTTAAGGCCACTGGTCCCAAATAGCTCACGGTCAGATTCAGTCTTTACAAGGCCCAGAGAACATTGAGATCCTCAAGTGTATATCTTCTGGGACCCTTTTCTTCTGACTAAAAGCTCGAGGTGGAAAGTCCTTGACAGTGTTGGGCACAAAATCATGTAACCAACTGCCAGCTCACCTCGGCTTCATGGAAATGGAAGACTTATTTTAAAAAGCCTTAAAGACTTGGCTCTTCCAATCCCTGGACACAGGGTTTCACAATGATCCATAGCATAGGGTCAGGATGCTCAATCATGAGTGACAGTGCACTTTAGAAAGGCAATATTCATTCATTCATTTACATCTAAGACTTCCAACAACCCTGCTATGGCCTCTGAACTCTGCCAATTGTGAGTCCTGCCCTGCCAAGTGGTGTCAATCCAGTCCAGTCCAGTCACTGTAATTACGCCGGTTGGAACCAACCCATCTTCCATTGACACTGGCGCACTGCCGCTGAGGACATTGACATCACTCGCCGCCTGGTTGGCTTGACAATGATGGATTGCCTTCATTGTAAAGGGTTCAGTGATGGCGCATATCTGAATCGCGCGGATTGGAACTGACACATTGCCTATATCCAGCCAGATCAACAACACCACATCGGCTCCTCTGCTCCTCGCACCAGACGCAGACGCATCCCCCACCCAAAGGTACTTTTTCAGCGAGACAAGGTTGAGCCCTGTATCTGACCTGTGCTCCATCGCGGTCGGTCTGAACTTTTGGATTCACCCCTATCAAGAACGACCAGATGTCCCTGGTTGGCGCTTTATGCTTTTATGCACTATAATTGCAGATACTCTTTAAAAATTCATAACTCTGGTTCTGCTTATTACATTTTTGCCGTTCTGGTCTTGTTTTGTTCAATAAATTAAGCTTTACGTTTCTATGCAGGTGTGGTATATTTTCGTGCAGGGATTTCACTGTTTTACTGTATTCGGAGTTGCATAAATACTTTACACATTGCCTCTTAAGTTAAACCTGCCCGCTCTGTGGCAAGCTATCAGAGGGTGAGCACAGGTTACCCTGACTAGGATTTTGATCCCTACTTGGGAAGGGTACATACCTATGCCAAGTAAAGACCCGGTTTGTAACACCGACCACAAACGAACCTCAATCCAACGACTCCATATAAGATGCAATGAGCCAGTATACGACCTGGGAATTGAAATTTATCAGGATCCTGATAGAGTGTTCCAGGAAAACTACAGACCAGGGGCCGATGGAGTTAATGGGCAAAATGTGTATCACCATACTACCCTGAGGGGAGAGGAAATAACAAGGAAAGAATAAAAGAGCAACTGAAAGAAATGGCTAAGTGACTGTTGCTGCTCGGTGGTAAAATGGACAGTTAATTGGAGTATTTTTTTAAGTGGGTGCAAGACATCTGTATTTGGACGTGGCCTGCTACGCATGTGCTTGGTCCACTGAGGTCCTTTTTTCCCTAATGAATGCAGAAGCTAGAGCAGTGATGGAGGGTCGAAATGAATTCCAAGGGCAAATACATAGGGTTTCTTTTGGGCACTTATCCAAAGGCCCAGGGAGTTCTCACTGATGTCCATTCATTTAAATGGCAAGAGGCGGGACAGGTCGATAGGAACAATAATAGAAACGGTTGACAACAGCTTTCCGATCATCAGGAGAGGGCAGGCTGTAGGAGGAGTCAGCCGCTCTTCAAGTAAGCTATGTTACCAGCACGCGTGTATTCATGTCTTTTGGAATGGAAGAGTTATGGAGCTGCCGCTTCAGGGTGCCCTGTGCCTCTCTCTTTCAGTTTTTTCCAGCACTAGGGTACTGGAAGGCAGAATATTGGGCCCACGAGATGAGAGGAATTGAAATCCACTAAGGAAAAGAAAAGAAGACAGCCTGATACACACTGGTCGATTTAGGTGCCACTTGTTTAATATGCCCACCACAAGAACAGCATTCCAGCTCACAGCGCTCAGGCCAGCAGCAGAATCAAGAAAACTGTTCTTCCTCGTCGATCTGAAAAAACAGCAGCACGAGGCACCTCCAGTACTGCAAGGAAGCAAGACACAGGCAGGCAGGGATGAATCTTCCACAGGTGCGGCAGGTGCAGTGGCACTGGATCTCAGACGCCTAAAGGGCCTGCTGAACCCTGATTATAGCTGTGTTTCATAGCTGAAACAACAGCCAGTGGGGACATTTCCAAATTTGCACTACGTCCCGTGAAAAACTGGCTACACTACTACAGTCAGGCTGCTATTGGGCACAAGGGCACCTGGCCTAAGTAAAGTGCAGCAAACAGGGCCGCCATTGTTAAATTGCTCTCTTCCCCTGCAGCCTCCAGCGGACATCAGTGCTGTAGTGAGATGAACACAACACACTTCCTAAAGGAGGTATAAACGGGCCCATCCTGGCGGTCCAGGACACCATAGTCTCCAACGTGATGCACTCATTGGAGTCCATGAGCCTGACGTACAAGGAAAGACACCTATGCACAGACTGGAAATGGAGGGGCGAGAGCAGGAAGCAGGATGAGCAAAGTGCAGGGGAGCATACTCCTCTCAATAGATTCTTCCATGAGTGTCTGTGCAGTGTGTACCTCTTGTTCAATCGTTCCTAATCTATAAGTGATTACTTCCCCCCATTTCCAGGTGCTGCACATGATCCATAGGCATAGGCCCTAATCAACAGTTCCATGCGTTACTCATCTGCCTGCCTTATTCTACAGCTACATTGGGAGGGGGGAGCGGGTCTCTGAGCAGAGAGAAAAATTAGGAAGCAGATCCATATGACCATGACTTCTAAGAAAAAAAGTGTATTGTGTAAGGTGTCAGATGGGTGTGAGGGCAGCATATAGGTGGCAATGGAATGTTTCCATGGCTCCTGCGTAGCAAAGTTGCATATGTATGGGCCCCTAGAAAGCAAGAGTTTAGGGCAATCAAGTGTCAGAAGTGTGAGGTTGATGGACAGATGTGTGGCAAGAGTGTGCTTTTATGGCACCGCTGGCAGAGGCATGAACATGTACATCTTAGGAAGAAACAGTGCAGGAAACAAAGTTGGTTGAAGTGTGTGTGTGTGTGTGTGTGTGTGTGTGTGTGTGACTGCGTGTGGTACCTGCATTCCAAGAGAGTGTTTTGAGCTCACATGGGTAGTAGAGGTGTGATTGTGGGACACATGAGCCCCAGAAGTCTTTGCAGTTTTAAAAGCAGAAGGAGTGTTTGGATATATCACATGTAGGATGTAGTCAAGGGATAAAAACCTAATATAGTTGCCTCTGTGATCCTTTTTTTTAACAATTCTCTCAGAATCTCTTATGTGTGCCTTTGCCTCTCTCATTTGATCCCTATTACGGTTTCCATGCCTCCATCGCTGGACCCCCCAACCTTCCTACCCCTTCTCCCCTCCACCCACACACACTTTTTTAGGTTTGCGATCATGTGCTGCACATGCTTGTGAATTATACTTGGATATAATATTAATGCCTCACCACTTATATATGTGGCTAGGACCATCTAACTATGTGACCATGTGGCTATGATGGCTAGGACCGATCTGTAGCAGTGGTGGCTGGTATATATATACCAGCCACCACTGCTACAGATCGGTCCTAGCCATCGAATCGAAGAGAAGCCCACATGTTGACAGCCACCCCCACTGACTCCGGCCTGCAGCATACCGATTATTAAGCGAGAGAGAGCTTTTGTAGCTTTTCATAAATGTTACTGTCATCCTACTAGAATCCTTTTTTGCAATAACTGCTCTAACTTTTTATTAACACAGTTAAGACTGAGCAGGGAAATTCTCACTCTCCCACACAATAGATGGGGTGCTACTAACCAATATTCTTAGTGAGTCCTGTGTTAGGATTAGGGCACAATTTAACACACTGGTCTGAATGATATATGCCTAGGACAGACTCACTAGGATGCTGACTCACGAGAGATTGTACGCCCCTTTGATTCCTCTTGGAAACAACCCCTAGTGGGAACTCACATTAGAACCCAGGGCACCACTGAGACATAACCACGTTGGGGACCATCGTGTAGCATGCACATTCACATCTTTAGATGAATTTAAAGAAAATGGAGGATCCTTGTCTTTGGATATTTTTCTACAGGCCCTGCTTTCCTGGAATAATCCCTTGTACACACAGCCTTGACTCAGCTCATCACTAAGAGTGAACACATGGCAACAAAAATGTACAGAGCAAGCCCCGCGAACAGGTCAACTCAGGCTCTTCATACTAGGGACAAGTGGGGGCATATTTGGGGCCATCCTTTCAGATGAAGAATGTGGCTATTGCTGCATTCAAATGGAGAAGGCGTCCCATGGTAGTAGCCATCCAAACCTTAACGTCCAATTCCTTCATTAATGGCATCACTTCAAATCAAATCAAAACATCTTTATTTCGGCTGCCAGGGCCATAAAAAACAATTCTTCACAGAGCAACATGCAAAAAAAACCAATTAAAAATACATCAATTTTCCATATAATCATTAGGATATATGTCTATATACAGTTATAAACAGATATTAATAAATAAGACATATAATTAAATGTGGGGTATTGAAAAAAAGAAACCCAAAGGGCATGTACGAATTATACTATACACCGCATAGAATAGCCTGTTGGGGGGGGGGGTACGAATGGGATTTCTTGTCCAAGATGTCAAAGTTTACAGGCAGACACGATACACATGTTTGCATCTTGTCCTAATCTAGATCCCTTCAAACAAGCTATGGAAAAATTGTTTAAGGATGAATTGGGGATCTTTATTAAGTTATCTAATGAGATCATGGTTCTTGGGGTGTCAATGGAGGGGCAGGATGTACCCCATCAAGAATTCATGTTTATTGCAATGACGTTGAGCCGGCTATGTATTGCAATGGTATGGAAAGACCCTAATCCTCCATCATTTCAACAATGGCTCTCAAAATTATTAGCTATTTATACTCTGGAGAAAGCTCTATACGAAAAAAAAAGGTGCGAGGGCAAGGCATCTTGGTAAACGGGTTTGGGCCCCAATTGAAAAATGGAAATTAAAGCTAGATGATTAACTCAACAGGGGGGAGAGACATGCTCATTTAGATGGGATTATAGTTGGGTGTGCTGATATTGTTTGATCCCCACTTTTACGCTTTTCTTCTTCAGATCTCTTAACTTTCTTTTTTGAATATTATTTTCATATTAATTATTATTATTTTTTTCCTTTAGCATCTCGCTGTTTGTTTTAAGATACTAAGTCTTAATTGAAGAATATTTGTTGTATTAGATATATATATTGAATTGATTAATTGTTTAAACAGTTTTTTTCTCTGATGATAAACAATAAAAATAAAAAAAATAAAAAATACATCAATTTTCCCATAAAATCATATAGGATATATGTCTATATACAGTTATGAACAGATATTAATAAATAAGACATATAATTAAATGTGGGGTATTGAAAAAAAGAAACCCAAAGGGCAAAAATAAGAAAAAGTGAGCGTTAAGTCATTAGACAGATGATTGACCTAGGGCTTTCTTGTGTACCACCCACAATGCACACAAACTTTTGGCAACAGAGATGACCAGTGGCATAGAAGACTCAGATCTGAGAATACTGAGGGCATCCTGGTGATTCCGTACATCTAGTTACCTACAAATCGGTGCCAGCCATTTATGCCGGATGGATGAAGTGCCTGGGCAAGCAAACATAACGCGTGGAACACTTTCCATCTGATGGTCACAGGAAGGACAAGTGCTACCTCCATCACCCTACCAACATACTGTGAATGACCTAAGGGATAGGGTCACAAATATGAAACTGGAAATAAAGTTTACAAAGCAATGGGACCGTTACTACATCCCAAAATAGCTCCTGCCCCCTCTGTATCTTGATGTCCATGTAATCGCT
This sequence comes from Lissotriton vulgaris, assembly GCF_964263255.1. NCBI lineage: Eukaryota > Metazoa > Chordata > Amphibia > Caudata > Salamandridae > Lissotriton > Lissotriton vulgaris. The sequence continues at coordinate 1,203,741,067 of NC_141687.1, forward strand.
TGTCAGTTTAGCCGTGGCTGACTTCCGAACGGCCTTGTAATCCACAAGCGACCAGTATTTAATTTTGAGCTTGTCTTTAGATGGGAAAACCGATGTATTAGATTGGTTCCACAAATCATGAAAGCCTAATGAATACAAGGCTGACTTCATGTTTGAAAGCCATGGGATTGAGTTAAATTGGTCAGCCTTCATGACACCCTTTAGGCTGTCAATATATTGTGCAAGCTCGGGAGTGGTCCACAAGCACCTCCAGTACAACAATGGCCCCATAGACACTGAATGTCAGCAAACAAAAGGATTGGAGTTTTAAAAACTGCCAACGATGGATCGTCTGCCCCCAGTTGAACCAAAATGAAAGCAATGTTGTTAATAAAAAGTGAAAATAGGGTGTGTGCCAGCACACATCCCTGTCGAACGCCTTTGCACACTGGTACTCGTTCTGTCAGAGGTGTCTGGTCACCTCACCATCTTATACGTGCATAGTTGCCTTCATGCAAATGGATTAAAATAAATAATATTGTAAGGGGCATGTGCAAATTGGCCAACATACTCCATAGTTTTGTTGCAGAAATCCTATCAAAGGTGGATTTTAGGTCGCAGAAATGCGACATACAAGCTGTCACAATGGATTAGTATAATTCTCCAGTATATTAACAGAAATCGAAAAGCCTGGTCTCTAGTTGAAACCTTTAGTACGGAAGCCAGATTGAAAGGGGTTTAGAATATTATTCTCATCTATCCACTATTGTATCTTGTTAAGTCGACACCAACCAAAGATTTTCTGAATGCAATCTACAAGGTTTATTAGCCTATAGTTAGATGGTAAGGAATGGCCACCTTTTTTTGAATATGGGTAAGACTTTGGCACCTTTCCATGAATAATGAACGGGGGCTCCTGCTGTAATTTCATTGGCCAAGGCTAAAATATACTGGGACCAAGGCTCTATGTGAATAAATAAAGTATTGGCAGAGATGCCATTCGGGCCAGCTGCACGCCGGCGTGAAAAAGAATTCAGGGCCTGAATGATGCCTGCAGTTTCAAACATCAGCGTGTTGCTGGATGTTGTCTAGATTGGTAAAAAAAGTTTGATGCTGCGGGGTCCACAGAATCAACAGCATATGAACTGCCAAAGTAATTTACCCAATCAGAGACAGCCAGATTATTACCCAAGTTCTGTGTAGCTCTTGAATGATCCTGAGCCACTAAGACCTCGAACTTGGACGAACAGCCAATGGACGATGAATCCAACAGGGCCCTTCACCTTTGCTCATCCCATTCTTTTTTAGCATGCAAATTAGCCTTTATGTATGCTTTCCTTAGAACAGGTATCTGTGTCAAATCTTTAATTTTTACTGCCTTGACTTATCAACGATTTATGACACGACATTCATTGTTATACCACGAGTGCTGCCTTTTCCTTTTCCTTTTCCTCAGTGATGCATTAGGGATTATAAAAAGCAATAAAACTTGATCTAAAAAAGCCTTGTGGAGCGTGGTCAATAGGTCGTGAGTGCTTTCACAAGCTTCTTCAACCGGCTTGAGACTGAGAGATGCATAAAGGTTATTTTGTATAACAACCAGAATTTGAGGAGAAGCAGCAATCTAGGGCTATTTCAAATGGCATTTATCACCTGTGGGGACGGCCTCTCCAGGGTAGGTGGTTGGAACATGATATAGGTTAATAGATTCACAGAAAGACATGAAAATTGCAGATCGAGAATTGTGCTCACTGTCTATTCTTTCTGTGACTAACATGTCTATGACTATTGGCCACAACCTCAAGTCAACCAGGATATAATCTATACTACTTGTATGCAATGGTTTATTGTAAGTATAGACAACTTGAATATCAGATGTATTACGACCAGTGAGTGCTCTCAAGCCATACTCAATAGTTAGTGCTTTTAAGTATAAAGCACAGCGAGCCCAGGTGTGAATGGGGGGAATATCGAGGAGTGAAACATCCCAGGCTGCGTCCTCCTCCTCCAATGTAAGCTCTTCTTGGTCAGCTAGTGGCGCAAGAGTTGTATTAAAGTCCCCCCTCTGTAATGAGATGATCATTTTGGGTAAGTGAATCAAGAATGTGGTCAAGGACATGAAGTGTTTTTGACACTGAGCCCTTACTGGCCCCCCTTGCAAAGATGTTAAGAATTATCTTTAGACGATTGCTAGTGGTTAACTGGATACCCAATATATCAGGGCAATAGATCTTAAATTGGGATATCGTACAATTTAAAGAGTTCCTAGTCCAGATTAGCAGACCCCTGGCAGAACAGTCCCTCAGACTGGGAATAGCAGGAACAAAATAGTTGAGATAACCTTGCTTGTGGACAGGATCAACTAAGCATGCTTTTTGCAAAAGACAGATATGTTTGTCCATTAAAAGTGTTCCATGCTGTAAGATAAATTTTTAGCCTAAGGCCTGCTACATTCGCAATAAGCTGCAAGTAGTTATTAGCGCTACTTCCTTGGGTGTGGTTAGAAGTTGTAATTTCAAAGTGTAGGCACTGGTTGCAGACAAACAAGTTCATAGACCTAATGTAGGTAATATTGTGAGTAGACATGTTATCAGATGTATAATCGTGTGCTGCTAAGCCCAAAGGATGAATGGGACATCAAATAAGTTAGTACACGAGGACTGACTCAGTGAGGGCCTTGACTGACTCAGATGTATGGGTCCTCTACTACCTTTGGGTGAAGTCGCCTCATTGGAAGTTACCAAACACTGACAACGCTGGGACGGCCTCTGCCAGGTCAATCGATATCACTAAGCTTTCGAGAGAGGAAGCCTATCAACCTTACTTACCCGCTCGGCTTAGGACGATGGGCCTAGATGTAGAACCTAAGTGTCATAGATGTCATGCGCAGAGAGCAGGTCATCTACATGTGATTTGACTTTGCCCTCTGGTCACACGATATTGGGTTCAGGTGATCTATTTTATGAGACAGACAGAAGTTGTTCCCTCATTGCTTTATTGTATTGGCTATATCGAAAAAGATACCCAAAGGAGTGCAAAAATACATGGGCCAGGCATGACTTTTAGCTAAACGAAGGGTGGCACTCCGATGTTGCAAGGGACCAGCACTCACACTAATAGAATGGATTGCAGATATTGTTGCTGTAACAAGATGTATGATTTAGAAAAGGGGGTGGTGATGAACAGAGTGTCTGAGTTAAACAGACCACTCTTACCCAGTCCAAAGATCAGGGCTTGATCCATCACCGTTATTTATCTCACTGCCCCATCCCAGCTCAGAACCTGGCTATATGCAAATCAGTCTGTCCCTGGCCCAGTGCATCATGGGAACAGGGCAGACTAAACTACCAAGCCAATTCTTCACCAGAAAGGAGACAAGCTACCGGGGACCGGTTTCTGGCATTTCAGCCTTCTTCGGCCCGGCTTGCTTGAATCCTGATGGAGCAGTGAGAAAGGAACTCATGTCTGAGTATACCCTGCCACACCTATAGTGGCCAAAAACGATTTAGAAAAGGGGGTGGTGATGAACAGAGTGTCTGAGTTAAACAGACCACTCTTACCCAGTCCAAAGATCAGGGCTTGATCCATCACCGTTATTTATCTCACTGCCCCATCCCAGCTCAGAACCTGGCTATATGCAAATCAGTCTGTCCCTGGCCCAGTGCATCATGGGAACAGGGCAGACTAAACTACCAAGCCAATTCTTCACCAGAAAGGAGACAAGCTACCGGGGACCGGTTTCTGGCATTTCAGCCTTCTTCGGCCCGGCTTGCTTGAATCCTGATGGAGCAGTGAGAAAGGGACTCATGTCTGAGTATACCCTGCCACACCTATAGTGGCCAAAAACGATTTAGAAAAGGGGGTGGTGATGAACAGAGTGTCTGAGTTAAACAGACCACTCTTACCCAGTCCAAAGATCAGGGCTTGATCCATCACCGTTATTTATCTCACTGCCCCATCCCAGCTCAGAACCTGGCTATATGCAAATCAGTCTGTCCCTGGCCCAGTGCATCATGGGAACAGGGCAGACTAAACTACCAAGCCAATTCTTCACCAGAAAGGAGACAAGCTACCGGGGACCGGTTTCTGGCATTTCAGCCTTCTTCGGCCCGGCTTGCTTGAATCCTGATGGAGCAGTGAGAAAGGGACTCATGTCTGAGTATACCCTGCCACACCTATAGTGGCCAAAAACGATTTAGAAAAGGGGGTGGTGATGAACAGAGTGTCTGAGTTAAACAGACCACTCTTACCCAGTCCAAAGATCAGGGCTTGATCCATCACCGTTATTTATCTCACTGCCCCATCCCAGCTCAGAACCTGGCTATATGCAAATCAGTCTGTCCCTGGCCCAGTGCATCATGGGAACAGGGCAGACTAAACTACCAAGCCAATTCTTCACCAGAAAGGAGACAAGCTACCGGGGACCGGTTTCTGGCATTTCAGCCTTCTTCGGCCCGGCTTGCTTGAATCCTGATGGAGCAGTGAGAAAGGGACTCATGTCTGAGTATACCCTGCCACACCTATAGTGGCCAAAAACGATTTAGAAAAGGGGGTGGTGATGAACAGAGTGTCTGAGTTAAACAGACCACTCTTACCCAGTCCAAAGATCAGGGCTTGATCCATCACCGTTATTTATCTCACTGCCCCATCCCAGCTCAGAACCTGGCTATATGCAAATCAGTCTGTCCCTGGCCCAGTGCATCATGGGAACAGGGCAGACTAAACTACCAAGCCAATTCTTCACCAGAAAGGAGACAAGCTACCGGGGACCGGTTTCTGGCATTTCAGCCTTCTTCGGCCCGGCTTGCTTGAATCCTGATGGAGCAGTGAGAAAGGGACTCATGTCTGAGTATACCCTGCCACACCTATAGTGGCCAAAAACGATTTAGAAAAGGGGGTGGTGATGAACAGAGTGTCTGAGTTAAACAGACCACTCTTACCCAGTCCAAAGATCAGGGCTTGATCCATCACCGTTATTTATCTCACTGCCCCATCCCAGCTCAGAACCTGGCTATATGCAAATCAGTCTGTCCCTGGCCCAGTGCATCATGGGAACAGGGCAGACTAAACTACCAAGCCAATTCTTCACCAGAAAGGAGACAAGCTACCGGGGACCGGTTTCTGGCATTTCAGCCTTCTTCGGCCCGGCTTGCTTGAATCCTGATGGAGCAGTGAGAAAGGGACTCATGTCTGAGTATACCCTGCCACACCTATAGTGGCCAAAAACGATTTAGAAAAGGGGGTGGTGATGAACAGAGTGTCTGAGTTAAACAGACCACTCTTACCCAGTCCAAAGATCAGGGCTTGATCCATCACCGTTATTTATCTCACTGCCCCATCCCAGCTCAGAACCTGGCTATATGCAAATCAGTCTGTCCCTGGCCCAGTGCATCATGGGAACAGGGCAGACTAAACTACCAAGCCAATTCTTCACCAGAAAGGAGACAAGCTACCGGGGACCGGTTTCTGGCATTTCAGCCTTCTTCGGCCCGGCTTGCTTGAATCCTGATGGAGCAGTGAGAAAGGGACTCATGTCTGAGTATACCCTGCCACACCTATAGTGGCCAAAAACGATTTAGAAAAGGGGGTGGTGATGAACAGAGTGTCTGAGTTAAACAGACCACTCTTACCCAGTCCAAAGATCAGGGCTTGATCCATCACCGTTATTTATCTCACTGCCCCATCCCAGCTCAGAACCTGGCTATATGCAAATCAGTCTGTCCCTGGCCCAGTGCATCATGGGAACAGGGCAGACTAAACTACCAAGCCAATTCTTCACCAGAAAGGAGACAAGCTACCGGGGACCGGTTTCTGGCATTTCAGCCTTCTTCGGCCCGGCTTGCTTGAATCCTGATGGAGCAGTGAGAAAGGGACTCGTGTCTGAGTATACCCTGCCACACCTATAGTGGCCAAAAACGATTTAGAAAAGGGGGTGGTGATGAACAGAGTGTCTGAGTTAAACAGACCACTCTTACCCAGTCCAAAGATCAGGGCTTGATCCATCACCGTTATTTATCTCACTGCCCCATCCCAGCTCAGAACCTGGCTATATGCAAATCAGTCTGTCCCTGGCCCAGTGCATCATGGGAACAGGGCAGACTAAACTACCAAGCCAATTCTTCACCAGAAAGGAGACAAGCTACCGGGGACCGGTTTCTGGCATTTCAGCCTTCTTCGGCCCGGCTTGCTTGAATCCTGATGGAGCAGTGAGAAAGGGACTCATGTCTGAGTATACCCTGCCACACCTATAGTGGCCAAAAACGATTTAGAAAAGGGGGTGGTGATGAACAGAGTGTCTGAGTTAAACAGACCACTCTTACCCAGTCCAAAGATCAGGGCTTGATCCATCACCGTTATTTATCTCACTGCCCCATCCCAGCTCAGAACCTGGCTATATGCAAATCAGTCTGTCCCTGGCCCAGTGCATCATGGGAACAGGGCAGACTAAACTACCAAGCCAATTCTTCACCAGAAAGGAGACAAGCTACCGGGGACCGGTTTCTGGCATTTCAGCCTTCTTCGGCCCGGCTTGCTTGAATCCTGATGGAGCAGTGAGAAAGGGACTCATGTCTGAGTATACCCTGCCACACCTATAGTGGCCAAAAACGATTTAGAAAAGGGGGTGGTGATGAACAGAGTGTCTGAGTTAAACAGACCACTCTTACCCAGTCCAAAGATCAGGGCTTGATCCATCACCGTTATTTATCTCACTGCCCCATCCCAGCTCAGAACCTGGCTATATGCAAATCAGTCTGTCCCTGGCCCAGTGCATCATGGGAACAGGGCAGACTAAACTACCAAGCCAATTCTTCACCAGAAAGGAGACAAGCTACCGGGGACCGGTTTCTGGCATTTCAGCCTTCTTCGGCCCGGCTTGCTTGAATCCTGATGGAGCAGTGAGAAAGGGACTCATGTCTGAGTATACCCTGCCACACCTATAGTGGCCAAAAACGATTTAGAAAAGGGGGTGGTGATGAACAGAGTGTCTGAGTTAAACAGACCACTCTTACCCAGTCCAAAGATCAGGGCTTGATCCATCACCGTTATTTATCTCACTGCCCCATCCCAGCTCAGAACCTGGCTATATGCAAATCAGTCTGTCCCTGGCCCAGTGCATCATGGGAACAGGGCAGACTAAACTACCAAGCCAATTCTTCACCAGAAAGGAGACAAGCTACCGGGGACCGGTTTCTGGCATTTCAGCCTTCTTCGGCCCGGCTTGCTTGAATCCTGATGGAGCAGTGAGAAAGGGACTCATGTCTGAGTATACCCTGCCACACCTATAGTGGCCAAAAACGATTTAGAAAAGGGGGTGGTGATGAACAGAGTGTCTGAGTTAAACAGACCACTCTTACCCAGTCCAAAGATCAGGGCTTGATCCATCACCGTTATTTATCTCACTGCCCCATCCCAGCTCAGAACCTGGCTATATGCAAATCAGTCTGTCCCTGGCCCAGTGCATCATGGGAACAGGGCAGACTAAACTACCAAGCCAATTCTTCACCAGAAAGGAGACAAGCTACCGGGGACCGGTTTCTGGCATTTCAGCCTTCTTCGGCCCGGCTTGCTTGAATCCTGATGGAGCAGTGAGAAAGGGACTCATGTCTGAGTATACCCTGCCACACCTATAGTGGCCAAAAACGATTTAGAAAAGGGGGTGGTGATGAACAGAGTGTCTGAGTTAAACAGACCACTCTTACCCAGTCCAAAGATCAGGGCTTGATCCATCACCGTTATTTATCTCACTGCCCCATCCCAGCTCAGAACCTGGCTATATGCAAATCAGTCTGTCCCTGGCCCAGTGCATCATGGGAACAGGGCAGACTAAACTACCAAGCCAATTCTTCACCAGAAAGGAGACAAGCTACCGGGGACCGGTTTCTGGCATTTCAGCCCCTCAGACTGGGAATAGCAGGAACAAAATAGTTGAGATAACCTTGCTTGTGGACAGGATCAACTAAGCATGCTTTTTGCAAAAGACAGATATGTTTGTCCATTAAAAGTGTTCCATGCTGTAAGATAAATTTTTAGCCTAAGGCCTGCTACATTCGCAATAAGCTGCAAGTAGTTATTAGCGCTACTTCCTTGGGTGTGGTTAGAAGTTGTAATTTCAAAGTGTAGGCACTGGTTGCAGACAAACAAGTTCATAGACCTAATGTAGGTAATATTGTGAGTAGACATGTTATCAGATGTATAATCGTGTGCTGCTAAGCCCAAAGGATGAATGGGACATCAAATAAGTTAGTACACGAGGACTGACTCAGTGAGGGCCTTGACTGACTCAGATGTATGGGTCCTCTACTACCTTTGGGTGAAGTCGCCTCATTGGAAGTTACCAAACACTGACAACGCTGGGACGGCCTCTGCCAGGTCAATCGATATCACTAAGCTTTCGAGAGAGGAAGCCTATCAACCTTACTTACCCGCTCGGCTTAGGGCGATGGGCCTAGATGTAGAACCTAAGTGTCATAGATGTCATGCGCAGAGAGCAGGTCATCTACATGTGATTTGACTTTGCCCTCTGGTCACACGATATTGGGTTCAGGTGATCTATTTTATGAGACAGACAGAAGTTGTTCCCTCATTGCTTTATTGTATTGGCTATATCGAAAAAGATACCCAAAGGAGTGCAAAAATACATGGGCCAGGCATGACTTTTAGCTAAACGAAGGGTGGCACTCCGATGTTGCAAGGGACCAGCACTCACACTAATAGAATGGATTGCAGATATTGTTGCTGTAACAAGATGTATGACATTTACACACAATCTGCTTCCTATCATTTCTAGGCCCAGGAATATTTGGTGTTCTCTTCAGAAATATTTAGCATCACACACCTTGGCAGATTGAAAGACTCATTCTTCAATGGTTAATTAGTGGGTTTCAGATCATGATGTACTGACCCCAATGCTGCTCCTGCCATATGATATCCTGCAATGAATGAAGAACTAATGTGCCAAACTGATTCACATTGGGTGATGCTAAGACAGCTTACTGATTAGAAACCTAGACTTCACCTTTCTTTAATTTTGGAAAATCCTGCCTTGTAATGTACTTGTTGACCAGTCCTTCTGCTCTGCATGAACTAAGATGTATATGAACGGTAGAAACCTTTGTTAAATCCTTTATCCAATAATACCTCATGCTATCGAGGGGTATGCAAGGTCAGAAGCTTGCAGGTTAAACTGGGAAGAATAGAACTTTGAAACTTGACATAATTTATATAATTCCCCAAACTTTGCCTGAGGTAAAGATTTCTTGCTAAGTAAACGTTTTGGCAGGTGAATTACAATGCAAAACATGTCTGCAAATTTTGTGAAGCTCACATGGTTTAAAAAAGGGATTCGCCCTGAAGACAGCACCAACCCAAACTCTACCATGCTTCTAGAAAACCTTGCAAACCTCGGCCTCACCCAGCATGTTGCCAAATTCACCCACACTTCTGGACACCCATTGAACATGATTTAATCTTCAAGCAGCAACAACACAATCAATAGGTTATGACCTGGGCAGACCAAGCCCTGATCAGTTTAAGATACCACCAGAGACCTATCAGAAATGGGACAGCCCACCACATCTGGAAAAGCATCACAGAAGAGAAATGGGCTTCCAACCTCTCTGCGCATCAGCCACAGCACACCAGAAACTTGCTGAAAGTCATCCAGAACCTGACTAGCTGAATCGCCACATGCACTGATATCCTGGCTCCCCTCAAGCACAACCCAATAGCAAGAGCCCTACCACAGAGGCTGATGAAACACCACACCAAGCAACTAGAGCACTAACAAGAGCAAGGGAATCTTTGCCCTCATCAAATATTTTGCCACGCCTCCTGCTGCCTCCAGCAGCATCACCCCCCACAAGACCTTTGCAACAAGCTTTCAGAATACTTCTGTAATAAAATCACCTCCATATACAACTTGTTTGATCCTCAAACGGACCCTGTCACTGTTGCATCTCAACTTCCCTTCACGGCTGAAGAACAAACCCTGATCTCATGGCCCACCATCATCATCATCGAATTCTCTGTTAGCATGATGACTATCCACTTGGTGCCACATCTAACACTGCTCCCCCATGCCTTCAGCAAATAAATGTTACTGATCAGCAAAGCACTGACACCCATCCTCTATTCTGCCATCGACTCAGCTACATTCATAAACACCTGGAACACGCACTGTCAGACTCTGGAAACCATCTGCTGACCCAGCCATGCTTTGCTACTACACACCCATCTCCCTCCTACCATACCCAGCAAAGGTCTTAGGGAAATTAATCAACCATGACCTCACCTACCACCTCAGCAACCAGTTCCTCTACACCATGCAATCCAGTTTCAGGCCCAACTACAGTACAGAAACAGCACTCATCACCACCAAAGCCAACATCCGCATAATCCTTCACAGAGGCAACATGGCAGTCTCCATTCTCCTGTACCTCTCTGCAGCACTGATATGGTCTAACACCCCATCCTCATCAGGCGCCTTCACAAGATTGGTATCCAAGGACCTGCTCTCCTCAAGCTGCTCCTTCATAACGTATAGAACACACGCCATTAGCCTGGCATCTTACTCTGCGGAAGCCTGCAAACTCATTTGTGGAGTGCCTCAGGCTCATCAATCAGTCCCACCCTCCTCAACTCATTCATGATCCCTCTGGCCAATGTCATTTGTACGTATTACACCAACATCCTCTCTTACGCTGACAACATGGAACTCATACTGTTCCTCTGAAGTGACACCTCAAATACAAGAAAAAAGAATGGCCGGTGCATGATTGAAGTTGCTAACTGGATAAAAGCCAAATATCTGAAGCTCAACACCAACAAGACAGAAGTAGTGATTTTTGGCAGAAACACCTCACCATAGGACTCCAACTGATGGCCAGTTGAGCTCTGACCCACGCCAAGAGCCTCAGAAAAATCATCAACAGGAACTGGACAGCACAAGCCAATGCTTTCACTGGATCCTGCACCCACACCCTGAAGATGCTGAAGAAGATCTTCAAATGTTCCAAGCAACACTATAAAAACTGTCAGTCATGCCCACGTCACCAGTAAATTGGTCTACAGGAATACCCTCTACAACAGGCTCACCACCAGCTCACTAGAAGACTACAAACAGGCAATTCAGAACTTGGCAGCCAGACTCATCCTCAATCTCCCACATGGAAACAACATCACATCACACCTCAGGGAGTTTCACTGGTTCCCAATATACAAATGAGCTAATTTCAACGTATTCACACATACATTCAAGTACCTAAATAACTTAGGCCCAACTACCTGAACAGTCGCATCTCCTTCTATCAACCATCCAGACACCTCCACTCGGCAGGACTCCTAATCACACACATTCCACGCACACACAGAATCAGATCAGGAGGGCGAGCGTTCCCCTATATTGCTCCAAAAATGTGGAACAGCCTCCTCCCCTATCTTGAATCCCACAAGAAGATACATTTGTAAAACAAAGAAGTGCCAGTTCCCAAATATTTCTCCGTTTGCAATAGCAGCTTGTACTATCCAGTGCCCCTACCAGCCCTGCGCAGTGCTAGTACAACTTTAACCTGCTAACCATCACACTCTGAAAAATTAAACAATCTAGACTATTCCAGATCACCCAAAGTGGTAATAATGGCCTGAAGTGCACTGGTATTCTTATTTTTGAAAGTTTATGTTGCAATTTTTAAAAATCTTCTCATGTTCCCAGATCACAGACAGCCAGCGCCACTATGTGATGAGCTGTCATTAATAAGTGCTGGTGCTATAGATTAAGGGCTAGATGTACAACTGTTTTTTTTGCGGTTGCAATCAGGAAATTGGCCCTTTTGCGACCGCAAAATAGGTCTGCCCTATTTACAAACCCTATTTTGTGAGTCGGTAACCTATTACCGACTCGTAAAATAGGGTTTGGGACTCACTATCAGGAAGGGGCGTGCCAAGGGTGTCCATTCTGACCTAGCACTCATTTTCCCCCTCCTGAGGCGGAAGCCGGGAGGTCTCTTGCCTTTCCTCTTGCTTTTTAATACTACTGCTTTTAAATTGGGAAATTGTATTTTGCACTGTGTCATTATCATTACAACTGCTTTTAAATAGGGAATTTGTATTTTGAACAGTGTCCACACCTGAGTTCAATAGGTGTTCTGAGACCCCTGCGCTTAGTAGCGCTGCAGACCCCTTCTCACCCCCTTCCCTTTTTTGCTCCGGACCTGCTCTCGGCTGAGTGTTGATGCCGAGGGCAGGGCTCCGGTTTTGGCGGCCATCTTGGGTCGGGTTGGGCTCGTGACGCGATTTGCAGCGTCATAAAAGGGACGTGTGGGAGTGTGCAGGTAATTCTGACCTAGCACTTATTTTCCCCCTCCTGAGGCGGAAGCCGGGAGGTCTCTTGCCTTTCCTCTTGCTTTTTAATACTACTGCTTTTAAATTGGGAAATTGTATTTTGCACTGTGTCATTATCATTACAACTGCTTTTAAATAGGGAATTTGTATTTTGCACAGTGTCCACACCTGAGTTCAATAGGTGTTCTGAGACCCCTGCGCTTAGTAGCGCTGCAGACCCCTTCTCACCCCCTCCCCTTTTTTGCTCCGGACCTGCTCTCGGCTGAGTGTTGACGCCGAGGGCAGGGCTCCGGTTTTGGCGGTCATCTTGGGTCGGGTTGAGCTCGTGACGCGATTTGCAGCGTCATAAAAGGGACGTTTGGGAGTGTGCAGGTAATTCTGACCTAGCACTCATTTTCCCCCTCCTGAGGCGGAAGCCGAGAGGTCTCTTGCCTTTCCTCTTGCTTTTTGATACTACTGCTTTTAAATTGGGAAATTGTATTTTGCACTGTGTCATTATCATTACAACTGCTTTTAAATAGGGAATTAGTATTTTGCACAGTGTCCACACCTGAGTTCAATAGGTGTTCTGAGACCCCTGCGCTTAGTAGCGCTGCAGACCCCTTCTCACCCCCTCCCCTTTTTTGCTGCGGACCTGCTCTCGGCTGAGTGTTGACGCCGAGGGCAGGGCTCCAGTTTTGGCGGCCATCTTGGGTCGGGTTGGGCTCGTGACGCGATTTGCAGCGTCATAAAAGGGACGTGTGGGAGTGTGCAGGTAATTCTGACCTAGCACTCATTTTCCCCCTCCTGAGGCGGAAGCCGGGAGGTCTCTTGCTTTTCCTCTTGCTTTTTAATACTACTGCTTTTAAATTGGGAAATTGTATTTTGCACTGTGTCATTATCATTACAACTGCTTTTAAATAGGGAATTTGTATTTTGCACAGTGTCCACACCTGAGTTCAATAGGTGTTCTGAGACCCCTGCGCTTAGTAGCGCTGCAGACCCCTTCTCACCCCCTCCCTTTTTTTGCTCCGGACCTGCTCTCGGCTGAGTGTTGACGCCGAGGGCAGGGCTCCGGTTTTGGCGGTCATCTTGGGTCGGGTTGAGCTCGTGACGCGATTTGCAGCGTCATCAAAGGGACGTTTGGGAGTGTGCAGGTAATTCTGACCTAGCACTCATTTTCCCCCTCCTGAGGCGGAAGCCGGGAGGTCTCTTGCCTTTCCTCTTGCTTTTTAATACTACTGCTTTTAAATTGGGAAATTGTATTTTGCACTGTGTCATTATCATTACAACTGCTTTTAAATAGGGAATTAGTATTTTGCACAGTGTCCACACCTGAGTTCAATAGGTGTTCTGAGACCCCTGCGCTTAGCAGCGCTGCAGACCCCTTCTCACCCCCTCCCCTTTTTTGCTCCGGACCTGCTCTCGGCTGAGTGTTGACGCCGAGGGCAGGGCTCCAGTTTTGGCGGCCATCTTGGGTCGGGTTGGGCTCGTGACGCGATTTGCAGCGTCATAAAAGGGACGTGTGGGAGTGTGCAGGTAATTCTGACCTAGCACTCATTTTCCCCCTCCTGAGGCGGAAGCCGGGAGGTCTCTTGCCTTTTCTCTTGCTTTTTAATACTACTGCTTTTAAATTGGGAAATTGTATTTTGCACTGTGTCATTATCATTACAACTGCTTTTAAATAGGGAATTTGCATTTTGCACAGTGTCCACACCTGAGTTCAATAGGTGTTCTGAGACCCCTGCGCTTAGTAGCGCTGCAGACCCCTTCTCACCCCCTCCCCTTTTTTGCTCCGGACCTGCTCTCGGCTGAGTGTTGACGCCGAGGGCAGGACTCCGGTTTTGGCGGCCATCTTGGGTCGGGTTGGGTTCGTGACGCAATTTGCAGCGTCATAAAAGGGACGTTTGGGAGTGTGCAGGTAATTCTGACCTAGCACTCATTTTCCCCCTCCTGAGGCGGAAGCCGGGAGGTCTCTTGCCTTTCCTCTTGCTTTTTAATACTACTGCTTTTAAATTGGGAAATTGTATTTTGCACTGTGTCATTATCATTACAACTGCTTTTAAATAGGGAATTTGTATTTTGCACAGTGTCCACACCTGAGTTCAATAGGTGTTCTGAGACCCCTGCGCTTAGTAGCGCTGCAGACCCCTTCTCACCCCCTCCCCTTTTTTGCTCCGGACCTGCTCTCGGCTGAGTGTTGACGCCGAGTGAAGGGCTCCGGTTTTGGCGGCCATCTTGGGTCGGGTTGGGCTCGTGACGCGATTTGCAGCGTCATAAAAGGGACGTGTGGGAGTGTGCAGGTAATTCTGACCTAGCACTTATTTTCCCCCTCCTGAGGCGGAAGCCGGGAGGTCTCTTGCCTTTCCTCCTGCTTTTTAATACTACTGCTTTTAAATTGTGAAATTGTATTTTGCACTGTGTCATTATCATTACAACTGCTTTTAAATAGGGAATTTGTATTTTGCACAGTGTCCACACCTGAGTTCAATAGGTGTTCTGAGACCCCTGCGCTTAGTAGCGCTGCAGACCCCTTCTCACCCCCTCCCCTTTTTTGCTCCGGACCTGCTCTCGGCTGAGTGTTGACGCCGAGGGCAGGGCTCCGGTTTTGGCGGTCATCTTGGGTCGGGTTGGGCTCGTGACGCGATTTGCAGCGTCATAAAAACAGACAAGGATGACTCCGCGCAGCGGACGCGAACAGCGGACGCGCCGGATCTGCGCCGGAGTCGTGCCAGAGTCCTGCCCGTCTGCGCCCGTCCGCGCCACGGCAGCGGACGGCGCGGCGGAAGGCTCTGGTCACAGGCTTACTTACTCTGCAGCTGATTTATTATCTTTTAAAACTAATACTACCTCCTGTCGGCAGGTCTTCCCTCGCCGTTACAACGGTAAAAGCTGCTGTCCAGGTTGTGGGTGGTATCCTAACATCTATTGGGCTATAGAAGGACCCCAACTACTCCCCACTAACAACTTTAAATGCCTATTACTTAACACCCGCTCTTTGCATAGGCACGCTCTTGACATTTTTGAGCTGTTGTCATCAGAAAAACCATTATGCCTTATGCTTACGGAAACCTGGCTCAATGAGTCTTCGAATCCAGATATTGCAACTGCTATTCCGTCTGACTATACACTGTATAGACAGGATAGGGTATTGGGTAGGGGCGGTGGAGTCGCACTTGTAGTTCAAAGTTCTTTTGCTTGTGCGATTTTACCATCATTACCTATCTCAGGCTGTGAATCGCTCGCCTTTTCCATTACTCTATCCCCTCATCAATCTTTTATTGGGCTCCTGATTTACAGACCTCCTGGCCTACGAGGTTCCTTCTTTAATGAGTTTCAATCTGCTGTCACCACGCTCTGTCTGAAGGTTGCACACTGTGTCGTTCTAGGGGATTTTAACATCCATATGGATGTTGAGTTAGACAATGATGCTATTAAAATCAAGGACATCCCTGATCCTCTTGGTCTAACTCCTTACATCTCGAGTTCGACCCATGATAAAGGTCACACCCTGGACCAAGTGTTTTCCACCATTCCCCTTATTAATACCTGCTCCATACCTGTCCTCTGGTCGGACCACTCTTTGATCAGTTTTTTCATTCAGGGCAGAAGTAAATCATTGTGCATTAATTCTAACCATCTAAGGCACCCCAGTAGACCGTATCATAAAATCACTCCCGAAAGCCTAGCTCAAGCGTATCAGGAACATCCCTGTTTTTTATCCGGTCATCTGGAGAAGGACCTGGATACGTTTCAGAAATGGCTGATCGAAAGGCTTGATGATCTTGCCCCACTTTCTACGCCCCGTTCATCTTCCAAGCGTAGCTCCGCTCCTTGGTACTCAAAATCACTTGCTCTGACTCGGCGTAACTGCAAGCTAGCCGAAAGACTCTGGCGGAAGCAATATGATGCGGAAACTAAGTCTGCATACAAATCTGCAATTAAGTCCTATCATGCCAATATTCTGGAGGCTAAAAAGAATTATTTTGCAAACAGAATCGAGTCAGCTTCAAACTCTTGTAAAGAAATCTTTACTATCGTTAAAGAGTTTGTTTCTCCTAAATCCAGTACAGTACAACACAAGTTCTCTGAACTTTGGGTAACGGAGTTGGCTACTTTCTTCACGACAAAAATTAAAATGATCCAAGAATCTTTCCCTCCACCTGTTTTCAGTTCACCCCTCACAGAGTGTAACCCGTCGTCCCTTTTTTCTGACTCCTGTCCTATTTTATCGGAGTTTCCAATTCTCTCGGAATCTGCGTCACTGGATCTCCTACTCAGGATTAAATCAGGCTCTCCTTTAGACCCTTGTCCGGCGACTTTTTTAGCCAGTAACGCCAATATTATGAATGTGTTAATTAATCCTGTTCTGAATCTGTCTTTGACTAGTGGTACTGTCCCGCCGGCCTGGAAGAAGGCAATGGTTGTTCCACTCTTGAAAAAACCTGGCCTTGACCCGGAAAAGCATGTCAACTACAGACCCATATCTCTCCTGCCCAGTCTAGCTAAAATCGTTGAGAAGCACGTCCATTCTGTGCTTTCCTCCTTCCTTGAAGACCATGGGTTATTCCATTCTACCCAGTCAGGCTTCCGCTCCAATTTGAGCACTGAGACCGTACTATTGGAAGTGAATGAAGCCATCAAGGAAGCTCTCGACTCAGGCGGCAGAGCTATGCTGGTGATGTTGGATTTGTCGGCGGCCTTCGACACCGTCCCACATGAGGCCCTCCTGTGGAGACTTCGCGAGGTCGGTCTCAGGGGGACGGTGCTGAGCTGGTTTAGATCTTACCTAGCAGGCCGTTGACAAGTGGTCTGGGCACCCCCGTACTCTGCTTAGGTGCCGCCGATGGATGTTGAAGTTCCTCAAGGGTCGGTGCTTAGCCCGACCCTTTTCAACATCTTTATGACTCCATTGGTGGTGCTGGCGGAGTCTCTGGGTGCCCAGATCATATCATACGCTTACGACACCCAGCTGCTCTTCGCCTGTAAAAAGGGCATGGAGTTTGACGGGGAGAGCATCCGTGGTTGCCTTGGGGCTGTTTTCGACTGGTTTCAGCGAAGCAGCCTCAAGTGCAACCCCGACAAATCGGAGGTGCTCTTTTTTGGCTGTCAAGTAGACCCGCCTTGGCAGGAATGGTGGCCAGTGAGCATGTCACCCCCTTCCGCTTCCTCTCTGGTTGCAAAAAATCTGGGGGTTAAAATCGACAACACCTTATCACTTAAATCCCAAATCACAGGTCTTACCAGTACCTGTTTTGGCCTGTTAAAAATGCTGCGTAAATTCCTTCCACTTCTCCCTCTGGTTCACAGGAAACTGACGGTACAGGCCTTAATTTGTTCCAGGCTTGATTATTCAAATATCCTTTACCTTGGCTTGCCTGACTACCTCCTGCACAAACTACAGGTAGTCCAAAATTCTGCAGCAAGGGCCATTTTTGGCTTACCCCGCCATGCTAGGGCCTCGGAGCTGCTTCTGTCCCTTCACTGGCTTCCTGTCAGGAAGCGGATTACATTCAAAGCTCTCACATTGGCCCATAAGGCACTCCACTCGGTAGGTGCCTGCTACATCCAGAAACGGCTTTCCTTTTACAAGCCATCTCGATCTTTGAGATCAGAAACTCTTGGCCTGGCAACTGTTCCATCCATTAGGAAAGTCAGGACAGGTGGTCGTTCGTTTAAGTATCTCGCCCCGAAACTATGGAATTCCCTTCCCATCGAGCTGCGCCTCATTCCCAATCTACTGGCCTTTAGAAAGGCCTTGAAAACATGGCTCTATAATCAATAACTGTTATGTTCCCTGCTTTCCTTTTCTTTTCAGTCATGGGTCAGAAAGCGCCAGGACACTCCTCGGAGTAGCCGAGCGCTATATAAGACACCCATTAACATTAACATTAACATTCCTAATAGCGACCAGCCCTTTAATGTAAGATTGTTTGCGGCTGCAATTGTGGCTGCAAAACCCCCACAGTTTACCCCCCATTTCAAATAGGTGGTCAGCCAGCCGCAAACAGAAAGGGGTCTTGGGTTCCCCTTCCCCTTTGTGACTGACATTGAAAATATTTTTAAGAGCAGGCTGTGGTCCCATGGCCCACTGCCTACTCTTAAAAATTGAAACAGCAACGTTTCATTTTTCTTTTTTTAAATGCATCCTGTTTTCCTTTCAAGAAGGCGGGCTGCATTTGTAAAAAAAACTGCTTTATTGAAAAAGCAGTAATAGACATGATGGTTGGTCACTGGGAGTGCTAGCCATTCCAAATGGGGTTGCAAATCGCACCTGCTTCGTGAATATTAATGAGGCAGACAATTTGCGACCCCATTGGGAATCTCAAACTGTGTCTGAGACACTGTTGTAAATTCCAATTTGTGAGCTGCAAACTACGAGTTGCAAAACAATGCAATTTGCGACTCGCAAAGTTGAAGGGTCGTACATCTGGCCCTAAGTGTTGTGCCGAGCACCGGTAAACACCAGCAGCTCTCGGGACATGTGTTGCTTGGTATTCACCATTCCTCGGCAGAAAGCTGGATGGGTAACAGTTGTTGGTTCAGGTGCAAATTTTCACATTTAAACTTCTGGAGCTGAAGTCATATGGAGCACAAGGCACTTTAGTAGGACTAAGTCAAGAGATGTATCATATAAGTGTTGCATCAGGTTTCTCTGATATTGTGGGATACCTTGGGAGATGCCAACTGCAGGATTTGAAAAACTCTGTATGTGTCGAAGTGGTTTGGCTGTCCAATGAAGTACTATCATCGAAGCAAATGATCCATGTTCCACTCCATTTTATTTGTAGTCACTAATGCATTTGATTTGTCTAGAAAAAAAAGTCAACATGACCTATAAAAGAAGATTTTAGAAGAAAAAAAAAATGTTCAATGTTTTTGATATAGGTTCCTCCGGGTTGGTCCTAATGACCTCAGACACCTTAAAATTACCCGCAGGCGACACCAAAAACTGGTGCAGTTATTCACAATTTAACAAGTGGCACAACATTTACCTGAGAACACGTTAAAGAGTACAGCATACTCATGAGGCACAGGGCAAACAAACCTTTTATACTCTTATCTCTCAGGAACCAGGTACCCAATCAAACTACTTCTCAGATGGTCTGGAAGACTTGTTTTTTTAACACCTCCTGGAGACAAATATAGTAAGCATTTTGCACGAACAGTTCTCCAGATTCAACCCGTAGGATACAGGATTCTTTCTTAAGAACGTCAGGTAAGCATTCTTTGCTCCTTATCTGTGTAGTCACATACTGAAGGCGGACTAACCACACGTTTTAAAGAAAGTACATATTTAGAGACTTCCCTTTTACTTGTGTACACAAGTCGTCTGTTTGTAAGCATTCACACACACAAAGAATCAAGGTTGTGGCTCAGGACACTGAGATCCTCATTATGAGTGGCCTTTGAATTTCGATATGGGGCCTTATTGGAATTATGAAATCTGCTGAAACACCAAATATCTCTAAACTTTCACCAGGATTTTTTTAATACATATCCAGCCCAATATGATGAATTACCGCGGAATTGGACCTGAAAGTACTGATTTCCCCCGGTAATTCCTAATTTTTGTGTGGACCTCTGGAGCCTGCCTCGTCAAGGGACATATTTTTGCCACCCTCGGAGTTACTGGTATCCCTGTTATTGGTAACTCCAGGGGTGGGGAGGATCTGCCTTGTTTACCGGGCAGCTCATAATCAGTGGCGGCTGGTGACATTTGAAAGTGGTAAGGCGTAAAAAGATAATCACACTGCACCGTAGCGAGCGAGCGTATCGAGCGAGCCCGAACCCCCTAAGGAGGGTTCGGGGGGAATTCCCCCCAACACAATTTTGAAAAAAGAGTGGACAAATGGTGCATTTTCAAGCAAATTTGTGAAAGCAGGAAGGTTAATAAAGCAATTGTGAAAGTGCAGTTATTACATTAATAAAGTGGTGTGTCATATAACATAGGTAGCTGCTTATTCATCTTCATCATAACCATAATTAAGTGACCATGTAAGCTGCACAGTAGGCGCAGACATGAGCTTTCACTCAGTACAAAACACTTTTTGAAAAAAAGCTCATTGTGCAGCATTCAAAGTGTGGCAAGTAAACATTGCATGCAATGTGTATTTCACAGCCAAGTCCACTCGACGATAACTGCCAAGGAGGCGTCCTCACGATTAGTGACCTGGGATCGGATCACATAACCTGAGCACCAAAAGCTTATTTAAGGCTTCCTTTCTGCACCACTTATGGGCTTAGTAACAGCATTTGTGAACATTTCTAAAGCCAGTACAGAACGGAATACATGACTGGCAGCAGGGGGTATTGCGTGTTTCTGACCTGCCATTTAATTAAATTAGGAAGAAGAGTTGGAAAAGGAAAACAGTCGGTCTTGGTCAGCTCTTGAGGTGACGTAACAGAATATCTAGTTCCGACCACGTTCTTTGCTTATTTAAACGAAGACTGTCAGTTGTAACCGAGAAACTTCCAGTAGGTCTTTTCATATCAAACTTTATTATTCATTTTAATGGGCTACATATATCTTGCTCAAAGATTCTATTATAGAATCTTTGAGCAAGATATATGTAGCCCATTAAAATGAATAATAAAGTTTTATGGCTATATTAGTTATTCATGTCTCATCCCATATCTTCTTCTTAGTGCTGCTAGTGCACGACACACGTTATATACTGGTTCTGTCTTCACAGTGAATGGAGAAGGCCTGGCTTCAGTGCGCCTTTCACTACTGTGACGTCACGAGGCACGAGTCAGTTCATGTGAACTGGGGACAGTGAGTGACCCTATTACAGGAAATGTGTAGTTCCAATCCCTTTTACATACGTGGTTACCACACTAGCAAGAGATGATTCAGAAAAACTGCACTTGTGCATTGGAAATAAAATCCTCTCTCCTTAAGGGACAGTTCATAATAAGAAAATAACACGAATGGTTGGATCATTACATTACCACCTAAAGTATTACCGAATATCTCATGCTCCCAATAATCTTCAGACTCCTGAGTGTCCTCTGCTTGTAAACCTCCCCCGCCCTCCTCTGGACAGACCCAATACTACCCTAAATATTGCCCTAGGTAGGCTCTAGCCACCGTGAAATATTCAAGAGTAGTGAAATATCCTTCGTCAACTATTGCCACACGAACAACAGAAAACACACCACCATTCAGCGCATAGAAGCTTTGTTATGCTGAAAAATAATTGGAACTAACAAACCCACATTAATAGAAACCTGAACTCTGGGCCGGGGACATTTGTACTGAATAAATAGAGAAAGCGCTTAGATCGATTCAGTGCAAAAACAAGCGCCATGTTAACATGCATCAAAGTGGGCTGCACATGCAACAATTAGGAAAGGATTGAAAAGCTTGCGCACACAAGACGCATGAAGGGCATTTGCACATGCATGCATTCCATGTTAAGGGGTGTGCCAGGGGCTTTTGCAGGTGCTAAACACAGAGGTGTGAGGGGACCTGCTCCTGTCACATCACTCATTCCCTGCAGCAGTACTGGCCAAGGATTGGACCCAGTAAAGGCCTGTATATGTCCAACCTGTTCCCAGGGATGACGTAGATGGGATGAAAGCCCACTGGCGTCAGCAGCTAAAGTCACCACGCTCACGTGGCTCGCGGGGCTACACACAGCATATAACAGAGAAGTTTACACACCTTGTTGTGCTAACAGTCACTCTTCTACGCGTCGTTAGTCGTTGCCGTTACGTGTGTGGTCGACAGAGTGACAGTAACACATACACAGTCTTCTCAAACAATCTCTGTCACTCACGCTAGTCAACTGTCTGCACGTGCTCTCGTCTCGTGCAGAGAGGAGTTGACTGGCCGGCCCGATTTGCCCAGCAGGCAGCAATGTCCAATCATGTAATGGTTTAACACTAAGCCATTACAGTGATTGGACATTGCCCCACGTTGGATGCTCCCACCCCCGCGGTGCAAGTCAAGACAGACTAGACTGCCAACTGCACTACATGCTGCAGAGCCAATCATGACGCTGTTCTCTTCAGAGGAGAGCTGCTCTGAAGAGAGCAGCGTCAAGAGAGCAGCGTCAGGATTGGATTGAGCATGAAAAAAATGCCGCTCATTTCAGAACCATTGGGGTCCATGGAGGTGCGCAAATCCCGTACTCACCCATGCTTGATTTTACAATCACATAGGGTTGCTAGTTGCAGAAAGGGCAGCCGAACAAACCCCACATGCGCAGTGCGAACTGTGCCAGGCCAGGCCCAGCCGTAGTAGTAACATAGTAACGCTGCAGCGCGACGGAGCGATTTATAATATAGAAGGTGCGTGCAGTGTGATCGACAAGTTCAACTCTACAACTAACTCTTGTAAATTGCCCAAAAATCATTAGTGGGGCAATGCCCCACCGCCCAAACGGTAAAACCGCCACTGCTCACAATGAGTGTGTAGCCTGAGGGTCTTTGTTGTAATATGTGATTTATTGCTTCCACAGTGGTTTTGTCCATGATTCTCTGTTTAACATCCCCATGATGCTTCAGTTACATGATGTATAATTGCAGTTTTTCACAGATGGCACTGTTCCACAATTATCTACAGCGGACTCCAAGTAAAACTCACTGATATACAGATTGCAGAAGCAGGAAGACGGAATGCTCTTGTTCATTCGGGAATGCAACCACATGAATCCAGGATACATATTATTGACTGCAAAAAACTGGTCGCAGTTTGTGTCCAGTATTTTTGTAACCCGTAATGAATTTTAAGACCCAGCCTGTGTACTACTCGGTTGATTTGTAAAATTCTGATTCAGAGTGAATTGTAATCTGACCTACCTCATAAATATTAATAAGGTAGGTCGCAAAGTACGATTCACTCCGATTGGTGGCCATCATACGCATGGTGGCCTGCTAGCTTAAGGAGACCACTATGTCTGTGATGACCTTTTAATCAAGATAAGATTTTTTTTTTAAGGCAGACCATTTTTCTTAAAGGAAACAAGGCTGCCTTAAAAAAACTTAAAAGTATACTTGGTTTAAGATTGTTTGAGTAGGCAGTGGACCAACCACAAGTTTGAAAGAAAGTACACATTGATGGAGTGGAGCAGGGTGGCTCAATGGTTTGTGCGGCAGACCCTGATGCAGAGGACTGGCCTGGGACCAGGGTTAAATTCCTGCCTCTGCGGCTCTTGGACTCAATCTCCCCAGACCTGATAATTCTCGCCTCAGTGCATAGTCTAACCATGGGTCCCACTCTGTGACTCTGGGCAACAGCTTGCTTAGTCTCCACAACGGCACCAGCAACGCTTGGAGGCCTGGCTTCACCTTGGGGGTGCCCCGGAGTGGACATCTCACAGGAAAGCCAGGAAGGGTTCCACAGCGGTATACGTACAGCGCCAGGAGACCTCGAAATGGGGTGACAGTTGCGCTTTACAAGTACGCACACATTTACATTTACTTCCTATTGACTTGTATACATAGGTCGACTGCTTGTAAGCAGTCACACAAAGATCAGGGTTGGGGTCAGGACACTGAGGTCCTTATTTATGAGTGGCCTTTTAATTTTGATACAGCCTATTGTAAGCATGAGGTCTGCTGAAACACTACAGATCTGGAATGGAAGGAGACAACTGCCAACTCTCAAACACACTTTTTTACATTCACAAAGCAGAAGGGTGTAAGGGAACCTCTTCCATTTTGCGAATGGCTTACTACTTCAACTCAGGACTAGGTAATTTTTCTATATTTTATGATTACATTTTGATCGCAAACCATACATGTCATAGCGATCTGGTCTTTGGAAGGGACACCAACTACTCGCACCTTCCAAATACCGAATAGGCATGGGGTCGATATCATGTTTTAAGAGCTAGTAAAAGTTTACCGACACTTACAATCTGATTAGTAGGTTTCAAATAGCATTTTTGCGGACGCAAACTCCGAATCAGAGTGTTTATTTTGACCATAAATTCTCTGCGCCATTCACAACATATATTGTAACAAAAGCTGAGGATGCATGAAGAAGCGTCAATCTCTGTACACACACACAAAAGTTTAATGCAGACTATCATCATTCAGGAAATAACAATTAAATATAAAATGGGGAGCAAGAAGAGAAGGGTAATGAACGAAGGACAGTGTTAAATCCATGTAAGTAATGTAGTGACAGGAAAATGCATGGGAAATCCAGGAAGTAATTTAAACACAGCAGTTACATGTGGAAAAATAATTGTCCCAAAAAAATGTGCCAAGAAAGAGTAAGCAAGCGCAGTCGACAGAACACTTACTTTATCTGTTAATGTTGATATATTTATATAGTGCAGCCAAACAGTGCTTTATTTAAACCAGCATTTTCCGGTGCTCTGAATGGCCTTTGACTATCAACACTGGACCTTATGATAACCGTCCACATGGTAACTAATATCTGCCGCCCACGCCATTATTATAGCTTTCGGTGACCATAGCCTGAATGGTGTAATTTGTAGGAGTGTGAGGGTTAGAACTTGTGTTGGTAATTGGTATTGGCAACGCTGGCGAGGCCGACGGGTGGTGCAAGCTGCAATAGCCTTATGAAAAGGGCCTTGGCACTTATTATTTTACAAACTAAGCGCTGCCCAAGACTCTAACTGGTGTGCGAGTGCTGAACTTTACTGCTCAGAGACATAAAAAAAACTAGAAACACGTTTTTACGTCTAAAAAGGCATGTCTGACACCAGATTCTAAATTAATCTGGAAGGTTGTTTGTGAAGCTAACTTACTCTATTTAGCAAACTTAGCGCCCCATTAGGGTGGCGGGGCGATCGCCCCCGCCGGCCCGGCGGGGGCGATCCGCCCGTCATCCTTGCAGCAAAAAGCCCTCGCCATATAACGATGGCTGGGGGTCCGCGGCGGACGGAAAGACCATCGCCGCTTTTCCGCTCAGTCGACAAGTCGTGTGGGCGGAAAAGGGTTTAATATGGTAGCAGTGTCTGTTAGACACTGCCAGCCATATTACAATGTGGGTGGAAACATGCCTTTCCGTGGTGGCATGCAGAGTTTGCTTGTGGGGGCCCATTGCGGGCCGCCAGGGACTCTGGGGGGTGGGGGGGGCGCACATGGTGGGTTCCTATGGTACCCCCCTGCATTTCAATGTACAACGTGGCGGGCACCGCGCGGTGCCTGTCATGTTGTGCATTGAAAGGCACATTCTGCCTTTGTGGCATTGCGGCAGGCGGTGCTTTCATCACCACCTGCTGCAATGTTACAAATGCGCCATGCGCCCGCCACGGGCGCATCATAATTGGGAGGGCGGGACCGCCGCACCCTCAGCGGGCGGGTCGTTTTCCAGGGGTATGGCGGGCGGACAAAGTCCGCCCGCCATACTAATGACCCCCTTAGATCCGAATTAGCACAACATATGCTTTACACTGTAGTGTTGCTACAGATTTCACAAGAGAAGATAGTGAAGTGTTTTAAAAAATATGGTTTTGTTTCTTTTTCAGAACTTGTGAGTGGGGGAAGATATGAGGAGATAATGAAGCTTTTAAGTGAGAGGCAATGTGAAACACAACAGGTGTGAAAGTCATCAGTGTTGGAGGGAGGGTGTAGTGGAGACATGTAGCTCATTCATTCCGGCACTGAGGCTGATAGACATCATAGGGGTCTGGGAATTAAATAAAAGCAGTCAGATTGGGGGAGCGAATGAGCAAGCATTAAAGCTATAACTGTTCTTAGATTACAAGGTTAGGAAGGGAGAGTGATTAATAAAGCCACGACTTTTAAATTATGATAAGAATTAAAATCAAATTAATGAATGAGTTGGGAAGAAATTTTAAGAAAAGAGGATTGAGACAGCTGGGAGCCGATGGACTTACAAATATCCACCTTTGGTTCTTTCAGACCCTCCGTTTTTAGGTCTCGCCTACGCAGCGCGCATACAATGCATGGTAGGAGACCTTTAGCCATCGGTCCCCTTTTTCACCCACAACCGTGTACGCGTTCCATTGCCTTCAATGACAATGCTTGCATGTGTGGAGATTCACTTGCGGGAGCGAGTGCCGCCATATGGTAGCAATTATCGCTCCTGCAAGTGAATCGTGCAGGCCCCACTCATCCCCCCTGCTGCCGCGCGACGCGCGTGCCTTCATTAAAAAAAAAACGTAGGTGCAACACCTTCCTCACAGATTGCATACCTAAGTATGTAACTTGGCGTTGTGTGAATTTAATTTTGAATATTCCACAGTTAACCCAGGTTTCTGGCCATTCAAAAATATTTCTAATCATAAGAAACCAGATAGTACTTTTCATTTATAACTAAAATGTTCCATATAAATGTTCTTAAGGTAAGTAGGGAGGGGCTTGCTTGATTTGCTGTGACAGTCCGCTGTTCCTCCGATACCAGACACTCAAACGTGATCCCTTCTTGGGCCATTATTACAAAAAAAGGGGAATGATGGCACTGGGATTGAGGTTTAAAGCACTGTGATCAGGGATATGCAGAGGTGCAATACCCTCCCAGATACCTCCCTCAATTTCCGTTGAAGTGATCCCCTTCCCCTGCAGACCTTTACCTCCCCTTCATAGTCTCCTATGGTGTTCCCGCTGCAGCCGGTACTCTTAGCACGGTACCGTGAGTAGAGAAAAAGATCGGGCGCAGCTATTTTACCTCACTTCAGTTGCGCTTGCCAACATAGACAGGCGACAAGAAGTGGCCTTCAGTCTCTAAAGAACTTTATACTTTTGCTATCAAATCGGACCTTTTAAAGAAATCAACAAGACGTGTCAAAATGTAAATCACATTTATTTGTCTTTAGATATATGCCTATTTTAGTTGGAGTCAGACTAAAATAATAGACCATTCTTCTGTACTAGTATATATAATAAAGTATAGTTAACAAGAATCGTTCTATTGTTATTTTTAAGCTACTTGGTATTATGTGGCTTGTCTACTCCACTGCTCTAATAAACAGTCTTCTCTAAGATGGCTATCGAACTCACCACCTTAACCTCTTCCTTTCCAAATTCTTCAATGACGCGGTCTATACTTTGACGTGTTTACCCGATGACCTGCCGGAAAAATTATACAGTGCGGTCAGGTTTGTTTTCTGCGCACCACACAGGGCTTGCTTGGTTGGCTTTTTCATGACTTCTGCCCCGGAAGCAGCTATTGATTGGCTGAGATCCGTGCTATATTAACAAACAGTGACCCGTGATTGGCTAACTTCAAAGCTAGGCTGGCGAAGAAACTAGAATGACAGGAACGTTGTAGATGATGCGAGAGGCCTGAAGTACGGAATGGGAGGCGCTGTGTAAATTGTGTTGTATCGCTATCTATATAGCGCTTTCCGTGTCCTTGGCGAGACTCAGTATAGGGAATGGATCATGGAATTTGACCGAATGTTGTGACGATGATGCATTGTCTGGCAGCTTTGCATTGGACAGAGTTACATTATTTAGATAAATTAATTGATATCCCAGGTTTGTCCTACAGAATACGAGTAACTACCCAGGGCGTGCCGGACAAGCGCTTCTATTTACTTTAGCCAAAGCCCGAGTGTGCAGTCTCCGGCGTGGGGGTGGTCCTCCTCTCCGCTGCACCCCCATATGCTTTTTGTTTGGGAAGAATGCAGCTACTGTTGTGAGACTGATACACAAGAAATTCTTTTTCAGTGATGTTACCCCCTCGGCGGAGATATCACACAGACGCACCTATTTCTAATAAGACCTGTGAGGTTTCTATTGTTTAATGATTAAATGGCATGAAGCACCACATGTTGTTACCACAGTTGTTTTGCTAGACAGAGACAGTAGTAAACAGGTTGCTGCCAAGGTAAGTAGAGGGGCGTAGCCACCTTTGGCGCAGCAGGTGCAGTGCCCCGAAGGGTACAAGGGTTTACTAACCCAACAGCAGGCAAAGGGGCCATTTTAATTGCAGGCACCCGGGCCAATGGCCCCTCTGCACAGCTTTACACCCCCCAAACCTGAGTAATTTGTTTTCTCATAAGACGTGGTATGCCCAGTCATGATGTAACACTGAATGCAGTGCCGTGTTTATGATTGCTGCCAGCCACGAGCTGGAAACGCACAGCGCAGGTGATTTCTCTCCTTCTTTCTTGGGAAGAAATAAACCTTCACCCTCTAGGCCCAGGTAAGTTGCTCTTGTGGTAAGACAACTGGAAGATTTTGAACAGCGGACACCCACATCAAGGAACTCGGGGAATTGGATTATCTGTGCGCACGTCAGAGACTCGGCCTTTGGAATGTACACATCCCCACTGAGTCAGGTCTCCAGCGCTGGGATGGAATCTGGAAATGCCCACTAGCCCTCCTGCCGCTTCTCATGCAGACAGTGCTCGGACGTTTTTAGGGTTGTAGTTCACAAAAACTAGCTAATTTGCTTGCTCAGTGTTTCATTGGAGTCATCACTCTTTTATTCCCTCACTCATTGCTTGGGTACATATTACCTCACTCAATCATTACCTCCCCACACGCAATCATTGAATCCCCACTCTTCACTCACTTATTCTTTTACACTCTACTAAATGCAACATACACCCCACATAATACCACTCAATAACACATAATTACATAGATACCACATAATTACACTCAACTCAATACAACATTAATACAATCCACATAATATCACTCAATGCCACATAATAACACATGACAAATTTAAAAATACACTCAATATGATATACATATACTACACATAACAACACTCAGTAACACATAATTACACACCACAGAATTACACTATACTCAATCCAACATTAATACACTACACATAATACAACTAAGTACCACATATAACACTTTTTATTACAACTTTTCTACATAAAACACATCAGCCACAATACTCTACAACATAGCCAATACTTCTAAATAAACAAATAAGGTCCCAAAAGCGAGACCTATTGGCTCTGCCATTGCTTGTTACCTACCTAGAGCCCTCCTTCTCCGGCTGGTGCTGCTGCTTGCGGCCGGGCTGCTGTAAATGCTGGCCAGCTTCTCGGAGAGAGGATGCATGTCTGGAGTGCTGTCGTAGTCGGGAACAGTAAATGCTTCCTTCGGGCGTACTTCGGAGGCGAGGATAGCCAACAGGGCCGACTTCACTTCTTCCTGAAGAAGAAAAAAAAACATGTCTCTAACTAATGTTCCAAAACAAAAGTCTCGTGTATGAAGGTAGAGTCGACTGGAATTACCTCATTTAAAGCTAACAAGTGACAAAAGGCCTCCTTCCTAATATCAGTTGCCTTGCATTGGGGGGTGTATTTCACTAATCAAATGTATATTTGATGTAAATGTGCTTTGAAATCTTAACACCGCCACACCTGTTCAATGCATATTTAAATGAACCTATTGGGAGCAGCTATTTCCCGGAAGTGTGCCATCATTTCACTTTCTCCCCGAAAACAGTAGTTGACCACAGTGCTTGAAAATGTAAAAAAAAACGTTTATGTCTCCCTCAATCCAATCTAGCAAAAACTCAAATTATAAACACACAGCAGTCATATCCATGCATTTTGCTTGCTCATTTAATGTGGGACCGTTTCTAGAATGCATCTCTGGGAGACTGACCAATAAGCAACGAGGTGGAGCATCGACCCAATCAGAGGTTACATTCAGAAAAAAAACAGATTTACACTGTAAAGAGCACCGCACGACTGGATCCTTTATGACTTTATGTGAGTATTACTTCATTACATAAGCAATAATTCAGAGGCATTGGCAGCATCAAAAGTCACCACACTCGGCCCCTAAATTAGGAGTCTCCACATATGGGGACAATTACATTATTAGAGTCATTACATTGCAGGTAAGTTTTTAATAGTGCTTTCTATAAATTGATTATGTATATGTATTTTATATAGGCAATACATAATGGATACCTGTTTATTATGGTCTAATATTTCTATTCAATATTCTGGTGACATCATAAACGACAAGGCCGGAAGCCAAGTGATTTGTAAATGTAACCAGAACCCCAAGATGACGATACTGGATTATATTAGACAGGTATCCGACATGTATTTTGTTTTTCCTATGTTTATTTTGGTTCAGTTAACTAAGGCTGGGAAGGGGCGTCATGACCCCCTTGAAGCTTCACCTGTCATAAGTCATGACCTCTCCCCACACGCAACGATGGTGATCAATAGCATAATATACTCTGCTCAGCTGCATATATATTTACTGACGAAACAAAGGTTACATTGAAGTTATGGTTAACTTTGCTTATAATACCTAAACGTACGTTTTACAAAAACCCTCAGAAACCCGTTTTAAAAAAACAGGGGAAGATATGGTTACGAATTAAAACTGAAAAACAACTGAAATTCCCAAGTTATAGTTGAACCCACAAACATACCTTGCACAACAGAAATGAAAAGCATAACTTGCACACCATATTCACTGCTTATGACCTTACCCTTGATGTGACAGAATAATTGCACTTAGCACTATTAGACATGACTAGGATTGTATTATTTTTTATTGGTTTGAGTATTTGTTGTTATTTGATTACACTGGTGTTATTTATTGGTGTAAATAATGAGGTCATAAGCATTGAATTTACAGTGCAAGTTTTGGTTTGCGGACATAACCATAACTTTCACATTTCAGTGTGTTTTTGTTGATTTTAATTTGTAGCCATTACAGCATTTTAACTGTGTTTTTTGGTGGAATTTCTAAGGTCTTTTTTAAACATATGTTGGGTGTTATATTCAAATCTAACCATAAACTCACTTTAACCTTGTTTTTTACAGTGGGTTTCTGGGATTATTTGATTGTATGACATCTACCTTCTATGAAAACCTACCCTACCTTCCCAGTCACGTCCTTTTGATATGGGCAGCTGGAGCTGGCCACAAGGCCTGGCCTATAGCCAGCATCTGCTCCAAACCTGGCACAAGCAGCCATCTCCTTCTGCACAAGTTCTTCAACTATGCACAGTATGGAGTTGGTTACAGGATCTGAACCCATCGCTTGATGTCCACAGCTTTGGTTGGGCCCAGCAGAGGTGGACTGATAGTTTAGCCTAACCTTGAGACATATTTCCCCAATGCTACCTTTAGAAGTACTTTGATTTACTAACCTACTTTTCATTCCATAATGGATTGAAATATCCCTTGAAAAACTAACTGAGAACTCCACCGAACACTATTGTGTCAGGTGATCCCACCAGTTGCATTGTGAGACGATCAAGGGGCTAGGCACAGGCCTTACCGTGTTTGGAATTGGGGCCAAATCTTCTTTCTTGAGCACACTTGCCAAAATGCCCAGCTTCTCCAGGGTCTCCTTAGTCCAAGCTGAAGTAGCGCTGTGAAAATAATATTGTGTACTTTGAAATTTGTTTCACACACTTTGCTATTTCATGCATCTACGCTCGAATAACGACTACTCTTACATGATTCAGCTCCATGCACTCCCACTCTCTTCTAAATTTTTTGCAGCTTCATTAACATTTGACTAACTTAGATATCAAACTTCCATTTCACTTGTATGCATAATTCGTATGGCTGCATGCAAGCATGTCCAAGGAATAATGAAACCATGTCAATTTAGCTTTAAAAACCTTCCAGGGCTCAGCGTAGAGTCAAGAATCAACTTCGAAACACTCTGCAGCATCTAAAAGGCGCAGAATCTTACACTGTGCTGCATATTGCCTAGACTGACCACCTCAAGTCAGATCACTCAATGAGCCTTCAAGCATCCAAAACAAGGAGGTAGAACTCCAGGAGTGCAGGACCATGACTTTGGTGCTCCCTCAATGAGAATTGAAAGTTATAACACCTAAGCACCTGCACTTCAGGAAAATATTGAAGTCTGAAGTTTGCAGACTGCCCTTTCATTGAGGCATTGTTTCAAACTGTAGGGTAGCGCCCAAAGACTACTGGATTGGTGTCTAGGCGCATGTCCTTTGAGATTCCACCTACACGCACTCACCACACCTCCATCCAACCATTTGCGAGAAAGAACTAAAAGAACTATGCTCAACCACACATTCTGCTATGGCAGAAGGTGACACACACTCGTAAATGTTATTAAACAAATGAGCAAATGGTAAAATCCCAGCCAGTGAATCTTTTAATTGTCGCTGTTCTAGTAGTGGAAGCAGCCGGGTCCCAGCAAAACACATCAGTGTGCACCATTTGGAATAATCACAGAGAGCTAATGTTACTTAAGGCACGCAGACTGAGACATTTCTACCATCCCCTGCTACTTCTCTTATGAGCTTTTTATTTAGAAGGCAAAAGGACTCATCTTCCTGATGCCCTTGGACGTCTACGTGATCGCCTTCGTTTAAAAAAACAAATAACTGATTGCTATTCTTCTTGAAATTCATCCTTTCCTGATTTGAACATGGCAGTATGCTGCTACATCACACGAGCAAACATCTAAGCCTCTTCTCACATTCTCACTGCTAAATCCCTTTCCTTATCCCCGAGTAACCACTATGCAGTTTCATATAATTTGTTGTTATTATGTGACTCGCACTGGCACCCGTCCTGACTACAGGGGAACTTTATAAAACCTTAAATAATTAGATGCTTGCAATCACATATCAATCTTAATATTTAACTTGGTCTGTTAACCAGAACCCAGTCTCCCAGAAAGATCTGCCATCTAGAACTGTACTAGACCTGCGCCAGCCTCTAACCAGTGGATGAACCAGGGACAAGGCTGAAATCAGAATATCTGCTTTATCTGTTTTAGTGTTTGCAATAGTGAGGGACTTTTATGCAAAATGGTAAACGTTTTTTTAATTTTTGGCAAAATCGTACGCAAAAAACAGAATCTTAGGATCTGCATTATAGAATATTAATCTGTGACAGGGTTAAAATGTTTAAGAATAAGAATAAAGGGGGCGTGGCTTACGCGCCGGCTGCAGAGGACAGACTTTCCGTGAGCTCCGCTGTGGACTATAACGCGGATGCCGTAAGGTTCTTCCCTGCCGTTTTTTAAATGGCTCTTCTGGATGACAGTGGTGTCGGAAGGTGTCCTGATTACCAGGAAGCAATTATGCGGTCTTTTCTAGCGGCGGACCGGCAGTTATTTGACCCGGTAAACTGTACTTCTCCACAACTCGGGCAGCCGCCATTTTGTTTCTTATTTGACGCGAATGTCTCCCTGCACCTGTTTCAACGCTGCGCTCCTCCCTGACTAATGCTGGTGATATTCATGTATCGTTGTGGCATGGCTCTCAATGTTTTAAGCAGTGTTTAACCCTTTTTTGGATGCCCAATGCATTTCACAACTGGTTTCTGCTGTCAATACGTTTTCTGTGAAGAGATATGGCCGCCATTTTAGGATTCATTCATATGCAGTACTATACTTCTTTTTGACAGTCTCTCCTGTACCTGCTTTTGAGACATCGTATTGGAACTTCTTTGTTCTTATTTTTTTGATTGAGCTCACGTCCTTTGCCTCCTGTGTCTTCCGGCGCTCCCGGCTCTCTGCTCTCTGCTGTTATACTGGACATGTATTTCGTTTATGGGTGGAGATACCATGGCCGCCATTTTAGGAGATACCAGGTATAATCTTCATTGTGCCTCTACTTTCTTCCTTTGGTGACAGCTTCTTTAAAGTGACTTTGCGAACTGCCATCTTCTACTTGTACTGGCTTCCATTGATGCTCTCTTTTTTTGCGCTGTGGTTCTTAATACACAGTATTGCTGTTTTTTTTTTCTTCTTACCTCTTTCAATCCAGTGAGGGTATCGGCACTCAAGGGTAGTGCGTTTTTGGCTGCTCTTTTTTTTTGTTGTTGCTTCATTTTAAGCCACGCTCTGTCTGCCCCTCTTACTGTCTGAGCATCTTTTGGCCAGCCTATTGGACCCTGCTGTTCTCTGTTGCTACCTACCTGAATACGGCAAATTGTCAGGCGTCCATCACTATGGCAAACAATTCCACCTCTCCTAAAATGTCACAGACTGGCACCAAACCTAAGAGGCCTAAGAATGACCCGCCTTCTCCTATTACATCTTCTTCCAATCCTGTTTTGGATTCCATTCTTGAGGAGGTGCGTGGTCTCCAACCTTTTATGTCCGCTACTAATGCAAAACTTCAGCAGATTGAGGAGCGCTGGGTTGTTATGGAGGGCAAAGTTTTGAATCTGGAACAACGTGTGAGCGATATTCAAGATGTCTCCACTAAAATTCCATTGTTGGAACAAGAGATCCTCAAACTTAAACTCCACACCGAGGATTTGGAAAATCGTAACCGTAGAAACAACCTACGCGTTTATGGTATTCCGGAAAATTTGGAGGGTCCTGACATGGTGTCTTTTATTCGCAAATTTCTTCAGGAACTTTTGGATCTTCAACCAGCTACACACCCTCTTAATATCCAGAGGGCTCATCGACTTGGTCGTATTAATTCCAACTCCTCTAAACCACGTGGCATCATCCTGCTGTTTCTCGAATTCACAGAATTATTGTCTGTCCTAAAAGCTGCCAGGATCAAACGTCGTCTCCAGTGGTCTGGTCATAACATTTTTATCTCACAGGACCTTTCTTCGGCTACGAACGCACGACGCAAAGAGTTCTTGAATCTTCGACCTTTAATGCGACAACTGAATATTCAATATGGAATCCTGCATCCCTGTTTCTGCAAGATCACGCATAATGGACGTACCAGATCCTATGACGATCCGCAGAAACTTCACGAATACCTTCTGAGTGTCTCTCCTTCCAATATGGACACTGCTCATTAATGTTTTTTCTTCCTCCCTTTGTTCACTGTTGTCCTTCTATTTTTCCCGACCTCTTTTGCTTCTTCTCCTTTGTTCTTGACCTACTCCTTGAGGTTTCGTCCTCACATCCTAGTGTGTTTCCTTTTTGTAAATGTCCTGCTCTTTGGTAGCTCATGGGCTGGGTTCTCTCTCTGGCGCCTCTTCGCCTCAGATGTTTTGGTTACTTTCTCCTTCTCCGTTCAGGCCTCTGTGCCTTGATCTGTTTTCTTCTTCTCTTCCTCTCCTCCTCTATTTTTTCTCTTTCCTTCTTTTTCTTTTCTCTCTTTCTGTCTGTTTTTTTTGCTTCTCTTTCCAATTTTATTGCAATTTTACTCCTGAGCGTTCTCTACTTCTATCTTGGATTTTCATTCTGTCATTTCTTATATCCATGGATTTTGTTGGTCTTGGTATTGTTACTGTTTTGGGAATCCCCTTTTTCAAGTACTTACGTATTTTCTGTCTCCCCTTTTGTAGTGATCTCTTTGCCATGTGTCTGTTCCACTTGTCGCCCATCCTCCCCTCCCGTCATCATGTGTAACTTTGTCTCGTGGAACGTGCGAGGTCTTGGTCATCCTGTCAAGCGTCAAAAGGTACTGTCTCATTTATCTAAATTTCATTCACAGGTTGTTTTCCTTCAAGAAACGCATTGTTCTGATGTTGAATCCCTTAAGCTTAAAAGACAATGGGTGGGTCAGGTTGTGTTTTCGCCTGCTATAAAAAAAAAAGGAGGGGTTGCTATTTTATTTCATAAAGCTTTAAATGTTCAAATTGTTTCTTCTAGTAATGATGATGAAGGACGTTGGGCAATGGCTAAGGTTGTCATTCAAAACAAGACAATGGTTCTGCTTAATATATATGGTCCAGTCCGCCCTGATCCAAAATTTTGGAAAGATATAAAAGTTCTGATTTCGTCCATAGATTGCCCCGATTTTATTGTTGCTGGTGATTTTAATCAATGGTTAGACCCTTTTTCAGATAGATTATCCTCCTGTAAATTTCAACCCGACAAAACCCATAAGAGTTTTCAATCTGCCATTGCTTCTCGTCCTTTACATGATTCTTGGAAAATGTGTAACCCAGATTTGCTCGAATATACTTTTTTTTCTAATGTTCACCATACTCGTTTGAGAATTGATTATATTATGGTTAGCAAGTCTCTTTTGCCCTCCATTCAAAAGTCCGCCATTGGCTCTATTTTTATTTCTGATCATGCTCCTGTGTATACTACCCTAGACCTCTCCCTTATTTCTTCTAAATTCAGTCGCTGGAAATTTAATTCTTTTCTTTTATCTGATGCCATTTTTATGAAAGAGAGTCTGAAATTTTTCAATGAGTTTTTCTCCTTTAATAATCCTTTGGACACCTCCATTGCCATTACTTGGGATGCCTTCAAGGCTTCTTTTAGAGCATTTACTATTTCCTATGTTTCTAAGAAAAAGAAGCTTAATAGACAAAAATATGAGGATCAGCTCAAAAAGATAAAAAGTCTTGAACATTCTTATTTTTCCTCTAAATCCGCCTCTGCCCTTCAGGACCTAATCCTAGCCAAAACTGACCTTAACAAAATTATCACTAATGAGGCTTGTCACACCCTTCTCAAAATTAAATCTAAATTCCATGGAGGCCAAAATAAAGCAGGGAAAATTTTGGCTAATTATGTAAAAATAAAATCTGAACGTAAATCTGTTGGTCCTATCTTTAATGAATCTTTAAACAAATTAGCTACTTCTGATGAAGATATTGCTGAACTTTTTCATAACTATTACCAGGCCCTATACTCAGATGATACACATCCTTCTGAAGCGGATTTATCGACATTTTTTGATGGCCTCCCAGCTCCCCCTTCCCTTCCGATGGATTTTGCTCTATTGGAACGGGAAATTACTCTCCAGGAAATTACTGCAGCCATTAACTGTCTTAAAAAATCGAAAGCCCCTGGTCCTGATGGTCTACCTGTTGAGTTTTATTCTTCCTTTCACTCTTTTTTTGCTCCTAAACGCCTTCAATTATTTAATTCTTTTATTTCTGATGCCAAGGCCTCTGGATCCTTTTTGGATGCTCTTATTGTCATTATTCCCAAACCTGACAAAGATCACTCACAATGTAAAAACTGCCGCCCTATATCTTTAATTAATTATGATTGTAACATTTTTGCTAAAATCCATGCCTCTCGTCTAGATTCTATTATTCCCCGTTTAATTAAAACAGACCAAGTGGGTTTTGTGAAGGGTAGACTTGCTTCTGATAATGCTCGCCTGTTTTCCAATGTCATTGCACATGCTAAATCTGTTAAAGCCCCATTGGCAGCCCTCTCCCTGGATGCTGAAAAAGCTTTTGATCGTATTAATTGGCAATACATGTTACGTACCCTCAAATGGTTTGGTTTTGGTCCTTCTTTCATATCCTTAGTTCAACTTCTTTATTCTTCTCCTCGTGCCAGTATTTTTGTTAATAACCAGTTCTCTAGATTTTTTTCCTTGAATAGAGGCACAAGACAAGGGTGTCCCCTTTCCCCCCTGCTTTTTATTTTATGTCTTGAGCCTTTTTTGGAACGTATTCGTTCCTACTCTAATATTACTGGCCTTACGCTCTCCTCCACTGAAATTAAATTGTCTGCCTATGCAGATGATGTCCTGATATATATGTCCAATCCTACATCCTCCCTTCCACATTTTTTAAAGGAGGTTAGACTGTACTCTTCCATATCAGGTTATAAGCTTAATTTATCTAAAACAGAAGTTCTACCCCTTAATCCAATCTGTCTCCAGTACATGTTTAATAATACTGATTTTGCATGGTGTCCCTCCAAAATTAAATACCTTGGTATATGGTTCTCTTCTTCCCTGAAAGACACCCTCAAATTAACCTTTGATTCTTTAACTAATAAAATTCAATCCCTTTTTCAAATTTGGTCCCCCTTATTCCTTTCCTGGTGGGGTAGATTAGATACCATCAAAATGATGATTACCCCACATGTCCTTTATACTGTTTCCATGCTCCCTTTCAAAATTCCTAAATCCTATTTTGCAGGAATTAATTTTCTTTGTATAAAATTTTTATGGAATAACAAACATCCACGTATTGCATTGCACAAGTTAATTCGACCTAAACAAGAAGGTGGTGTTCGTTTTCCTGACTTTAAATCTTACCATTCTGCCTTCTTGATCAAACAGTCCTTTTCCTTGGCTTATGACTTTATTGACACTCCTGTGCCTAAGTGGGTTCTCCTAGAACGCTCTCTTCTCAAAGATTTCTCATTCCAACATATAGTCTTTATGTCAAATTGCTCTTTTTTATCCTAATATCCCATTTTGAAATATTCCCAATTTCTACTGCAAACTGTTTTTTCTTCTACTTTGTCACCTCTTCAATGTTTCTTGTCCTCTGTGGTGTGGTACAACAAATTCCTTCGATACAAAGGTAAATCATTTTATTTTAAACCCTGGAAAGAAAAGGGTATCCTTTTTGTACATCAGTTTTTTGTTGATTCATCCTTGATTTCCTTCCCAGCATTGCAAAATGTATTTTATTTGCCTTCATCGTTTATCACTGAATATACCATTATTGCATCTGCCATTCAATCTCACTTGTCTTTCCTCTCCGCATCTGTTTCTTTTTCTTCCTTCACCCCTACCACTCCACTGTACTCTTTATTTCTACTCAAATTCCTAAAGCTGCACTTGTATATTCAATTTTGTTATCTAATGTTTCCGAACGTTCTAAGTCCAATGTAGAGACTGCTTGGGAGACTGATCTTGATGTCTCCCTATCTGTTGTAGTGTGGGATCGTTTATGGTCTAAAATTTTTAAAGTATCTGTTGCTGCACGTATTACGCAATCCTTATTCTTTATATATCACAGAGTGGTTATTACCCCGGTTAGCATCCATAAGTTCTCTCAAGTTTCCTCTCCATTATGTTGGTCATGCTCCAAGGAACCTGGTACTCTTAAACATCAGCTATACGAATGTTTCCCTGTTTTATCATTCTGGACTGAAGTATGGAATATCTGCATGCCAATGTTTTCTTTTTCCTCCCCATTATCTCTCCTAAATGTGTTTTTAGGTTCCTTATCTGATGATATTGATATTGTATCTTCTTCTGCTAAGTTATTGGACCTGTTTATCGCTCTTGCATTTAAAGTTATTTTAGCATGTTGGAAGGATAACTCTAAGCTTTCTGTCCACACTTGGTGGAACTTTATATGTGATGAACACAGAATATCTATTGCATCCTCCACCTCTGTCCCTTTAAAAATCAAATCTGATTTACTATGGCTTCCCTTCATCTCCTACCTTTCTTCCAATCCTCCTCCCTTATTACATGCTATTAATCCCACTTAGTAAATCTTGCTTTTCCTCTTCTTTTCTTTTTTTTCCTTTTTACTCTCCTCTCTCTTTTTTTTTTTTTTCTTCTTCTCTTTTCTCCCTTCCTTATCTTCTCTCTCTCTATTCTTTTTCCCTTCCTCCTCAAGCAAACATTTTTATGATTAGTTATGTCATTTAATTATTGTTTTCCATTGTACTTTTCACTGCTTCTTTATGACATACTATTTGTATTATTTTACAAATGCTTAATAAAAAATTCCTAAACAAAAAAAAAAGAATAAGAATAAAATCTAACAATGCATCAGAATTTTCTGCTAAGATGTCTATGAATCAATGTGGTGGGGGGTATTGGTCAAGTTGAAATGGTTGAGTGCACTATATTGGCTTGTGCACAGCGTGTAAGTGGTGCAGTTTGTCCGTCTGACTCTCGCATTCAGAGGTCGCTCCCACTCGCTCCTCCTCGAGCCCTGCCTTCCAGAGATAGTGCAGCTGCACAGCGCCTGGTATCACCTCTGCATAGCGCTCCTGTATAGCGCTTGGTATCGTTTTACTTTGATTGATTAATTTTAATCTGCATTTGCCTGGTATCGTTTTTCTGCGCAATAATTTAATTTATTAATTTGCTCAGTGCTCCTGATTAGTGGCAACTTTAGCGCGTGTACTGCTTAGAATCGCGCTACCCCACCGCCATTTTGCTGTTGTTGTTTGTGTTTACCTGTCCCCGTGTCTCCTCCCCGCTCCCGCCTCCCAAGCTGACCCTCCCACACACTAGCATCGACCTGCAGGCCCCGTCCCCCTCTGCCTCTGTGACCGTCTGACTCTCGCATTCCGAGGTCGCTCCCACTCGCTCCTCCTCGAGCCCTGCCTTCCAGAGATAGTGCAGCTGCACAGCGCCTGGTATCACCTCTGCATAGCGCTCCTGTATAGCGCTTGGTATCGTTTTACTTTGATTGATTAATTTTAATCTGCATTTGCCTGGTATCGTTTTTCTGCGCAATAATTTAATTTATTAATTTGCTCAGTGCTCCTGATTAGTGGCAACTTTAGCGCGTGTACTGCTTAGAATCGCGCTACCCCACCGCCATTTTGCTGTTGTTGTTTGTGTTTACCTGTCCCCGTGTCTCCTCCCCGCTCCCGCCTCCCAAGCTGACCCTCCCACACACTAGCATCGACCTGCAGGCCCCGTCCCCCTCTGCCTCTGTGACCGTCTGACTCTCGCATTCAGAGTTTGCTCCCACTCGCTCCTCCTCGAGCCCTGCCTTCCAGAGATAGTGCAGCTGCACAGCGCCTGGTATCACCTCTGCATAGCGCTCCTGTATAGCGCTTGGTATCGTTTTACTTTGATTGATTAATTTTAATCTGCATTTGCCTGGTATCGTTTTTCTGCGCAATAATTTAATTTATTAATTTGCTCAGTGCTCCTGATTAGTGGCAACTTTAGCGCGTGTACTGCTTAGAACCGCGCTACCCCACCGCCATTTTGCTGTTGTTGTTTGTGTTTACCTGTCCCCGTGTCTCCTCCCCGCTCCCGCCTCCCAAGCTGACCCTCCCACACACTAGCATCGACCGGCAGGCCCCGTCCCCCTCTGCCTCTGTGACCGTCTGATTCTCGCATTCAGAGGTCGCTCCCACTCGCTCCTCCTCGAGCCCTGCCTTCCAGAGATAGTGCAGCTGCACAGCGCCTGGTATCACCTCTGCATAGCGCTCCTGTATAGTGCTTGGTATCGTTTTACTTTGATTGATTAATTTTAATCTACATTTGCCTGGTATCGTTTTTCTGCGCAATAATTTAATTTATTAATTTGCTCAGTGCTCCTGATTAGTGGCAACTTTA
Source organism: Lissotriton vulgaris (assembly GCF_964263255.1). Taxonomy (NCBI): domain Eukaryota; kingdom Metazoa; phylum Chordata; class Amphibia; order Caudata; family Salamandridae; genus Lissotriton; species Lissotriton vulgaris. The sequence goes on from NC_141687.1 coordinate 1,203,782,210, forward strand.
GCGCGTGTACTGCTTAGAATCGCGCTACCCCACCGCCATTTTGCTGTTGTTGTTTGTGTTTACCTGTCCCCGTGTCTCCTCCCCGCTCCCGCCTCCCAAGCTGACCCTCCCACACACTAGCATCGACCTGCAGGCCCCGTCCCCCTCTGCCTCTGTGACCGTCTGACTCTCGCATTCAGAGGTCGCTCCCACTCGCTCCTCCTCGAGCCCTGCCTTCCAGAGATAGTGCAGCTGCACAGCGCCTGGTATCACCTCTGCATAGCGCTCCTGTATAGCGCTTGGTATCGTTTTACTTTGATTGATTAATTTTAATCTGCATTTGCCTGGTATCGTTTTTCTGCGCAATAATTAAATTTATTAATTTGCTCAGTGCTTCTGATTAGTGGCAACTTTAGCGCGTGTACTGCTTAGAATCGCGCTACCCCACCGCCATTTTGCTGTTGTTGTTTGTGTTTACCTGTCCCCGTGTCTCCTCCCCGCTCCCGCCTCCCAAGCTGACCCTCCCACACACTAGCATCGACCTGCAGGCCCCGTCCCCCTCTGCCTCTGTGACCGTCTGACTCTCGCATTCAGAGGTCGCTCCCACTCGCTCCTCCTCGAGCCCTGCCTTCCAGAGATAGTGCAGCTGCACAGCGCCTGGTATCACCTCTGCATAGCGCTCCTGTATAGCGCTTGGTATCGTTTTACTTTGATTGATTAATTTTAATCTGCATTTGCCTGGTATCGTTTTTCTGCGCAATAATTTAATTTATTAATTTGCTCAGTGCTCCTGATTAGTGGCAACTTTAGCGCGTGTACTGCTTAGAATCGCGCTACCCCACCGCCATTTTGCTGTTGTTGTTTGTGTTTACCTTCCCCGTGTCTCCTCCCCGCTCCCGCCTCCCAAGCTGACCCTCCCACACACTAGCATCGACCTGCAGGCCACGTCCCCCTCTGCCTCTGTGACCGTCTGACTCTCGCATTCATAGGTCGCTCCCACTCGCTCCTCCTCGAGCCCTGCCTTCCAGAGATAGTGCAGCTGCACAGCGCCTGGTATCACCTCTGCATAGCGCTCCTGTATAGCGCTTGGTATCGTTTTACTTTGATTGATTAATTTTAATCTGCATTTGCCTGGTATCGTTTTTCTGCGCAATAATTTAATTTATTAATTTGCTCAGTGCTCCTGATTAGTGGCAACTTTAGCGCGTGTACTGCTTAGAATCGCGCTACCCCACCGCCATTTTGCTGTTGTTGTTTGTGTTTACCTGTCCCCGTGTCTCCTCCCCGCTCCCGCCTCCCAAGCTGACCCTCCCACGCTCAGCTCCCCCCCCCACTATCCATTTATGGACAGATGGACCCACGCACAAAGTCCACGCGCTACGGCCGCGCCAAAGGTAAGCCCGTCTACGCCCGTCCGCGCCTGGACCACGCCCAGCGCCAGACCCCCTGGTTCCCGCAATGCCCAGCCCACTCGCATCACTTACGATGCCACCACCCTTCTAGCCCTTAACCCCGGCCGTTCCCCCAACTGCGTCCAAGCCGCTCCTGGACACACCCATGGACCCTTCTCTTGCAACTCCTGCAAGTTCGACGGAACCAAAACCAACTCCTCATCCACCAACACCAAACAGAGACCTGACACCAACCACCTAAAATGCATCCTGCTCAACACCCGCTCGGTCCACAGACACGCCATAGACCTCTGGAATCTACTAGACACCATCTCACCGGACGTCGCCTTCCTAACAGAAACATGGATGAAAGCCTCTTCAGCCCCAGACATCACCATTGCCATCCCGGAAGGATACAAGATCATCCGTAAGGACCGCATCAAGCAAACAGGAGGAGGCATAGCTATCGTCCATAAGAACTCCATCCGCATCTCAACCAGCTCAGACGTCAACCTTGCCAGCGCCGAACACCTCCACTTCCAGATCCACACCGACCCCAAGACCACACTCAGAGGCACTCTCCTCTACCGGCCTCCAGGACCCCGTGCACAATTCAGTGACGACATCACTGACTTTATCACCCCACACGCCCTCCCCTCCGAGGACTACATTCTATTGGGAGACCTCAATTTTCACCTGGAAAAGAGCAATGACAGCAGCGCCACCACCCTTCTGGACAACCTCGCCAACCTCAGACTCAAACAACTTGTCACTACCCCCACCCACATTGCAGGTCACACACTCGACCCTATCTTCACCTCCAGCAAACATGTCTCATTCAGTCACACCACAGCTCTTCATTGGACGGACCACAGCTGCGTTCACTTTATCTACAATAAGACCACAATCCACAACCATCCTCAACCCACCCTGCAAAGAAACTGGAACAAAATCACCATCGACCAGATCTCCTCATCGCTTCTTCTAAACCCCCCCGCCCACTCCTCAAACCCCGACCAAGCAGCCATTAACCTCACCCAATGGCTATCCAACAGCGCCGACATCCTAGCACCGTTGAAAAAACGTCAAATCATACTAGGCAGCAAAAACGCCTCCTGGTTCAACGATGATCTTAAGAAATCGAAGAAACTCTGTTGCTCCCTCGAGAAGGCCTGGAAAAAAGACCCAAACACCAGCACCAGGGACGCCTTCAAAAACGCCACCCGCATACACCACCAACTAATCCGGTCTGCCAAGAAAGCCGCATTCAAAGACCGACTAGATAACAACGCCCACAACAGCAAGGAATTATTCAACATCGTCAAAGAATTTACCAACCCATCAGCCAACTCCAACGACATCACCCCCTCCCAAGCCCTCTGCGACTCCCTAGCTTCCTTCTTCCACAACAAAATCGCAGACATCCACAACAGCTTCAACAACCGACCCGGAGACCAACCCACCCAACCTTCTGCAGGACCTTCACCCCCCTTGAACATCCTTAACGACTGGAACCCAATCTCCACTGAGGACACCATCCGCCTGATGAACTCCATCCACTCAGGATCCCCAACTGACCCATGCCCTCACCACATCTTCAACAAAGCAGACTCCATCATAGCACCACACCTCCGAGATGTCATCAACTGCTCCCTCAACTCCGCCACCTTCCCGGAAAGCTGGAAGCACGCAGAACTCAGCGCCCTTCTGAAAAAACCCACAGCTGACCCCACCGAACTCAAAAACTACTGCCCCATCTCGCTTCTTCCATTCCCGGCCAAAGTCATCGAGAAAGCTGTCAACAACCAGCTCGCCGGTAATGTACGAACGTTCCTACAGTGGCCTGATAATTCAATTCCGCAATTCTGTCTATAAATTTCCAAAACAGGTGACACAAAACAAATAATGTACCGAAATTATTCAAAACATATAAAAGTTTATTTTTTTCTCTTTTTTACTTTTAGTTCTAGTTCATATAGATCCTGTTATCAATCAGAATCCATGATAAAGACACTGTTCAATTCATATCAAAAATACAGGACAAATACAGATAAGTCATAAATATCTACAACAACAATGAGCAATACAAAATTATTAAATAATACCCCTTGGTAACAACTATATCTCTCACCATACTCTCGTGCTAACAATCATACCACACTCAACCTACAAACTAAGATGGAGAAAGGAACTGAATTAGTGATTAGCAAGATGACAATGCTAAACACATGGGCCAAGATGTAACTTTGGGCTCCCGCTGCAGGTCTACGCGCGTTTCGGCAGCTTTAAGCCGCCTTCATCAGGACATTTTTCATCGTGACTGTGCAGATACCAGGGGATCAGTTACATCAAACAGCAGGGAAATCACCAAGAGCGTCTTAAGTTTGTATCAAGGAACAGGGCGTCCTATGTTGCCAATAGGTAGCTTTTTTACGTTAACAGACGCGTTGAAATGCTTGTGAAGATCACGTTTAAACAGCTTGCTCGCAGATGATTATAATCAGAAGGAGGCAAGGGCTGCGACGTCCAGCGGACATGATTTACACCATAGTCAGTTGCATCAAGCAGTAGTATAGTCACTAAGCACTAAGAAGCGTCTTCAGTACTTATCAGGAGGCATGGCGTCCTATGTTGCCAGTAGATAACTTTTTTACGGTGTGAGATGTGATGAACTGCTAACAACGACCACGATTTCACAGCTTGTTCACAGAGAATAGCGGTCGAAAAGAGGCTAGGGACTGCGACGGTCAGCGGACATAATTTACACCATAGTTTCAATTTGCGAGGGGGGTCCTTTATCTACGTAAAAACTGCTCCACAGTCAGTACCCTCGGCAGACCCGCAATGAGGGCCGTGTATCCGCACCGCACAACGCCTCCTCCGCCAGAAGTTCTTTTCGACCGCTATTCTCTGTGAACAAGCTGTGAAATCGTGGTCGTTGTTAGCAGTTCATCACATCTCACACCGTAAAAAAGATGCAACTGACTATGGTGTAAATCATGTCCGCTGGACGTCGCAGCCCTTGCCTCCTTCTGATTATAATCATCTGCGAGCAAGCTGTTTAAACGTGATCTTCACAAGCATTTCAACGCGTCTGTTAACGTAAAAAAGCTACCTATTGGCAACATAGGACGCCCTGTTCCGTGATACACACTTAAGACGCTCTTGGTGATTTCACTGCTGTTTGATGTAACTGATCCCCTGGTATCTGCACAGTCACGATGAAAAAGGTCCTGATGAAGGCGGCTTAAAGCTGCCGAAACGCGCGTAGACCTGCAGCGGGAGCCCAAAGTTACATCTTGGCCCATGTGTTTAGCATTGTCATCTTGCTAATCACTAATTCAGTTCCTTTCTCCATCTTAGTTTGTAGGTTGAGTGTGGTATGATTGTTAGCACGAGAGTATGGTGAGAGATATAGTTGTTACCAAGGGGTATTATTTAATAATTTTGTATTGCTCATTGTTGTTGTAGATATTTATGACTTATCTGTATTTGTCCTGTATTTTTGATATGAATTGAACAGTGTCTTTATCATGGATTCTGATTGATAACAGGATCTATATGAACTAGAACTAAAAGTAAAAAAGAGAAAAAAATAAACTTTTATATGTTTTGAATAATTTCGGTACATTATTTGTTTTGTGTCACCTGTTTTGGAAATTTATAGACAGAATTGCGGAATTGAATTATCAGGCCACTGTAGGAACGTTCGTACATTACCATTGTTCTTGTTCCCCTCTGTTCCTTGGCCACAACTAACTTTTCGAGGGGGTCCCTTCGTACATGTTGCTAACAACCAGCTCGCCACCTTCCTCGAACCAACAAATCCCTCGACTCCTCACAGTCCGGCTTCCGAGCCAAACACAGCACTGAGACCGCACTTATCGCAGCAACAGACGACATTCGAACTCTACTGGACAATGGAGACACAGTCGCCCTCATCCTCCTCGACCTCTCCGCTGCCTTCGACACAGTCTGTCATAGCACCCTTCTACAGCGCCTCAGAAACGTCGGAATCCAAGGAAAAGCACTGGAATGGATCACCTCGTTCCTCACCGGAAGAACCCAGAGAGTCCGCCTCCCACCATTCAAGTCAGAGGCCTCTGAAGTCATCTGCGGCGTGCCACAAGGATCGTCACTCAGCCCCACCCTCTTCAACGTATACATGAGCCCCCTTGCGGCCATCGCTCGCCAACACAATCTCAACATCATCTCCTACGCTGACGACACTCAACTGATCCTCTCACTCACCAAAGACCCTAACACCGCCAAAACCAACTTACACGAAGGAATGAAAGAAGTAGCCGAGTGGATGAAGCACAGCCGTCTGAAACTGAACTCAGACAAAACAGAAGTCCTCATCTTAGGCACCTCCCCCTCCGCCTGGGATGACTCTTGGTGGCCAGAGGCCCTTGGAAAAGCACCCATCCCGACGGACCACGCACGGAACCTGGGCGTCATCCTGGACTCCTCACTCTCGATGACCAGACAAGTCAACGCCGTTTCATCATCTTGCTTCAACATTCTTCGCATGCTCAAAAAAACATTTCGCTGGATCCCCACCGAAACTAGAAAAACGGTCACCCACGCACTGGTCACGAGCCGCCTGGACTACGGAAACACCCTATACGCCGGTACCACCGCAAAACTCCAGAAAAAACTCCAACGCATCCAGAACGCTTCAGCCAGGCTCATACTAGACATCCCGCGTAAAGAACACATCTCTGGTCACCTGAAAAACCTCCACTGGCTCCCCGTAAATAAGAGGATTACTTTCCGCCTCCTAACCCACGCACACAAAGCACTTTATGAACTTGGACCCGAATGCCTCAACACACGACTGTCCTTCTACACCCCCTCCCGTCAGCTACGATCCTCCAACCAAGCCCTTGCCACTGTACCTCGCATCAACAAAACCACCATGGGAGGTAGATCCTTCTCCTACCTGGCAGCTAAAACTTGGAACTCACTTCCCACTCACCTTCGCCTTACTCAGAACCACCTAGCATTCAGAAAGCAACTTAAAACTTGGATATTCGACAAGTAATTCCCCACCCTTCCTCAAGCGCCTTGAGACCCTATGGGTATGTAGCGCGCTATATAAATCTCTTGACTTGACTTGACTTGACTTAGTACGCGCACAACGTGCCATTCACTCCTCCCAGACTCCCCCCTTTCTTCCATTGCCGCTGTCCCAAAGAAAGCTTAGATTCAGGTTATGTTGCCCAAGGCGTAGCTTTCTATTCACATCAAACAAGGTTATTCAAACTGAAAACAAATAAGAAAGGAGAGGTATCCTATAATTGTATATGTTATATTTACAAAACAAAAACACTTTAGCTGAATCAACAGGTAAAAGACAGTAAAGCAAATAGGCACGACATTAAACTTGATCTTGGACTTGACCTTGGCCTTCTCTGCCCATCCACCCCCTTCTTCTACGCACACTGTGCCAGAAGGCCCCAACGCACCACAGTAAGCTGTTGCTCTACTTGAAATCCAGGGCACCGCATAGCACACCAGGCCACCGGGGTACCTGAACACAGGCAGTCTCCCCAAGGTTCTAGTCAGTCCATATGTCGTGGGTTAGGGCAGGAGAGCCCAGGATCACCAGTAGATCAGTCCCCGCTCCACGCCTGCTGGGTGTACACGCCAATCCTACAACCTCCTGAGGTCCATCCAGTCGCTGAACCTCAATGTTTGTGTGTTGGACTTGGCCCTTTTTGGAGGGTCATCCCTGAACGTTTCTCCTTCCTCCTAGTCTTTTTTCTGCCATGGTGTTGGTGGTTTTAGGACTCTGGGCACTTTATCACTGCTGTCCAGTGTAAAGTCCATGTGCTCTCTATGGTAAAACATGGAAAGCTTGGACTACACCTGTTTGGCTAATTAATTTTACCTATCAGTCCCTTGTTAAGCAGTATCCCAGTTACCCAGGGCCAGTAAATTAAATGCTACTGGTGGGCTTGCGCTCACCAAAGTTGCCTTAACTGTGTGGCATGCCCTGGTAGTGACAAACAGCCATTTTGGTTTCTCACTACTCTGAGGCTACCCTCTCATAGGGCAGCCTCAGAGTAGTGAGACATAGTAGTAAGTAGTATAGGACATTGGGGATTCCCTGATAAGTGTTTCAGTGGTAATTCCTGATCTGAGAGGAGTAGCATGATCAAGTTTAGTATGTTTGGAAAAGACCCCATCTTCTCTGCCAGCAGCCAAGTTGCCTTCAGCCACTCCACCGGACTACACTGGACCGACCACAGCTGCATCCACTTCACTTTTAAGAAGACCACATCCCACCACCGCCCGCAACAGATCCCCCGTAGATGCTTGAGCAAAGTCACCGCAGACCAGCTAACCACGTCACTGAGCCTGAACCAACCAACCAACACTACTGACACCAACGACGCAGCCCGCAACCTCACACAGTGGATCATCAACTGCGCCGACACCCTTGCACCAATGAAGAACCCTCCAGGCAAGCCCGGCAACCGGAAAACAACATGGTTCACCGACGACCTCAAAGAACCGAAGAAATCCTGCCGAACCCTTGAGAAAACCTGGCGCCGCGAACAGACGACAGAAAACATGACAGCCCTCAAGAACGCCACCAGCAAACACCACCAGCTGATCCGCACCACCAAAAAGACATCGTTCAAAGAACGGCTGGACAACAACACACACAACAGCAAGGAACTCTTCAGCATTGTAAAAGAGCTCTCCAAATGTGTAAATGTGTGTGTTAATGTAAATGTGTGTATACTTGTAAAGCGCACTATCACCTGACAGGCATCCTGGCGCTGTATACCGCTGTGGAACCCTTCCTGGCTTTCCCTGTGAGATGCCCTCTACTGGGCACCCCCAAGGTGAAGCCAGGCATACCAACGCTTTCAGGCTGTTGTGGAGATTAAGCAAGCTATTGCCCAGAGTTGCAGAGTGGGACCCATGATTAGAGTAGGCAGCGAGGCGAGAATTATCGAGTCTGTGGACATTGAGCCCAAGACCCTGCTGTGTCGGGAATTGAACCCTGGTCCCGGGTCAGACCTCTCCTTCAGGGTCTGCCGCTTCTAACCAGTGAGCCACACTTCCAATCCCAGCGCCAACGGCAACAACATCACACCGTCGCAAGACCTCTGCAACTCCCTCGCCACGTTCTTTCACCGCAAGATCGCCGATATCCACGACAGCTTCGGTGCCCAGACTCCGCCCCCAGCCACCGAACAAAGCCCCCGACAACCACCCTTAACGCTTGGACTCCCATCAGCACCGAAGACACCGCCCATGCTATGAATACCATCCACTCCGGCTCTCCTTCCGACCCATGCCCTCACCACATCTTCAACAAAGCCGACACCATCATCGCTCCCCACCTACGGAACGTCATAAACAACTCCCTTGCGTCCACCACCTTCCCAGAGAGCTGGAAACACGCAGAGATCAACGTCCTACTGAAGAAACCCACAGCAGACCCAAAAGACCTCAAAAACTTCCGCCCATCTCTCTTCTTCCCTTCCCTGCAAAAGTTATCGAGAAGATTGTCAATAAACAGCTGTCCGCATTCCTCGAGGCCAATGGATCCCTCGACCCATCTCAGTCCAGATTTCGAGCCAACCACAGCACCGAGACCGCCCTCATCGCAGCCACCAACAACATCAGGACCCTACTTGACAACGGGGAAACAACTGCCCTCATCCTCCTAGACCTCTCAGCCGCCTTCGATACAGTCTGCCACCGTACCCTAATAACCCGCCTCCACAATGCCGGGATCCAAGGTAAAGCCCTGGACTGGATCACCTCGTTCCTCTCTGACAGAACCCAGAGAGTCCTCCTCCCTCCCTTCCGCTCCGCGGCCACAGAGATCATCTGCGGCGTACCGCTGTTCGCTCAGCCCAACCCTCTACAATATCTACATGAGCCTCCTCGCCACCATCGCACGCAAACACAACCTCAACATCATCTCATACGCCGACGACACCCAGCTGATACTCCCCCTCACCAAAGACCCAGCCACCGCCAAACTCAACCTCCAGGAAGGAATGAAAAACGTCGCTGAATGGATGAAACTCAGCCGTCTGAAACTGAACTCAGACAAGACAGAGGTCCTCATCCTCGGCCCATCCCCGTCCGCTTGGGACGACTCCTGGTGGCCCACAGAACTGGGCAACGCACCAACACCCACTGACCACACACGCAACCTGGGATTCATCCTGGACTCTTCTGTCACGATGACCAAGCAAGTCAACGCCATCTCATCATTATGCTTCAACACCCTGCGCATGCTCCGTAAAATTTTCCGGTGGATCCCTACCGGAACTTGAAAGACGGTCACCCAGGCCCTCGTCACCAGCCGACTAGACTACGGGAACACCCTATAAGCAGGAAGCACAGTCAAACTTCAAAAAAGACTCCAACGCATACAGAACGCATCCGCACGACTCATTCTCGACATCCCCCACCACAGCCACATATCAGCCCACCTGAGAAGACCTGCACTGGCTCCCCATCAACAAAAGGATCACGTTCAGGCTCCTCACCCACGCACACAAAGCGCTCCACGACAGATGGTCCCAAATACACCAACAACCGCCTCACGTTCTACATTCCAACAAGCAAACTCCGCTCTGCCAGCCTCGCCCTTGCCACCATCCCACGGATCCAAAAAACCACCGCCGGAGGAAGATCATTCTCCTACCTGGTGGCCAAGACATGGAACTCCCTCCCTGCCCACCTACGACTGAGCCAGGACCATCTCACATTCAGGAAACTCCTCAAGACCTGGCTCTTCGAGCAGTAACGGCTTACCTCCCCCAGCACCTTGAGACCCCCTACGGGTGAGTAGTGCGCTCTACAAATGTTTTGATTGATTGATTGATTGATAGTAATACATGCTGCGTAATGGCGTGGGCAGATTTATTGTCACTATTCTAGAAATAGTTATTAGCAAATCTGTAAATGACATATCAGAGAACCTAACCAAAGGGAAGGGCTTCCGCTAAATGTACGAAACAAAGCCCTGAATCTAAGAAGAGAAAATTCTCTTCTTCAGTCCCCTCACTGACCAAGGGTTGCCCCTAGGTGACATGCTTCATCATTGGGGCCATCCCAGACAGCTACTGTCTGGGGTGTGCTGCAACTTGCGGTCCGCCCAGGTACGAATAGGTGTCATTGATGGAGGAGTGCTGAGCCAAGGTTACTAAAAGCCCCTCCACCCTGACAGTCAACCGTATTAATTGTGGTGCTCACACATTAGGTGTGCATCTGTTCTTTATTATATTATTTCTTTAGTATAGGATTGTTTTTTCTCACGGAGTGGTACGCATGGGGCTGGTCCCCATGTGGTCCTGAAGAAGAGGTTTAGGGGACACCTCGAAACATGTCGACCAAACACTAGGGACAGTATACACATAACAGTTACACTTCCTCCCTACTATTAACCCCTTTTTATCCATACCAACTAGGAGTAGGAATAAATGAATCGCTCACTAGCTAGGTATTGTTAGCACCACCACGCCCCCATACAGTGCACTACACATTTTTCACAAAAAGTGCTCCTACGTAGTTCCACAAGTTGCAGCACGCCCCAGACAGTAACTGTCTGGGATGGCCCCAATAATGAAGCATGTCACCTTAGGGCAACCCTTGGTGAGTGAGGGGTCTCAAGAAGAGAATTTTCTCTTCTTAGATTTGGGGCGTTGTTTCGCACATTTAGCGGAAGCCCTGCTCTTTGGTTAGGTTCTCTGATCTGTCATTTACAGGTTTGTTAATAACTATACACAGCCTGGAGGATGAACCTAAAATCTACCTCCATCACCCCCCTTTTTTGTTTATACTATTCTAGAAATGCCACTTTTAGAAGTGGGCATTTCTGTGTGCTATATGTCATTGTGCCTGCCTGTTGTGTATTGCATGTCTGGCTCTGGAGTGACAGATACTGCGGGGGTACAGTGGCTCCAAAGGGGCTGGGTGAGTCAGAAGTAGGCTGAATGGGCCTTATCTGCATTTGGAGTAGTGGGAGGAGTAGCCCCTGACCCTGAATAGGTCTTCGCCTGCCTTGTACAATGCTGGCTCCTCCCCCTGTGGTGTGTCTGGGGTCAGAGCCTACATTAACAATAAGGGTGGTGGTGCACATGAAAAGAGGTATGGAAGTACCCCCAAGAACGGGTTTGGACCCGGCACAGAGCCATGTGTCAGGGGGAGAATAAAGACCCTTGTAATATAAATATTGGGGCTGTGACCCCATGAATGTTACACACACTCACTAAACTAACTTGGGCTTGAAGGAGCACTCTACCAGGAGGAACCACCGTGGGACCCAGCTGCTGCCTGGAGGGGCTGGAGGAGCTGCTCTCTGCTGGGAGGCCCTGCAAGCTGGCCTGCCTGTGCCCAGCTCTGTCCTGCATAGCTCGTGTTTGGGCTGGCACCAGGCTGAGCGCTTTGACTTCTGTTGCCCTCTCAATGGGCGCTTTTCCTCCTCCTTGAGGCCAGGGCATTTTCCCTTCAAGGAGCGCTGTGTGTTGCAGCCAGTTTGTGGCAGGCATGTTGTGGGGGCTGAAATTGGTGCCAGGGCCCGAGATGCCGGCTCACTCGCTAGAAGTGCAAGAAGTACCACAGGAGCCTACCCCGCCTTGTAGTGCCAGAAGGAAGTTGCGGCTTATTGCCGCTGCCACCGGAAGACAGGCAAAGTTTGCCTGATTGTGGTGGGGCCCATGAGCAAGACGCAGAGACAACCTAGAAGTCAGGCAAAGGTTGAGCCTGGTTAAGGGCAGGGCCGCCTTCCATGAAGGAAGCCGCCGGAGCTTCGCTCCGTGTCCTGCCCCTTCTGGTTCCATTGAGAATGGAGCGGCTGCACTGCGTGATTGCAGCCCCAAAAGGAGGACCGCACTTCAGGAAGCGGAGAGGTGCTCTGTGCTGGCATCCACAAGCTTATGGGATCGACTGGAGGTGGGTGAGTGTCGTGCCAATCCACCTCCTGTTGGAAAGCACACACTGTGTGGTGTGCCCGTTGCCCGAGATACTGGCTGGGTCCCTACGGCATACTGGCGGCAGCTACGCCCGAGTTACGGGTGGCTACTGATCCAGGCACACTGTTGGGGGCTCTGGTACTTACTCTTGTGGGTATTTGGGGGCGAGCCCAGGGCGGGCCCCTGAACCAAAGATTGCTGAATTCCCTGTCCTAGGTGGGCATGTGGCCCAGAAGCCTAGGCAGGATGGAGATAGTGGCAGCCTTTTTCTGTCCTCCACGACGTTCACCCCCATGTGGATATCTGGGGTAATGAACCTACTGTGGGTCTCTGGCAAGTTGTAGGCACTCTAACCTGATCAGAGGTGATGTAGGGATCACCTATGGTGCAGTTTGTGCCTAAGGCGGGACATGTTGTGCGCACCCCTTACAAGTGTTTACTGGGGGCACTGATTATTGTATGCGTATCAAGCCATACTGTACTGTGTTGTGCCTAATGCCTGAGAGTTGCCCATGAGATGTATACTGTGACCAGTGTTCACTATGGTGCACTGTTGCTGATTCGGTTTTGCAAAATAATGTGCTAAGTGCAATGTTGCCAGTAGTTCCTGGTTATTTTCACTAATTCTATGAGTGGTGAGGTGATGTCAGTGGTCCGATTGGCCCTGTAATGTATACAATCCCCTGTAAAGGGATACCTAGTGCCAGGTGGCACAGTGTATATATGTGATAATGCTCTATTGTGTTTATGAGTAATACAAAGGCTATCTTTTATAAAACCTTGTATGGAGTTTCTTTTGTGGTTTGCCTTGTGTGTCACTGCTGTGTGAGTGTGTTGCACAAACGCTTTATACATTGCCTCTGGGATAAGCCTGACTACTCGTGCCAAGCTACCAAGGGGGTGAGCAGAGGTTATCTTCAGTGTGTAACTCCCTTGCCCTGACTAGAGTGGTGGTTTCTGCCTGGCTTAGGTGAATGCCCTAGCCAACCAGAATTCCTATTTCTAACATTGTGCATACTGATTTGTTGTTAACTTGTACACAGCGTGTGAGTGATGCAGCTTGCTATGGGGCGCTTGTTTCAACATTTGCCTAGCTCACGGCTTTTGCTTGGCGCATGACGAGAGGGCTGACTGAAGTACCCTCTGATATTCTTGATGGTGAATCAGTTGTGGAGAGGGTAGTTTACAGAGTTGATGATCTGCCCCTTCCAAGCAGTGCTGCCGCTGTGATAACTTCAGGTGTGGGCTCTGCGTCACTGGAGTCAGCTTGCCTTTGCATTTTGTGCCACTTATGTTGAGCACAGAGCCCAGCCAGGGTTACACTGCTTTTTAATACTGTCCCAGCACAAATTAGATCAGGGGTCTCCAGTCTTTTCAAAAGTGGGAAATACTTCTCATCTATTAAAAATGTCATGAGTCATTGTCTTGAATATGGATTCTGAGCTACTGCCTTGTATATGGATTAGATACTTGCACAAAAAATATCAAGCTACTTAACCACTGCCTCTGGAGTACCCAGTCGTGATGCATTAAGCACCCACCATTAATGACAAAAGAGCGGTTGGGGAACAACCGTGGAGCAAGGTGATCCGCAAAAACAAGTGTTGCCCCTTCATTCTTCTTTGTGAGTTATCAGTCAGCTGTGTCTCAATGGTTTTGTTGTTTCTTACTTATGCAATGCATAGAATGACAATATCCTCAATATGAGTGCCAGGATCCACAAGACTTCCATTTTATGGCTAATTGCCCTAAACCATTAGTTGGTGTCCAAAAACTGGCACTACCGACTTAAGATTAGGTACAGGAATGCTTCATGGTACTCTACAAGTAAACATCGCTCTGCAAGCATCCCCATTTCCATGAGCATACCTCTTAGGCAAAGATGAAGCACAAACTAATGAATGAAGAGATTGCTTCAGGAAATTAGGTACCTCTAAATGAGCAAAGAAGAGTAAGAAAGAAAAACATAAAAGAGAGTGAAAGAAAGGAATCAAAGATAGAAAGAGAAATAACTCGAGGACGAATAAAAAAATGAAATTATGGAAAAGGAAACTGAAAAGAAGGAAAGAAAATAATGAAGGGAGAGAGGAAGAATAGGGGAACAGAGAGGAAAGAAGTGAAGGAGAAGAAAAAATGATGGAAGGTGAATAAGGAATGAACGGATTAAGGAGAAAAAGGAAGGAACAGTGCAAAGAAAGTAACAACGGAATTAAAGAAAGAAGGAAACAAGAAGAGAAGGAACGGGAGAAGGGGACAAAGGAGAGAAGAAAATGATAGCAGGAACAAAGAAAAAAGGGAATATACAAAGGAGCAAAATGGAAAAGAAAGAGAAAGAAGGAACACAGAAGAGAAGGGGAAAGAAACAATGGACAAAGATTAGAAGAGATAGAAAGGAATAATGAGAAGATGGAAAAAAGAATAAGAGGGAAAGCAGGAAAAAGCAAAGGAAGAGTCAGTGTGAAAGCAAGCAAAACAGAGAAACAGTAAGAGGGAAAGAAAGACAGAAACAAAAAGAAGGAAATAAACAAGAGAAAAAAATAATGTAAAGAAAGGATAAGGAAAAATGAAGAATGAAAAAAGTAAGAACAAATGAGAGGTAAGAGAGAATAGGGAAAATAATGGAAGGGAGAAAACAAATGGTAGAAAAAGAAAAAGAATGAAGTAGAAAAGAAAAAGAATGAAAGCAAAGAAACAAAAAGGAGAAAGGAAGAAAGAAAAAGAAACTTCTCCAAACATGTTACTGCCATTGACTTTAATGAAATAAACCACTGATTGAGACTTGTCATTAGGTATGGTATATTTTTACAAGGTGAAGTTTATTAAACAATGTGTTCTGACACAAGAAATGTATTATTCGTTTATTTAAGGCGTCTTATCAGCGACATTGTTTTATTTAAGAAAAGAGAATGCTTCATGTTGTCCTTCAGTCAACTTTCCTGGTCTCACAGTTGCATTTCCTGAAATTGATATCTACAGGAATAAAAAATCCCACTTTACTATTAAAGAGGATATTAAATTACAATTCGTGCTTGCCATTCGTACCTTTTCCTCAATCAAATGTTAGCATTTCTTAAATGAAATAAGATAACCCAATGTTATCCAATAGGAAAGATGGGCAGTAGTGAAAAGAGAATTTTGGAAATTTTCAACACCAAGACATCTGAAACAAAAAAAAACAAATGGCCTACTTTTTAAATATATTGCATTCTGTCATATGGGGTGTGTTTGGCCTACCTTAGGGGTGACCGATGCGTTTTAATAAAGAAGGTTTAGGTCTGGCAAAATATTTACTTTGCCAGGTCAAATTGGCACCTTTTAAACTGTACTACAGGCTGCAATGCAGACCTGAGACATCTTTTAAAAGTGCTACTTAAGTAGGAAGGACAATGAACGATGCAGGCCCACTAGCAGTATTTAACTTACCAGGCACTGGGTACAAGTAGTACCATAAACTAGGGACTAATAATGAATTTAAATATGCCAATCAGGTGTAAGCCAATAATACCACATTACAGGGAGAGGGAAGACGTGCACTTTAGCACTGGTTAGCAGTGACCAGAGTCCTAATGCCAACAAAAACAAAATTTGGAAACCAAGAGGGGTTTAAGCAAAAAAGTTTGCGGGTGACCCTGAAGAAAAGGGTAAATCTGATAATGCACATTAAGCCATATTTCTGGAAACCAGAGTCACATTTATATAAGAAAGGGAGGACGCTACAGGAAAGGACAAACACTTCATCACGCATCCCACTAGGTGCAGCATTGCCCAAAGTCAGTAGGTCAGAACAAGCCTTAGGTGAGGTGAAACTTGTCTCCGAGTCCTTCATTAGTATTAAGGCAAAACACTGCCAAAAGTACAATAGAATAGATAGCCTGAACGCAAGGACTTAAAGGATCCCTGGAAGGTAGGGACTGGAAAGAAAGATGCCTACAAGTTCAGGTAGGGGAAACATCACTTAAACCTTTGAGTAATTATGTTAACCAGAGATGCCACACAACCAGAGAAGATCTACAATAATGCAGACAAGTGATCAATATTTTGGAATCAACAAGCCCTCAGTTTCTCCTTGTCTAGTTACAGTAGCATATTTAAAGCTCTTAAAAAGTTAGCAATTATTAGCCTTTGGATTGGAAAATTAACTAAACCCACATAATCCAGTGGAAGGTAACGAGTCTGTGAACACTGCAGAAAGGCAACTCAGCATAAGTAAGCCAAGGGCACAGAGGAGGCCTTGACTCACAAATTATATAGAAATAAGAGTTGCAACACCTAGAAGTTGATAGTGGGAGTGATTGGCAAATAGGAAATATGCAAAAGGGGCTTAGAAAATTAGCAATACATGGTAACTGGAAGGAAGTCTGTAAACACATTTCTGTTCCTACATTAGTAGATTCATATTTAAGCAATTTATGGCCAATAGAAGCAACCTTGTGCCTATAGTTGACATAAATCCTACAACATTTGAAACAATGCTTTGTTGCTTAAAAAATATCTTGTGAGGTTGAACAGCATGCAGGGGAGTGGGAGGAGGGGGGAGGGGTGCACCCTCTGGGCTTCTGAAAAGGACCCGGGATTATAGCAGAGGCCCAATAAATCTTGCAGGAGACTTTAGAAAAACGAATTGATCAGGATGCTGCATCTCAGTGAGAGATTGGGCCAAGAGTTAGGGATACGAAAGTGGAAGGGAACCCTCACGGCTGGGCACAAACCAACACATTGTAAGTATCCCACTTTTAATATGTTGACCTTTAGTGGTCCATTTTCTGTCCTGAATGGAAAATCAATAAACCTTTGGTAGTTGCAAGAAAGAAAACACCTAACACCAAAGCACAAGTCCTGCGACTACTCCCCTTATTAACTCTTCCACTCTGTATAACATGAACTCAGGCAGAAGCGTGCAGAAATTCAACGCTGGCCCATTAAAGCTAACATTTTTAAATTAATTTTGCTCTATTAATATCTTAATATCAACTTGCTACCAATGATTTGAATCCTAATCCTTTGCTAGTAACACAGTCATTGTAATCATTTATATTATACGATGTTCTATCGAATGTATTTGTTTTTGCCCATCTGTTTGTTACAAAAAGGCTAGTGGCTGACTCCGATCCTGATTTGGATAGAAAGCAAATGTATACACAATTTTCGGGAGAAAACATAATTTTTATTTCACAATAAAAGGGATGAGCAGTTTCTACTTGAGCCAATTTTCTAGTTTGGTGGGAATTCATTAGATATGGGTAGAATTCTGACAATTCTCACTAGAGTTTCCAATGCAGTCCTTTCCAGAAGACCTCAATTAAATAACCTCAATCTAAGTGATCAGTTTTGCGCCGTAGATTTGGAGTCAGAGCAATGCTCCCAATGTCACTCCTCTGCTCAAATCCCTTTACTCTCCTGTAGAAGACACAAGCACAGATTCTTAGAGGGGGAGGGGAGAGAGGTAGAGTCTCACTTACTTGGATGTGGCCAAGATCTTCTGTCTCATCGCCTCTTTAGCTGATTCCTCAAACCTTTTGCAGGACATAAACTGAGGAAGTATCTCTTCAAAGATGCTGCTTGGAAGATCAATTAATTCTGCTTTACCAAATGTACAGACCAGACTGCCTAAGGAAGTGGCCTGGTCTGCAGTGAGCATTTTGGTATTGGTAATGTTCTAGAAGAGAAAACATGAATTAAAATGTCATTTATGTGAAACAAAAAAAGTTGTAATAGACTTGAGAACCATTAGAGAGAATGAAGACAAAGTAGTGAATGGACATTTGTCGGAACCTGTTTCAGATGGCCTCAGGGCACAAAGGGGCTATTGGGCCCAACCATGATCAATGAGGCCTTTACTCCTGATGTTCCGGGAGCCAACCTACTGAGCAACTGAACCAAATACCCCTATTTCACTTGACTCCCAGAATAGCGTGGTCTGAGCAGTCCACAGATCCCTTGGGATGGAGATGGATGCTTGATAGTGAAAAATTTTATTTTTTGTGCTATCCACACACATACATAATTAGAGTCCTTCCCTGAGGTCGGGCTCTAGTATTTGTTTGACGTTACCTGTCCCACCCAGTCCTTGAGTTGGTGATCATGGTTATTCCCCATTCACTATTAGTAACATCCAGGGTATGCACCACTAGTAGTCCGGGTACCAATAGTCCACTATAACTCTAACTTAAAGCCAATAGTGTGTCAGCAAAATCGCGCTAAACTAGCAGCAAGATCCCCCCAGGGCTGAAAGTCCCGTAACCAGTCTTAACTGAGCCAGCAGGTGTGAAATGGTCAGAGTTCGAGAGTGTGGCCAGCAGCGCCCCCTTTACTTTCATGGCTTCTAGAACAAAAGCTTAAGTAAACAGAATTAAGGTTACCGTACTGAGCATTTTTGCAATGGGTGCACCTTCGTGAGGACCTGCCTGATTCAGTACAATCGGGGCTTATCCACACACAGGCCTGGCCTTTTCCTCAGAGCGCGGTGACGTTGATCTGATTTCTCCACCTTCTTCCAGTGCGCCAACTAAAAACAGCCTCAGGCGTTTAGCTGTCAAGCCTGGGCTCCACAAGCTTGCATGTCACTCAGTAGCACTTACCCCACCCTCTAATATCTCATCACAAGATGAGGTGGGGCCAGTAAGCTTGTCTGACAAATCGCCCCTCCCCCCCATTGACAAGTTGTGAAAGGGTGTGTTTAGGAAGTTTGCAACAGAAACTGCAGGCAAACTTATTTTCTTTGGTCTGTGTTGTCAGGTTGCGCTAGATTTGGTTATTTACAAGCACATTCCTGCTCAGCACAGCACATATGAGAAACCTGAACAGGTCGAGTTTGCGCTATATTAAACTGTAAAAAAAAAAAGAAAGAAATCCTGATAAATCTGACCGAACGTAACCTTTACAACCAAGATAAACAGATCAGCAGCTGCCTCAAAAAAACTGAACAAGTAAGTTTGGTGAAAAAATTAAAAATCTGTTCCTTCTCTTGTCTTTTTACTTTTATTTCTAACTTCTGTCTCCTCTGGGTCAGTCCAAAACATTTTACTGACAACTGCATGTTGTTGATTTTTCTCCAATACAGATTATATTTGCTTATTGGGACAGTGGGCATCTAGATGTGATCTGCAAGGAAAATAAACAAGCATTTACAATGCAATTGTCTCGGCAGCATTAAAGGTAGAGCTATTGGCATTGCTCATTATTTATTTATTTTTTTAAATCTTAAATAAATGACATTGTATTCTGAGAGTTACTCCTGGGGGTAACAATGCATGGTGTGAGTTACTCCTTGTGGGATAAAAATGGAAGTTTACTGAATCTCTGTGTTCGCAACAGTGAACGCTGTCAGTCAGATACTCCCTGGGAATAATAATGGAGCAAATAACAATAAATGTTGTAGGGTAAAAAAACATGCTGTCAAACATCACCTCGGTCTAACAGTTTATGCCGTCATGCTGTAAATGTGCACACACTCAGATATTCCCGGCTGCATTAGCACTGTGGAGACAAGACCTGGCCGCGCGCACAACGTTATCCTATGGGGAAACGCTGCGCGCGGCCAGGTCTTGTCTCACTTCGGTGTTCTCAGACTGCTGAGACGCCGACAATAGTTCTCTGGCGAGATGGAGTGTGTGAAGCTGAGCATTATTTGAGTGTGTTGTTGTTTCTGGGGTTGTAAGAGGCTGAGTGTGTGACGTTGTGTGTTGTTGAGAATGTGAGGGGGTGTGAGTGTGTTGTAAGTGTGTGTGGTTGTGTGGGTGTGAGCTTGTGTGTGTGTGTGTCTGTGTGTGTGTGTGTGTGGGTGTGTAGCACCTGTTTGGACCTGTTTTATTTAAAGCCCTAGGTAAAGTGTAGTACAGATAATGTTTGAACATGGCGATGGCTTACGCAAAAAAAAATGGCATGGCTTAAAAGACGTAAGCTCACAATTAGTGTTTAGTATAGTGTACCGCAAAACTGGCATTTTGTTACTGCTGTTAGTACCAGATATATAACAGAACTAACATTACATCTACAAAAAGCCATAACTATTGGCTTTGTGAACGTTAAAGCCCCAAGATCTCAATCGGCACTCATTGCAGCACCTGCTTGGACCCAGCCCACTTAAAGCCCTAAGTAAAGTGTAGTACTACTAATGTTTAAACATATTGAAGGCCTACGCAATTAATTGAAACGCTTCCAAAACACAAACAAGCTCAAAATTAGGTTTTAGCATAGTGTGCCGCCGAACTGGAATGTTTCTACTCCTGTCAGTGCATCCATATATGTAACAGAAGCGGAAATACACCTAGAAGCAGCCATGGCCATTGGCTGTGTCAATAGTTGTTCATGCACAAATAATGCAAAACGGTGCAATACATTAGTCCTGAGTTAGCGCTACTTACAATTGGCCAAAAACAAAATAAAATTTAAAACCCTGAAATGCTGTGAAGTTAAAATCTTGTTTTTCCCCTAGGGTGATGGTAGAAACGGAGAGCCCGATTGGCACATGTTGCTGCACCTGCTTGGACCCGACTCAATTAAAGCACTAATTAAAGTGTGGTGCTAAGAATGATTAAACATATGGAAGGCATACGCAACTAATAAAAACGCTTCCAAAACACAAGTGAGCGAAAAATGTGGTTTTACCATAGTGTACCGCCTAACTGGCATGTTTGTACTCCTGTCAGTGCATCCATATATGTAACACAAGTTAAATTACACGTACAAGCAGCCATGACTATTGGCTTAATAGTTGTTCCCACACAAATAAATAGCACAAAAGAAAACTTTAGCTGTATAAATAGTAATAAAAACAGTTTAGTTCTTATGGCCAAATTTGTAACAAAAGGCAAACGTTGGAGGTTTTAGAGTTTGCAGGAAGCAGGTTTGAGTCAGAGCGCTGGCTCACCATTCAGTAATTGTGGACAAGCTTGTGATCACTGGGTAAGATTATAATTTAAATGAAATGTGCAACTGGAAACAAACTTGTAAGACACTGCTACGCAAGGAATAAACGCATTAGGGTGAACAAAGTCAAAGTATTCCAGTAAAAATCTCGAAAATGTGTGTTTTTAGCAATATTCAAAATCACTTCAATCTCATTTAAACCGAATGGCAACGGGCGCCGACTAGCAGGAAACACAGCAGGAGGTGGTGTGGGACGTCCTGCAACTTAAAGAAGCCTGCTTGAAGGGGCAGCCATGTGTGTGTTATCAGCGCAGCGCGCTGGTATGCAGACTCCTCCTGCATTCCAGCAGGTGCGCGTCGCGATCCGGGCTGCATTAGCACTGTGGAGACAAGACCTGGCCGCGCGCATAACGTTATCCTATGGGGAAACGCTGCGCGCGGCCAGGTCTTGTCTCACTTCGGTGTTCTCAGACTGCTGAGACGCCGACAATAGTTCTCTGGCGAGAACGCGCTTTCAGCGCGTTATAGCCGAGACCTAAAAAGGGGGTAACAAGGTGCAACTTTTTATTAAATAATTTTCTGGTTACTCAAGACTGATGTTTGGTGTGTTTGTGTGAATGGGTGAGGCATTGCATGTGGGGGATGATTGTGTAAATAGGTTGATGTAAAGGTTATATGATTTGGATGAATGACAGTAAGGATCTTGTAGCTTGATGGATAATATGAGTGGGTAAGTGAATGATGTAAAGTGGGAGAAAGTGAAATACTTTTTGAATGTGGTAGGTAGGGGGCTGATCTTGAGTGAGTAACTGGGTGTATGACTGTGGGAATGATAAGAAGGGTAGACGAAAGCTTGTTAAAATACAATTAATTGAATGAATGGAACCTGCTGCCTCCAATAACATATTTTAATAACTGGAAATACAACAGTGAGCAGGTAAGACAATGTGAATGAGTGGGAGGATAGTTTGATGAGAATGTATGATTGAGTGCATGAATGAGTATGAGTTAGTGGGTAAACAGCAGACTGGATGAGGGTGTGGATGGGAGTATATAGTTTAGTGGGGATAGGAGTCTGTATGGATGGATGGAAATATGTGAGTTGATGTAAAATTGTGCTGAACATACACGGAAAATATTAGGGAAGGTTTGAAGAGAATCCAGTTAGTTTCAGGCCTCTTGCCTCTTAGCTGGGTCTGAAGGCTCATTGGACTAATGCATTCACTAAGCCTTCTGACAAAGTTGATGGATGATCTGTATTTGACCTCACCGTTTGAACTCTGGCACTTAACTCAGCTTTTCATCCTCTCAAGGTTGATTAAAAAGAAAATTATTGAGTTGTGTAAAAATGAACATCTGTGTTCACCCTCACTTCCCAACCGACTCTTTAAGAAAATCAGGCATCAGATTTGCTCGCTATGCTCAATTGTGTGGGACAATGCTGTGTATGGATTTCTGCCCACCACTTTTTGCACTCACCAGCTGCCACTGGAGTGTGCCCAGTCTTTGAATCCTCGCAGAAGCTACAGTTAGGCGAGTCAGCGGCATGCAACCTAGGCGGCTGCACTCAGTGAGTGCAGAGCCTCTCACTCACGGTCATGCTTCTGAAATGACTGTAGGCTCCCTGAGGATCCTCCTGCAGGTTAATTGTTTGTTTGTCCCCCACTGGGAGTGGCAACCTGATCCTTTCTTGGGTCTCTCGCCTGGGTGATAGTGAGCAGGTGCTCTCACTGTGTCCTCACTTCTCTGGGGGGAGTTGCAGGGGTGGTGCAGAAACAGTTGCAGTCGTCTGTAATACAGTGTCACTGTCCATTGGCTTCGGCCAGATGGCCATGATGAAGTTCTCCAGGGCGGTTCTTCCTAGCATACGGGCTCACCGCCTTTCTACTGCACAGGGATAAGGCCCTTACCACATACCTCTTTTCCATAGAGGCCCCTCCTGGCATACGGGGTCCCACCTCACTGCTGCACACAAGGCTCCGGTCCGATAGGTGCAGAACAGCACACGGCTAAATTTATGGTGGCCCTCTCCTGGCATGGGGGGGGGAGGGGTCATCGACTCTGTCCTGCACACGGGCAATTACCCAATTGGTGCAGTAGCCATTTCCGGGCACAGGGAGTCAACTCAACTCAACAGGGTTCCCAACTGGACCTTGCTACCTCCAATGCTCTCCTTTTCCTCAGACTGATTTCAGCCCTGATAGCCCTTCTCAATTTGGTATAGCTTGGATTATATAGCACAATGAGCAAGAGACACATGTCTGGGTACACCCTTGGCGCCTTAGGGAGCTACACCAGCTTGCAATTTTGTACCCTTTGTATTGCCCTTGCTGCCCTTAGTGATATTTGTTTCCTGTAGTTTCCACACCTTTCCCTTTTAATAGCCTCTCAACAAAGAGTATGAGGCTGGAGGGACAATGGACCAACCCTGTTAATGCAAGAGTGCTTGTGAAGTCACTTCCAGTACTTCTGGAATTTTAATTTTAATGATTTGACATCCATGAACCTGTCTTCTGAATATAAAATTCAGCATGTTGTAAAGTGGTCACTCTTTGCAAATATAATTTGCCAGCGCCTCCAGGTGTATGTCACACTGGGAGGCACTGCCAAATGTCCTTTGAATGAGGCACATTAAGTTCAATTTCTGTAGATGAAATATTCCTATCAGAGCATCTTGAAAATGTGTACTTGTAAATCAACTGGTGATCATGTAAAGTGCTCTGATACCCAATACATTCGGGTCAAGTTCACTCTATAAAAAAACTCAGAAAAAATAAAAATAAATGCATGTCAGATGATGTGACAATGAATGGGATGTACAAAAAAACAAAAAAAATTGAATCAGGGGTGTACCTAAATCTATCTTCAGAACTAAGAATTTGGGACAAAGGACCTAACTTTTCTGAGGGACGTTTTAGTTAGTTTGAGACTTGCACTAGCAGAGAAGCTGAAATATGCTTTGGGTCATTTGGTAACATATGGTCCTAGGGATCAACCAGGAGCTACTTTTGTGCTGTTCCCAGTACTTATTTCTCTACAAATTAGAAAGCTGATGGTTGGCTGCATGTGTCTAGAAAAGCTACCTCACTCTTCACCATTAAATGGTATCATAATGCTAATTTTGGCGCTATGTTATCAAATAATCTTAAAATAAAGCTCATATTAAGGATTGGAGGTGGTGTTGTCCTCAAGAACATATGAGGCCACATGTCCCTAAGAATATTAGATAGATAGCAAATAAATCAGCATAGTCAACTAAATAAGACTTCAGTCAAGGGGGCTCAAGTCAAGTCAAAAAGTAAGAAACTATGAAGGTTTCATTAAATAAAGTGCAATAATGAAGGCAGAAATAACAGTTAGTTAAAATGTGTGGTAAATCAGACCATGGAATTAGCATATGGCTCAATCAAATGCAGCAAAGAGAATGGCATGAAGTTAAGTTGTTAGAGTAAATATCAAGTCCTAAACAAGAGACAAACTAACGTGTGTCCCCACTCTGAAGTAGGGGCAAACCAGACTTGGCTTACCTCCTAACTGGACCCTTTTCTCTTTAGCAAATATGAAAATCGCAGGTGATCAAATTGTTACACAGGTTGACAGATCAGAACACAGAATATGATGCAGAATCATCTAGAACCAAACCTTATACCACCCCCTAAATGAATATTGATATAGCCCCTTTTGAACTAATGTCATTAATGTAATCAGTTGAGGTAGTACAAATCTAGGTACACACAAAACAATGACAGACCCATTTAATGAATAGACCTAATGTGGCACAGACAGGAAGAACCTTGAATTGTTATAAAGACTTTCACTCGGAGCTCTATTTCACACGCTAAAGGTAGATTCCCTCTTGCTTAAATGCCCTCACTGTGGATTAAATTTAGAGCAAGGAAAGATTCCTCTGACCTCAGACCATAAAATGCAGTTTCTTATGTTTACCTGCCGGTCACTGGTCAAACATATGAAAAAAAACATGTTTAGGTCCTTACGGAGAACCAGCCAGAGGCTTTATTCATGACGGATACGTGGCTTAGGGAGTCCTCAGCACCTGATATTTTAGATGCTTTCCTCCGAGGCTACAGAATATTGAGACATGACTGTCCATTAAAAAGGGGTGGAGGGATGGCAATAATTTATAAACTGACACTGAAATACGCTATTAAGGCAACTAACCTCGCAATTTGTGAGGCTATCTTTTTCTCTCTAATCCTAGCAGAAGACTGTGCCCTAACAGGCTATTTGAGTGTATCGCCTTCCGGTGCCAACTGCACAGTACATTTCTAGCCCTGCAGAGAACATTGTTTGTCCAGTTCTACGTCACAATCACATTATAGTACTAGGTGATCTCAAAATGCATTTTGATAATAACCTCAATTCTGAGGCAACATTTTTACGTAGGGAGCTCGAAACAGTCAACTTAGCTCAAAAAGTGAGTGCTCCTACCCATCAATCAGGCCCGATATTTGCTAACTTTTCCACTATTAAGGTTGACCCGCCGATCATAGTTCCTTGGTCAGACCACTATCTGGCAGCTTTCAATATGCCATAGCGTGAGCTTACACCTGCCAACTATTCTAATCATATGATTACTACAAGAAAGTGGGCAAAGATCAATCCTGAGATCTTTACTAATACCCTCTCGGAAACTGATCTTAAGCTTGGGGAGGATGTCAATACCGCTGATCTGAAGCGAGAAAAATGAATATCAGGAGCACTTGATAAGATAGCCCCCATGACTACTAAGAACCAACTTAGGTCCCGGAACCCTGCCCCTTGGTTCAATGATGCCTTAATTGCAGCCCAAAAAATCTGCAAACGCTTAGAGAGCATCCGGAGGAAGGACTACTGTATAACCAGTAGAGCTAGGTATGAAAACGAACTTAAAGAGTACCACACACTCATTGGAAAACACGCTGTTACCTTTATAACAAAAAAATAGATAATGGTAATAATTCTTGCAAAGATTTATTCTCTATCCTTAACTCTCTGTCCGCTCAAGGACTTGCAGCTGCCCCAGTACCATCATCTTAAGATTGCCTTCTTATTTGCTTCGAAAACAGCTATGATATATGGCACCTTTCCTGCAGGAGCTCGCAACTGTTTACATTTAGATACCCTTTTTGATAATTTTTCTAGGGAGAATGGTCTGAATGAATTTATGACCCCCCCCCTCCTCTAGAAGACCTAAAGTGTTTTTCTACAAGCATTAAATCAGGAGCCCCTCTAGATCTCGCCCGACCTAAAATTTTGGTGCAAGGGATGGAGGTTATTCTTCCTCACCTTCAACAGCTGATCTCTCTCTCTTTACATTTAGGTGAAATCCCGCAAAAATGGAAGCACGCACTACTACTCACCCTACAGAAAAACCCTTTTGCTGATCCCATGCAATTAGAGAATTTGCGCCTCATCTCACTTTTGCCATTCTGTGCAAAAATTACTGCGAAAACTGTGAATAATCAACTTAAGAGCTATATCAACTCGAATGATTTACTCCATCCAACTCAATCGAGCTTCAGGGTCTTTCACTCTACAGAGTCAGCCCCACTTCTTGCCACCGAATCTTTGGGATGGTGCATGGATGAAGGGCAAACAGTCGCTCTAGTGCTACTTGACAAAAGTGTGGCTTTCGACACCGTATCACACAACCTGCTCCTTCAGAGTTTAAGGTGGTGGGGGTCGGGGTACAGCACTTTTTTGGATGAACTTCTGTTTTCAAATACAGAGATTTCAAGTTGCCCAACATCTGCATATGTCAGACAGCATCTCTCTTATGCAAGGGGTTCCACAGGGTTCAATATTGAGCCCAACCCTATTCAACCTATATATTTGCCCACTAGGGAAAATCGTGGACAACACAATGTTAAAATTGTGATATATGCAGAGGATACCCAGCTCATAGCAACCTTATCACAAGATGCAGAGGCGGCTTTGGCACAGTTTTCTATATGTCTAGAAGGGCTAACCTACTGGATGACCAATAACTGCCGTAAACTTAATGGAAATAAACCAGAGGTAATGATAGTTGGGAAAACACCTTCCATATGGACGTTAACCTGGTGGCATGAGGTCCTGGGCCAAACCCCTGTCCTGAAAGCTAAAACCAAAAACTTGGGTGTTTGGTTTGACCACAAACCCTCGTTTGAAAGTCAAATAAGGAGCACAGCCGGTAAGTGCTTCAGGACCCTTAAGGTCCTGAGGAAACTCCTGGACCTACTCCCTATAACGGCCAGAAAAATGGTTGTACATGCACTAGTTATGTCACCAATAGACTTTTGGAACATCCCCTACCTTGATCCCACTAAACGGAGAGTGACTAAACTCCAA
This sequence comes from Lissotriton vulgaris, assembly GCF_964263255.1. Classification (NCBI taxonomy): domain Eukaryota; kingdom Metazoa; phylum Chordata; class Amphibia; order Caudata; family Salamandridae; genus Lissotriton; species Lissotriton vulgaris. Next base: position 1,203,809,733 of record NC_141687.1, read on the forward strand.
CACATTCAAAATGCTGCTGCCTGCTTGGAGCATCTACCTCAAATGCTCTGACTACTCTACACTGGCTTCCAGTGGAGAAGAGGATTATGTATAAAGAGATGTGTTACTGTCATTGATCCATAGGGGCTCACCTTGTAAGGGTACCAAGAGTGCAGAGGGCCAGGATGAGAGCCCAGTCCTTTATCTCCCTAGTGGCCAAAACTTGGACCTCTCTGCTGTCAAATCTGAGAGCAGAACCTATGGAAGGGACTTTCTGTAAGAAACTTAAAACCTGGCTTTTAAGTACTGCGGCAGGGACCGTTTAGTCATGCTATTCTCTGACTGTCTAGGTAATTCATGATGCTAGGTTGTCTCTTTCTTTCCCTCCCCTCTCGTCCTACTCCTCGTGGGGTTAGAATCTCAGGACGGGGACACACCGGTTGGTGTAGCCATGCGGTTGATAAATGCTAAAAAAAAATTATGCACTATTTGTTACGTTCGATGAGATGATAAATCAAACTGCATTGAGATTCAAGATGGAGTCAGGGACGATTTGGGCAGTTCAATCAACCACAGTAAAATACAGTTTTGCAAAATGCAGTGTTTCAGTTTTCAATGCACTATGTTCATTGTGTTGAGCACACATTATTTGTAAAATCAGAAATATCTTTATCGACTAGTCTAAAGGAGAGGCGTTGAGAACTTGGGCTTAGTTAAGCAATATATGTGAGGCTAGGATATGCTATCTTTTACAGTGTTGTCTTTTTTAGCTCTCTGGGCAGCTGTCCAAGTGATGTACTCATGCTGTGCGCCTAAAGTTTGTAGAATGTAGCTCTTGCACTCCTCTACTGGTTCAATCGTACAGTCATCCTCAGATTTGTTGGTGATGTGTTTGTGTAGAGAGCTTCACCTTCTTATATTAGTCAGTGAACCTCAAATCTGGAAACAATTTACTTCTCTGCGATTCTCAGTCCAATACCTCCTGTGCAGTGAGCCTTGGATAACTCGTACATTTAACCTCAAATCGGTATTTGATTCACTTGTAAAGTGAGCCCAAGGCCTGCAGATGATTTATACTTTCACAATGTTGTGAGCTCGGAGGATTTATGTTCCCATGTCACACTCTCACTGAACAAACACTGCAGGCAAATACCAGTAGTTAGTGGCAATATTCAAACTATTCTGATTTGCTGAACCAGCTCTCTTCAGGTCCTCATTCATCATGTCACAGATCCCCTGAGGAGGCTTGAAGGGCCCCCTGGGGTACCCAAACAACAGGTTGGGAACCACTCTTCTCTGTCTAAATTCTGACGGCCATTTTCACTGCCGGAAGAACAATTTCCTGTGAAGGCGATTCTTTGCTGAACTAAAGAACTTTTACAAAAAATAAAATTGGGAAATTGGGACTTATTTAGCTTCAGAAATTAGCCCACCCCATTTTCTTATTATGGATTTTTGTGAGGTAGGTTCAGACCACCCATTGGAAGGAAGACAGGAAAGGTTTAAATACATGGATCCAGGCTAGCAGTAACATGAAGGGGAACATGGATCCAGCAGTAACATGAAGTAACATGGATCCAGGCTAACAGTAACATGAAGGAGAATGATAATCAGTAATCAAGCTGAAATATTGATTAGAAAATTGAGGAAGATGAAAGCCACGTGTTCTTGAACTACTCTGTAGTTACAGGGTAGGTTGCGGTGTCTAAAAGTACACTGCAGCACAGCACACATCACAAGGAGAAAAGAGCTCATATTAAATTAACATAATTAATAATCAATGTAAAAAATATTATTAATAAAAATCATAAATTGACTACACACACTTAAACACTATAATATCCACAATACACACAGTACACACCTAAATGAAACTCTAAAATAATAAAACACATTTAAAAAGTATTTTTGCATTAAAAATTATTACTATTAACAACCAATAATAAAATATTTAAAATGTATTTAATACCCACCCTTTACCCCTATAAACAATTACCCTAAATACATATCAAATAATTAACATTAATTAACAACTATATATTGATGAATTAAATACAAGTTACTTCCCACCCTTTACTCCTATAAACTCCAAAACACACACCTAAAATTAATAAAAAAATTACAATAATTAATTGCAAATTAATTAATTAAAAATAATTAACATCCAATTATTTATTCATCAATTAAAAATACATTTCTTCCCACCCTTTCACCTATAAACACCACAACATACCTAAACTTAATTACACAATTACCATAATTAATTACAAATTAATTAATTTAAATTAACTACCAATTATTAATTCATAAATTATGAATAAATTACTTCCCACCCTTTACACCTATAAACATCACAACATACACCAAAAATGAATTACACATTTACCATTATTAATTACCAATTAATTACAAATATTTAACAACCAATTATTAATTACTCAAAATTAAATTACTTTACACATTTAACGCTATAACATCTCAATGAAACAAATAATAATAAATACAAAATATTCAATAAATGTAAAATAATTGAATTACTTCCCACCCTATTCCCCTATAAACCCACAACCCGCTACGAAACAAAAAATGCAACATGCCATTTTTTTAAATAACTACTAAAAATTGAACACATATATTTAAAAAACAAACAAATCTTATACAAAAACCATGCATATGAAATATATACAAGAATACATAACATTAATAAAAAATGATATTTTTAACAACTATGGGCGTCATTATGATGGCGGACGGACCTTAGTCTGTCCGCCATCGTGTTGGGGAGAGGGACCACCTGCCTATGCTATTTTTAAGATTGTGGCGGGTACTGCTAGCTGCAGCACCCGCCGCAGTGTTAAAAATGCATGTTTTACATTTTCCTGCACTACGCGGCAGGCACCACGCGGTGCCTGCCACATGGTGCAATTGCAAGTGCAAAAAAAACTGCCCCTGGTCAAGGGGGGTCCGCAACGTGCCCTCAAAGTCCATCTCCGCCATCCTTTCCATGGCGGGTGAACCGCCAAGGAAAGGCTGGCAGTGATCAAGCATCATAATGACACCGGCGGTGCCTGCTAGGCACATCCGACATGCATTGTGTACTGAGGGCCTCCTTCGTACCAGCGGGCTCTACGGGCCTGTTGGATTGCTCACGGACTGAGTTCCCGATTCTGGTGGCCGGAGTTCCCAACCACCACGATCCCGCCCACCATCATAATATGGCGCGTGGGAAATGGCCACAAGATCACGGTGAGCCAGTGGCGGATTTACCCCAGTCATAATCATTCCCTATATTTTGCAAACGATATTAAATACTTCAATAGTTTTTTAAATCAATATTACTTACCTTAAATCAATATTCTTGACCACAATATTCTTGCTGTTGATATTTCTGAACCACAATATTTGTGACTCGATACTTGTGCAACTTCATTTTTTTTATTGAATATTCTGTCTCTACACCAGAGGTGATAAAGGAAATCAGCCATACCCGTCTATAAGTAACTGCAAAGGTCGGCTATGTGCCAAAGTTGAATAATGAGGCTGCACTCATGCTACACTTTAAACCACTATCAACATCAAGTAAAAGAGCCCAAGAAAAAGGCCTAGACCCTGAAAATCAAATCTATCTCCAACAACTGAAAGGAACTTTTAGTCATCATCAAGAATTCTCCAACCCAACAGTCGCAACCCAAACCATCACCTCCTACACAAGAACTCTGTAACAACCAGTCACCCGCATTAACCTTCCCAGCCTGCAAACCTCATCAACCAAACACTACTAACTGACAGCATGGAACCCATTGAGGAGGGTACTGCAGCAATAATGAAGAAAATCAACTCAGGCGCCTCCACAGACTCCTACCCCCATCATATCTACAGCCTGGGAAGGGCCACAATCAGCACTGCACTCACTTCCATCATCAACACCTTCCTCAAGACGACCACCATCTCAGACAGCTGGAAACACGCTGACGTCACCTCATCACTTCCACAGAAACAAAATGCACCTTCCTCAACCATGGATAGACCGCTGCCTTCATCCTCCTCAACCTCTCTGCCATTTTTTAGACCATCTTCCACCACACACTCATCTCCAGACTACAAACAGAGGGAACAGAAGGACCAGCACTCAAATGGATAGCTTTCTTTCTTTGCGGAAGAACACAATGAGTCAGGCTCCTTGCGTTCACTACAGTACCCAAGGACCTCATCTGCAGATTCTCACAAGGATTATCACTCAGCCGCACACTCTTCATCATGACTTCTTTGGCAAACATCATCAGATCCCACGGAGTCAACATCATCTCCTATACTGACGGCATCCAGCTAATTTTTCCCCCTCATACAACACCGTCACAACCAAGACAAACTTTAAACAATGCATGAACAGCATGGCTAATTGGATGAAAAAAAACTGTCTCAACAGAGACAAAAGTTAAGTGCTGTTCTTTAAGAATAAGAGCTCACATTGGGACTCCACCTGGTGGCCAATGATCTTTGACCCAAACTCACCCCAACTAACCCTGTCATTAACCAAGGCATCGTCCTCAACACCAACCTCAGCATGAAGTCCCAGGTCGATGCTGTCACCTCCTTATGCCTCCACATCCTCTGCGTGTCACGCAAAATATTCATGTGGCTCCCACCCCCACCAGACGTAGTATCACGCAGGCCTTAATCACAAGCTGATTGAATTATGGCAATCACTCTACAACGCCATATCAACCCATCTTCCTCAGACTTCAAACTATGCAAATCCATCTTACATTACCTTACATTACATTACAATGAGAAGGGTTTTAAAATAGCTGCTGTGCTATGGGGGCACAAATAAAGTGCAACGGACCTAATTACATGGCTGAACACCTTTTGTTAGATATTTTTGAAGAAGTATTAAGTCCTCTTTGATGTTATTTTGGCCACTCAAAGAGAAGTAATCATTGGCAGCATGGATGCATATGGTATTCGTAACAGTGAATTGTTTACCCATTTTACTGATGTATTACTTTGACCTTTAACCAGACCAGCGAATAGTACAAAAGTGGAAAAGAGGGTCTGAAAGTTACCATGAAACTATGAAATTACCTAAAAATGACAGTTGTCTGACAATGCTCAAAGATAGGTAGGAAAAGGAGAGGTAACCAAGCTAAACAGGCATTTGCAATGCAATCAGCCTCGCCTTTGGGACCTATGTTTTTAGCTATGCAACACATTAGCCTGGGTGCTGAAACATCTACTGTTCTTTAACATGGAGGGAAAGTAAGCACCAAACTGCATGACATGCCAGGAATGGGAACACATAGAGAGAAATGTTGCCTTTCAGCGGGAAATGGTATAGTCCAAAGCTCTGTTTTTAATGTAAAATTAGAGCCTTCAGTGGTCATATCACTGAAAATACAAGATTTAAAAAAAAAATATTGTCTACGGGAGCTCGAGGAAGACAATTTCTATAGACTGGAATCTAGAGAATGCTAAAGAGAATCTGGTATTTTACTGACCTCTGCTGGTCGTTTTCTATCAAGAAAGTTAAATAGAGCAGTTGCCAGAAAAATTCAAAAAGGAAGTCCCTCAGCAGAAAACAAATCTGGTATTTTACTGACCTATACTGGTCGTATAAAGACAGTTAAAAAGAGGCAGTTGAACAGAAAAAAAATTCCCTAAATGGAAGCAGGCAAGTCCTAGGGCTGATCTCCAGAGCCTACAAAGTACATACCAATATAAGTATATATTAAAGTATTAAAGTATTTACAAGAGGTCCCGAATGCTCGACCAAAAAAATAGAATATTTTTCTGCTTGTTCATTGTATCATTGGTGATGTTTCAGCTGTTCCGGATACCCTATCTAGTAATGGGCAAAGACAGGATAGAGTTAGGCCAGCTGAAGGCTCCCAGAAAAGTGCAAGGACTGAACCACAAAAGCCCTATGAGGGAACATCTAAATATTCAAACATAATCTGGAAGGAAGGAGCAGGAATACACAAGCATTGTTTAAAAGGCAAACATTTTCAAGTCAAAGTCTAATTCTGAAACTAAGTTTTATAATGTGAGTCTGGAATCTGAGAGTGCCTTAGAGATGGTGCAACTAAAGAATTCACCATTGAACGGGTGGTAAATGTATGGACAACCTCACAGAAGAAGAAGTAAAATAAGGATAATGATAGAAGTTGTTTATGCCCCTCTTTCACTCACATCCTGCTGCAATTCCTTCTCATTGAACTAATCCTCTCACTGACTCCTTTAATGACTGGCAGAGTCGAGGATTTCTGCATTACACGTCCATCTTGACTTTTGAGTTGATCTGTTATTGCTATTGCTCTGGCTGTTGCTGTGTTGATTCACAGTAGTAAGACAATGCTACTTACTTGTAATCCTAGTTCTGCATTGCAGGTAGCCTCACTAAAGTCATTAATGCACAATATCCCTATTATATATATGCATATATAAGTCAATATTTAATTGACGGCAGACACATCATTGATTAACAGTCCAGTGGCCCCTTTTTTAAAACATAGACAGCACAGCTTTACCATAATTGTTCTAGGAGGGAAAACAAATAAATTTACAAAAGCTTCTTACTCTACATTATCACAGCTAAATAGAGTTATGTGTAATAGTTTCATGAACAATATTTTAATCTTCCCTCTCTGGTAAAGAGAAATGTAAGGAACGTTTGTTAGTCAGGTCGTAGAGTGAAAACAGCTAAAGAAGAGTACCTCTACCTTTAAGATACCTGCAGCTTGTTTGTCCCAGCATGCTCTGTTCTGGCAGTTTGTCTCACAGTTCCAGTGTTACTGGGCAACAATAAAGTGAGATAGTATAATTGAAAGTTTTATGACAGTCTGGGAGGTGCGTGGGTTGTTTATGACTTGAGTGAGGATATCTACAACACAGAACTAAGATTACAAGTAAGTGATACTTTCTTCTGCATTGTAGGAGCCTCATTGATAGCTATAAACATTGAATAGTATAAACAGCATATCCCTAGTCTGTGGTTGTCAATAGGCTGACAAATAGTAATATGGTACTGCCCAGGATAACTAATCCAAAATAGTAGTTGACCAAACAAATCAAAGCAGCTTGACCTACTAATGTGTCCTGCCTAGAATCTTCATCTAAACCATAATGCTTGTTGAAAGTGTGTACTGATGTCCAGTGAGCTGGTATACAAATCTTTTTTAAAGCAATGTTTCTTAATCAAAGAAGCTGCTTTGCTGCGAGTAGAAGGAGCTTTTGGTTTCCCTGGAAGTGGTCAGTTTGCAAGATGCTAGCAAGAAATACAAGAAACTTTTAATGAAATGGATTCCTTAGAAGAAATCATACTGGTCTCAAGAGGACCTTAGTTAACGAAAAATTGATTTCTTTTACCTATATCTTTTGCTCTATCTGATTAAAACTTGAGGACTCTTCTAACATCTAGTGAATGTAAAGATGTTTTGGCTAGAGAAGTTGTATTGCTTAAAAATAGTAGCAAGAAAGTCGTCTGATTTATATGGAAATCTGGTACAACGCTGGGTAAAAGATACTGGATGTGGTCTTAAAAATACTCTGTTGCTGCTCAACAGCTGGTTTCAACTACTGTCAAAAGATTCTTGCAGAAGTAATGGCTACTAAAAAGGCTACATTCCATGAAGGGTCTGCACAGAGGCCTAATGCTTAGGCTCAAATGGAGGAGCCACCAATTTTGATAACATCAGATTCAATTCCCAAGAGGATAGTGATTGTCTAATCAGGGTATACGTTTTCTAAAATCCTTCATGTAGTATGTGGAGAAACACACTCTCCTACACCCCACCCAATCTGGCTTTAGGGCTAATTACAGCACAGAGTCTGCCCTTTTGGAAGTGATGGAACATCTTAGAGACAAGTTGGATCAAGGGGGCAGAGCAATGCTTATTTTGCTTGATTTGTCAGTGGCCTTTGACACTGTGCCCCACGGGATGCTCCTAGACAGACTGAGGAACATGGGCATTGAAGGGAGAGCATTAGCCTGGATTACATCCCTTTTGGAGGACAGGGAACAGGTCATCTGGACCCCTCCATTTTCAGCCTCTATGCCTAGCATGCAGGTTGGAGTCCCGCAGGGCTCCTCATTAAGTCCAACTCTGTTCAATCTATACATGTCACCTCTAGTGTCATTGACATAGCACAGTACGCCAAAATAATCTCTTATGCTGATGATACACAGCTGATTTTTACATACAACAAAGGTGAAGACTTCAATGGGGATGGAATTAGATCCTCCTCACTAAGGTTTGTTTTTAGATGGCTGAAGGAGAACCAGCTCAAGTGCAATCCCGACAAAACCGAGATTGTCTTCCTCGGCCAACCGGCTGTGAACAATTGGAGCCAATGGTGGCCCGCAGATCTTTCCCCTCCCAGTACTGCCCAATCTACAGTCAAAAACCTGAGTATCTACATCAATAATGAGCTCTTGATGCTGTCCTAGGTTCAATACCCACCCACTAGAGCACTCAGCCCATCTGGCCTGCATCCCCAAAACATGTCTGGTGTGAAGAGGGACTAGGTCTTTCAGCTTATTAGAAACTCAAGCTTGGAACAAACTGTCGGCAGCCCTGAGAGCATCAACAGTTCTCTCCTACTTTAGAAATCTGTTGAAAACATGGCTTATTAAGAACTAAGCCTCCAAGTAGGGTAGCAATATGTGAACTGTTAGTGCAGGGACACTCCAGCTGGAGTAGCTGTGCGCTCTATAAGTACTGGTCATTCATTCCAGGATGTCTTGATTATTGAAATAGAAAAGAAAGATTTTTCAGTTGGTTCTTCCCTGTATACTTTAATGGCAGCCAGATTAACTTTAAAAGAAGAATGTAGTAATTTTGACTTGGCAAGATGAATCAAATAAGGTATGAGTTCTTCCTGAAGCTATTGATACCACAACTGTCTGGAACATTCTAGGGCTGTTAAGATCATTATCGCATTGGGGTGTGGTAGTTTGATTAGGGGGATTAGAGGGAAAGCGTAAAATATTTTTCTAGACCAACTGATCAAAAGAGCATTGCCCAGAGATATTGGTTCACATGGTCTTGAGGCATCATTTAGGCATTTTTTGTTTACTCCTATTGCAAAGTGGTCAATTTCTGGGAAGCCCTAGCCATTTGAGATATCTAATAAGACTTCTTCTTCTAATTCCCACAGTGATTTTCTTGAAAACACCTGTTTAGAAGGTTGGCTTGAGAATTTTGCATTCCTAGTAGTTTAACATCTTGAAATAAAAACCCTCTTGCTAGTAACCAATGCCAGATTGACTGGGATTCCAGTGATAGACTTCTCGATCTGGGGCTGCCTTGCTTGTTGAGATAGCACATTGTTGTGACATTGACTTTTTGTATTAAGATCCAGCTATTCTTCGATGATAGTAAGAGGACTCTGAGGGCCATGACTTCCTTAATTTCTATGATATTTATGTGATAAAATTGTTGTTTTCTGAAAAGAACCCTGAATGGTTAGATCCTGGAAACAAGCTCCCCAACCTGTCAAAGAGGCATCCATAACAATTGTTTGGTTTGGTATGTCCTAATTGAAAGGCATTTCTCTCAGGAAAATATTTCTGCAACACCACAGTTCCAGGCATTGTTCGTCTATGGAGAAAAATAATGTATTCCCACTTGTCTTTCCATTTTTACTATTGAAGACCCACTAGCCATTGCTTTAAAGTTCTCACGTGGAGAAATGCACTGGGGATTAGATAAATACACGAGGAAATGGACCCCAACAGGGAAGAGATTTTATGAGCTGTTGGAAAGGGCATGATTAGTAACTGATGATATTTCTGTAAACATTACAAACTGTCTCCTCCGAAGAATACATCTCTTCTTTTTCAATGTTTAGGGTTGCCTAAAAAAATTGATCATCTATACTGGAGATGGCACTGATTTTTCGAAAATTGATGTGTAATGCCAGGCGTTGTAACAGACTGGCTGTTGTTTTTGGTTGTGTTTGGTCCGCACTTTGTGCCTTTATGAACCAGTAGTCCAAGTAAGGGTTAATGTAGATTCTGTTCCTTTCCGAGGTGAGCAGCTATTGCTGACATGTATTTGGAAAAAGTGCTTGGGGATGATTTCAAACCAACTGGAAAAACCTTGTATTGATAAAGCGACCTGCCGACTGTCTATCTAGGAATTTTCTGTGTTTCACTGCTATAAGAAAGTAGAAATACACATCTTGTTAATCCATGAAACACATCCAGTCTCTCTTCTTTTGTTGTGGATACATTTAGTGAAGGGCCAGAATTTTAAATCATTTTTCTTTGTTCCGTTTTTTCACTTGTCTTAAATCCAAAATCCATCTGAATTCTTGTTATGAGTACCGAAAAATACTTGGAATAGATGTCTTTTCCTATTTGAGATGGAGAAACGGTTCTATTGCACTTTTTTGGAGGAGAGATTGTACTTAGTGATTTAAAAGATTTAGTGGTTGGTTTGGAAGGAATGATGAGCATAGTCAGATTGAATGATTATAGGACCCATCTGTCTGTAGTCGTAGCATTCCACTTTGCCTAGTAGTTTGTGACACTCCTTCCCACTGGAGTGTGTAACAGATATGGAGGAGTGGGATGTTCACTGTTTTGGTTGTGAACAAAGTTTTTAATATGACCTGGGTTGTTGTTGTTACGGTCTACATCCTCTACCATTTATACAATGGTATTGAGTGTGTTGTTGTGACTTATAATCATGGGACTATGAGTAGGAGCACCATTGAGGGAATTGAATCCTCTGGCTAGATTGATACCTGTAATTTCTTCTCCTATGTTGAGATCTGAAAAACCTTGTTTTCCTTCAAACCAGCCGCTTTTATTGTCTCTGATTATTTTTTCATACGTTCCATTTACTCATCTGTGCGAGGCCGAAATAGACAGGCTTCTGTAGATGGTAGATTCATGATGTTTAATTTTGCCTCTGGTTTTAAAGTTGTTAGTCTGAGCCAATCGACTCTATGAAGTTCTATGCCATGACATTATGAAGTTACCACCAATTCTGCAGAGTCTATTACAATACTGATTGGTTGGTTGGGTACTATTTGTGCTTCCTGTATGTTTCTAGGAAATCTTGTTTTCTTTCCTTCTGGATGTAATTTGTGAATGTCAGGAGTGATTCCCATAAAGCTCTGTGAAACCTGCTCAGTAAGCCTGAAGCGCTAGATGTGTTAAAGGCTTCAGCAGCTGAGTCACAGGTCTTTCTGCCCACTGCATCTATTCTATTACACTTCTTTTCTGGAGGGACTGATGCCTTCGATGCAGAAGAGTGTCTTTTTCTGACTGCTAAGACTTTGATTGAATGAGGCCTGGGCTCTTGTCACAGATCTTGTCCTGATAGTTTGTATTTCTTAGTGAGTCTGGGTGTTTCTGATTTAAACATTGCTGGTTTTAGGACTTTCACCCAGGCTTATTCCTTAAAGCAAGGAACTAGTGGCAGATTAAGTCTTAAAGAGGGTCTGGGCTGCACGGTCTCCATGGTGACTTACACAGCTTTTTGTGGCACTTCTGTTTGGATGTTTAGTTTTGTAGTCCCCCTTATGAGGGCATTTTGGAAACCTAGAACATCATAACAGGGGAAGATCTAACTGGAGAAGCTGCTAGAGACGTAGACTTGTAAAAGTTGGAGGAGTCTGTGGATTGTGATGTTTGAAGTTGTGGAAGAAGTAGACTGGGACAGTCATCTCTTGCGTCCGACCAGACTGCAATGAGGTGATAGTTAAGAAGCTGGTTTTATTGCTCATGGTCTGAAAGGACCAGGATACACTGATGTTGCTCTTGGTAGTATTATTGGAGCTTGTGATACAGGAAGTGTAGGGGTTAACAGAACTGGAGACACAATAGGCCTTGGAGGAAGGGTCAAAGGCTCTAATGGTTCTTAAACATGTTCCTCTGCAGGGATTGTAAATGTTGAAGCCAGTAAAAGATCAGAGTACTCCATAGGAATAGCCTCATGAGGAGTGGACAAGGATTAAATTGATGCCAAACACATTCTCGACATCGACCTCCTTGATGTTGATCTGATTCTTAGTCTGCTCCCCTTAGATCACCCTTTGTGGGAGTTTTTTTAATTGAGAAGGAATCTTTTCAGAAGCGGGAGCCCCTCTTTCATTTGTTTCTTTCTTCCTCTCTTCCTTTGCACTGATGTCTTCCAGTTTACCTCTAAGCCTGATCCCCCTGTATCCTTGAGGGCACATTTGCCATTTCCTGACAAAACTCACAGCCTGAATGTAATGGTGGTAAACATACCACATAGACTGCATGAGGATCAGAAACTGCCCTTTTTAGGTTTTGACTGGCGATGCGTACTTCAGTACGCATGCGCCAAAAAACCTTTTGATGTGTGTGTGTGGGGTCGGGAATACGCCCTCTCCTCTCATTGGCTAGCTCCATAAATGGAGGCTAGCCATTGGGAGAGGGCTCCGTCCGTCAATCTCGGACCAGATTCGGGGGCGTTCCCGAGAATTTTTGGCTTTTGGCGACGTTCGTCACGCGACGTCAGCCAAAAGCCGGGAACGCCCCCGAATCTGGTCCGGCATTGAGCCGGCACCCGCCTTCCTGCTTGCGTGAGTGCTTTGTTTTTTTTGCCTTGTGTCTGTTCCCCCCCTCCCTCCGCTGTCAGTGTGTCCGTGTGTGTCTGTTCCCGCTCCCCCCCCCTCCCCCTCCCCAGCACCGAAGGCAGGCCCGGCCTGGCCATGCGGCCTTCAATGAGCCGACCACACACAGCAGCTATCCACACTGAAGTCCCTGATACTCTCTCCTCTGTCACGAAGGCCTGCTTGCATCACCGCTGCGGCCCCTCGACACTTCAGCTCACACTACACTGAGCAGGGCCTAAAGTACTGCACCATGCGTGGCTCACAACAGCTCTGCCACACAGGTCCGCTCCCAGCAGCAACACCGCTCCAGCACGCCCCTGCATTTCGGCCTACCAGCGTCACCGCCTGACCCGGAGAGGATCTCCACTGCAGCTGTCGCACACCAGGACCTTTCTGCAGTGGAACGGATGAGGGGGCCTACGGCGGGGGTGGTAGTGTGACGGTAGTGTGTGGGGGGACGGTTGAATCCCCTTTTCATCGAGTTGTGGTGAGCTGTGGTATGCTCACCGGAGGGGGTTGCTGCCCTACGATCCGATGTGGGCACCCGATCTCCGCTCTGAATCTCACATTGTGTGGTGTGGCGGACGTGTTTGCAATGTTGTGAACATGACGCTGAGTGACCCTTGTCTCAGAGGCGAATCCTGCTCTGTGGAACACGTTTATTTACTAGAAGAGGCCCGAATCCGATAGGCCGTTTCATCAAATGCAGCACTAAACACACAAGATGAATTAAAGGCAAGGCCTGTGTGTTGTTGCAAAGGTCACAGGCAGCGCCGAGCTATGTCCGTCGGCGGGAAGGTGTCATGGACAACACTTCGCCTACAAATATTTCCAGCACAGCGTGTCCTATAAGTGTTCTTGTAGAGTCACGTGGCGTTGATAAATGGTAATTTCGACTCAGAATCAGGAAGGCGGTGTTTCCGCTGCTGCGCACATCAATCAGACACCAAGCCTCACAGGGGCCATGGTTCGACCCTGAGAGACAGATCAAAGGAGAGAGACGCAAATACGTCAGGAGAGCCGAGGATACATGGATGGGTGTACAGAAAGTCAGAGCCATGGATGGCTCAGTGCCGAGTACTCTAGGCATCAGATCCATAGATGGGCGGTGCACAGCCAGCCAGAGCTGTGGACGGGCACTTGGATGGATGGATGTACAGGCAGCCAAAAACTACAAGGGGTGGGTGGCAGCCTGGCAGACTAGAGACACAAGTTGATTGTGGTAGTTTTGATGACATATTAATGCCACTGAAAAATGCACATTCGTTCAATTTACATAATCTCTGAAACATACATTTTTCTATTATTCACTTAAAAACTCTTTCCAATCACGAATGCTTTCGTTCGAGTGAATGCGCATTTAAGATGTAGTAACATATAGCATTTGATTGAATTAAATAATGACTTTCATTGGGTTATAAAAATAATTTGTGTGCAACATTTCAAGGTGGAAATACTGCGCCTGCGGACGTGGACCTATCTGTTTCTTGTCTTTCTTTCATGTGGGATAAGATAGATAGATAGATAGATAGATAGATAGATAGATAGATAGATAGATAGATAGATAGATAGATAGATAGATAGATAGATAGATAGATAGATAGATAGACAGATAGATCGATAGATCGTTCGATGGATCTGGTCTCCACATTCGGTGATTCTCGGCAATTCACCTAATCCTGCCGTGCCTAAAAAACATGATTGTCGCGTCCTGGTGTAACTGGTGTTCATGTAACGCGCTCCAGTGACTTCAGGTAGTGCTGGCGCTATATAAAACTGCACAGATAGATACATGTTTGTGCGTGGGAGCACGACTTTGACGGCGCAAACTTGTTTCAACTAACAAAGCGCGTTAATGTGTTTTCGTTTGGCTACGCATGAGTGTGCGTGCTCATATATGAATTTATGGAAGTGCACTTACATACATAAATCTCCCAACACTCCCTCGCCGTGTGTGTGACTGACTGTGCCTAGCGTGCACTAGGTATTCATGACTCTAGGCACTATACCAGCAGACAGAGGTGGTGATGGTCTCCACCGTCTCCTCTGCACCCAGTTTTATACTTCTAACGCCCTCTACCTCCCGGGGCGAGTTAAGAGTCTTCTCTGCTGGGAGGTGTGGGGCGACAATTACAATCTTGAGCGAATACAGCCACATTCGCAACCGGCGCCTCGCTGAGGCCACGAGGCGCATTAAGTGTCCCGTCTTTTACATGGGATTCACTGAACTTCGTGTTAACCCACGGGGAGCATAGAGGGCAGCGCCTTGATGCACTGGGTACTCTGAGCGCTGAGTGTTTAACCACGAGGTGCACTGAGCGCATACACGGGGTGCAGCTAGCGCAGAGTGAGTGACATATGGGGTGCACTGAGCACTGCGTATTGAACACATCGTGCACCGAGCACTGCGTGTTGGACACGGGGAGCTCTGGGGGCTACGTTTCCAGCTCACGAGGTGCACTGAAAGCAGGAGTTTAACACACAGGTGCACCGTGCGTGGCTTGTTAAAAATACGGGTGTCCTGCGGGGCTAACACACTGAGCGGCGAGCGCTGCGTGTTTGACACAAGGGTTGCTCTGGGCACGCAACGCTCGCCGCTATGTGTTTAACGTCATGAAGTACATTGAGCGGGAATGTGTTTATGTATCCAGAAATGCAAGTCTCAAGACAAAGAGTAAGGGTTGTGGGCAACTGCATTATTTATCTAGTGGTAATGCGAGTGGTATACATATATGTTAGAGATTGGGGTCATTGTTTAGCGTAGATGTATTTTAATGCCCATTTACAGTACTGCTCTTGTAAAAGCACTGCAAAATATACTAGTATAATTATTATAACTGGTATTTATTTCCACGAACACGCGCCTACAAAGAATACATATGGGCACACAACGAAACCTACTACTAGACCCACGTTACACGGGGCTTCAGGGGACAGGCCAGCTTCTTTCTTTTCTAGCATTACGTAACGCACCAGACGAGCCCTTTAACGACTAGGTTGTCAATCAGTGCCCATAAGTTCCATGCTGCCACCGCCACCCCCTCATGTAGGCGCTTGAATGATGAAATGTTAAACCAGCGCTATCAGTCAGGAGTGTCTGCTGTGGGGCGGGCTCAAGCACGCCCTATATTCAGCAGGGGGCGCAAGAGCCCGCCGAGGGCTTGATCGGCCAGGCCAGGGGGTACACGTGAGAGGGAAGGGCCACTGCGAGCCCTGTCCCCGAAAAGGAGCCATTAGCCAAGGGCTCAATGACTGCTACGTTCATTACACCACGCGGCAAAGGCTGGTGTCCCCCCTCACCCGGAGAATGGATGGGGCACTCGCCCTCACCGTCCGTATCCTAAAGACGCGAGGCAAGCCCATGGCCTGGTCCTTTTGGAGGGTCTAACTAGACCCTCTCTAGAAGCAGGCAGTACTGTGGCCTCTCTCCCGCCCCTTGTACCCACAGACCCTTCTCCTCCTCTCTCTCGATGCAGGCAGTACACTGGCCTCTCTCCTGACCCCTCTACGCACAGTCCTCCCTCTCTCTAGATGCACGAGATGCAGGCAGTACAGTGGCCTCTCTCCTGTCCCCTGTACCCACAGACCCTTCTCCTCATCTCTCTAGATGCAGGCAGTACAGTGGCCTCTCTCCTGTCCCCTGTACCCACAGGCCATTCTCTTCCTCTATATGCAGGCAGTACAGTGGCCTCTCTCCTGCTCCCTGTACGCACAGACCTCTCTCCTCTCTCTAGATGCAGGCAGTACTGTGGCATCTCTCCTGTCCCCCGTACACACAGACCCTTCTCCTCCTCTCTCTAGATTGAGGCAGTACAGTGGCCTCTCCCCTTTCCCCTGTACCCACAGACCCTTATCCTCCTCTCTCTAGATTGAGGCAGTACAGTGACCTCTCTCCTGTCCCCTGTACCCACAGACCCTTCTCCTCATCTCTCTAGATGCAGGCAGTACAGTATGAAGTACGCATGGGGTTCGTGCTTGCTGCTGGAACACCCCATTTCCCTGTTGAATCATAGTCACAGATTCAAATCCCAGCAGGTCCACTCAGCCTTTCATCCATCTGAGGTCGATAAAATGAGTTCCATTGAGTTGGGTAACAGTAAACACCTGTTATTCAGCGCCAAGATGCCCACTGGCTAACGTGCGCTTTACAAATACACACCTTATGTTTTGTTGGTGCAGGCGCGCCCCTCCCATTGATGGAGGGTCACCCCTGACTGTGCTACACTACTCTTGCTGCACTGGCTCCCGCAGGGCCTCAAGCAGGTATTCATCCCTTGATTTCTGCTTGCATTGCATGCCAGTTCCTTTTTTGGAAGTCCTAGTTCACAGGTTTGGCTTCCCGGATACACCATCGAACTGGAGTGTTGTTTCCTCTGCCTGACCTTCGCCGGACCCCAGGACAATTGCTTGAGAGGAGTGATGTGTTTTTGAAAGGGGGGGGGGGGCGGCGGAATTAAATTGGAGGCGTCGGCGAGAGCGCACAGGCACTGTAATTGTTTTCTGTACGTCCTTTTTGATCCTGCTAAATGTTATTTTGTGCGCAAGGTTATTTTATGCCTTCAAGGGTTTATTGTTCAATGTATGGGAGCGACACCTGCGTTTATTGCGTTAATAAATGGCAGAAGTAAAGGATGAAGGCCGGGTAGAACAAGGCTTTATTATTTTGTTTCCACTTGAGATTTTTTTTGTTTGTTACCTTCATTTTGATTGCATTTGTAAATTAGTTTCAGTGCATGCACAATGAGTACGTGTGTACTTTTATTCACTTTATTTCTTAAAGCTTGCCATTTGAGTTAATTGATGCTTTTTTCTTTTTCTCCTGTGCCTTTTCTCTGGCCGTTTATCCGTGCACCTACTATGTGGTTACACTTTTTTTTCTTACGAGACATCCTTTTATCCCTTGTCACTATGATGAGATGAGGCCTATCACGAGAATGTGTGTATGTACACAGCTCTATATACACCACCAGTGTCCCAATCCTCAAATTAACGTACGTAGGCTGCTCCTGGGTGGCATAGTTAATTTATTACTGTGTCTCAGAAACTGAGGGACTTGCTGTGTTTCGGCCTTGGGTATCTTGATCACATGATCCCACTTCAACTAATGGGTGCCATATTTAACAAAAAAACAGTGAAGATGAGACTGAAAATGCTACAATTGCATTAGAGCCAAAACCATAACATAAGATGGATAGCTGTTTACAATATCCGTATTATGATTCATTTCCAGGAGATGGTTTATTTAACAACATTGATAGGCATGCTGGAAGTGTTGGTCTGCCCAAAGGCTCGATTTCAAGGTAATCGGACTGGTGACTAAGCATGACTGCAACCTATATACCCAGTCCTATAATGTAATACAATTAATAGATGTTATTGGGGCTCTGTGTGTTTGTGTGTGTCATTTGCGAGAGATAAAGCTAGTGGCATTGTAAATGACAATGCCATTTATTTATGTTAAAAAAACATAAATAAAAATAATGTCAAGAGCAATGCCAATAGCTCTAACTTTAACAAAGGCAAAACCATTGCATTGTAAATGCTTGTTCTTCTAGCAAAGAGAATTTAATGAAAACAGATGTTATGTTCCGTGAAAAATATATTTCGAGATAATGACAAATGATGGAAAAGGCAAGTAAGCCGTAGAAACTGAGAGTGAATTTGAAAAACGTCAACGTTGAGGAAATGTTTTAAGAAAAAAATTTGGCTTTGAACTCTGAAGTGAAAACCTTCCAGATTGAGCTGAAAAAAGAACTGGGGCAAACTGCCAATGCAGTGCATGCTGGGACAGAGAAGCTGCTAGCCTCTGAAAGAAACAGTACTCTTTTCAGCTGTTTTCACTCTGTAACTTGACTGGCAATCTTTCCTTTAATTCTTCTCTACCATAGAGGGAAGGTTAAAAGTTTGCTAAGAATACTTTTATACATACCATCACTAGCGTGCAGCAATGTGGTTGAAGAAACCTTTACACTTTTTAAAATGGGAGTGTCCCTTCTATGAAAATTGTGGTAGAGCAGAAGTGCAGTCTATGTATTGGAGAAGATGACTTCTCCTCAATGAGGTGTGTACCTTTAACTAACAGCTGACCTTTATCCCATATACCTGTCAGAGTGTCAGTAGCACACTCCCTGTTACACAGCAAGGTGTCCTGCTGTGTTGCATTCTGTAGCATTTTGATAAATCCGGCCCTATGTGTTTTTATGACTTATAACTATAACACTACTTAACCATGTTAGATCTACTACCAACAATTAGCCTTGTTACCCCATATTCTACATGCCTGCCAAATTTCATCTACATCCATCCATTTTCATACGACAGCTGTTTAACCGATACTCTACAACAAAACACAACACTCCACTCCACTGTGCAAAATGTCACTCTACTCTATGACATGCCACTCCACTCTATGACAGTCCCCTCCACTCTATACCACTCCACACTATTACATGTCCCTCTACTCTAACACACACCAATCCACTCTACAATATGCCTCTCTACTTTATAACACTCCACGCCATGACACGACACATCATGCCATGCAGCTCCACTGTATGACATGTCACTCCACTCTACCTCATGCCATACCACTTTATGACAATCCACTCTTTGACATACCAGTTCACTCTACGTCACTCCACTTTTAGACACTGTACCACACACCACTATTACACACCCCTTCACTCTACTGTGCCACACGTCATTCCACTCTATGCCACTGCACTGCACAACACACCACTCCACTCTTCGACAGTCCACTCCACTGGAAGCTACTCCTCCTTAAGCTGTTCCACTTTATGGCACTACACTCTACTGTACGACACACTATTCCACTCTATGCCACTCTTCTCCAAACCCCTCCACGATACCATACAACACTCAACTCCACTCTATGCTACTCCACTCTATTTTACGACATGCAACTCAACTGTCTGCCACTCCTCTCTTCGCAACTCCACTCTTCACCACAGTACACCACTCCACTCTACGGCACTGAAATGTAAGCCATTCT
The DNA here is from genome assembly GCF_964263255.1 of Lissotriton vulgaris. NCBI lineage: Eukaryota > Metazoa > Chordata > Amphibia > Caudata > Salamandridae > Lissotriton > Lissotriton vulgaris. Next base: position 1,203,829,315 of record NC_141687.1, read on the forward strand.
ACCTAAGGCACTCCACTCTACACCACTTCACTCTATGCTATTCCACTCTATGGAACTTCACTCTACTGTACGAATGCCACTGGACTCTACCTCACTTTAGCGTACGCCGCTCCATTGTACATTATTTCACTGTATGCCAAGCCACTCTATGGTATTCCATTGTACACCACTCAACTATAAGCCACCCATTCTATGGTATTCCACTGTACACCACTCTACTCTACAACAATCTACACCACTCTACTCAATTTAATTTCACTCAATTACACTCCACTGTACGACACTCAGCTCTACTGTACAACAGTCTCTCGACTGTACAACGTGGCACTCCATTCTACTCCACTCCAGTCAAGTATTCTCTACAACACTCCACTTGGCAACACTAGACTCTGCCACACTCTCCTAAACAGTACTGTACGGCACTCCACTTAATGAAAATTCACTTGGTGGTGGTAAACTCTGTGATTAAAAACATATTTTTTATTAAGAAATGTATCCCACTGATATTCAAGGAAAAAACTCAACGATTAAGGATAAGTTATATTTAGGAAAACCTTATTTCTTCTTTCTACATAAACTTGAATTGAACTACACAAACACTGGAAATCCTAAAGTTATAGCAATAACTTAAATATTTAGCACCACCTTTGAATTACTATAAGTCACGCACCTCCGTACACAGTGTTGTCAACTCACTCGCCACACTACAATAACTATAACTCACCACTCTAACGACTGATGTATCGCAAAATCCATTTTTCATTGTAGGGTGCATTATAATCAAATGCGTAGACTGCATCTGCATATAATCTTTTGTTTTGTTAATCTAAGTGTTAGGATCTTGTAATGTAATAACATTAATGTGATGTGTTTAGGCCAAAATGTAGAATATGTGAAGAATTATTGTGGAAAATTAAATGTAACCAGTAGAAAAGACTAATAGAAACACTTGTGCTGTGAAACTGACCACCATTTATTATTGAATGTGTTTATTAACTGTGACATTTTATATGTAGGTTGGAATATTAGTTAAATGTGCCTTATTTTCTATGAAACTTCGTAAAGTTCATATTCAATTTCTCTTATGTTAGCTGAATTTGTAGACCTGAAATGCATTTTTCATGGAAGCTCTTGCATTAGAATTAAAAGTTGAATTTCATGCCCCATGTTACATTCTGTACTTTCTCACATTTGTCTTGCAGGGGAAGAAACCTTCTTGTTAGGTAGAATATTGTCGTTGTTTTAGGAGTCAGGCAAGGATAGAAGAGAATACATTGGGAGCTACTGCTGTTAAAGAGAACTGTTGTATTTTCTCACTGGAAAGGGCCTGGGAATCAAAGTCATTGTGTTACTGTTTGGGAGAGATCGCCATCATGTGAAAAATCACCTATGAGAACGTGGTCTGATCGGATGGCGTGACCTGAAAAGAATCATGGGGAAACACATGTGATATTGGAGTATTGCAAGTAGGGAAGATTCCACTTCGTCTCCACCTTTGGAGAGAAATCAACTCAGAACGATCTCTGTCTCAGTAGCTTCATGCTACCCGACCCATTGAAGTTGAGAGACCTCTAAGGAAGACTCCACATGCTGACACCTTAACCTCTTTTGCCCTGAAAAATGCTTAATTAGGGATGTCACGTTATCATAGGGATCAAATAATGCTTTTTTCCATTAACCTTCGATGCAGAGGATCTTAGACTTGTGTTTCTTGATCTTTCGTATCCTGATTCTTGAATTGATTGTCTCGTGCATGCCGCACCATCTCAAACTCATTTGTAGATTTGGTTTAATGGTGGTTCGAAAGTATTTCTACACCCTCATCTTGAGGTGCCTGTAAGCAGTTGTTTTTGGCTTTTTAATAAATCAACTAATCTTATTCAGTAGTCTGTGATTATTATGGGCCTAGAGAACTGTAATTGAATTGATTGACATTTTTAATGATTTCTCTCCCCTCCATGCTCTCATGCTGGGAAAAAGTACCATTGAGATGATCTAGAGCATACGGGCCAGGCTCCTTCACATACACAGTGTTCTCATTAATGATTTAATTAGACATGAGATAAATCTTGTTAGGAATGCCATCATTTAACATACTATAAGTGATTTAATATGCAAGGGTATAAGCAGTGCATTGGCATTGAGAAGGGGCAAGTTATAGTTGATGTAGTCTGGCAAGCACATTTTTTATTAATGACTATCAGTGATGATCCTACGATGCAGAAACTAATGTATCCATCTTTCCATGTGCAAACCTTAGGTTAATTTACTTCTACGTTGGTTTTCTGCACCTCTTCCAAATATTACATGATATGAGGGGCTTTGTTTTCTGCAAAAAGAGCTTCATAGGTCAACTGATTGAAGTGGAGTGTGAAGCAGTTCTAGTGCTCCTATGTGACTATTCTGCGGAACACTATACATGTATTATTATCATCAAATCTTCAAACGATTACATCATTAGCATGACTAAAAAGTGTGTTTGATTTCTACATCTATAATGAGCCCAGAAAATTCTAATTAAATATTCAAAACTTTTCTTAATGCTTTATGCAATAAAGCTTGTATTGACTAAAACAGAAATACAATTACAGTGGTTGACATATATTCTATGAACTTGCATTTTGTTTCGAAGCAACTTACACCCTCTCTTACTTACTTCCAAAGTATGGCTTAGGCCATTGAGTAGAAAAAAAGTAAGTTGGCGTTAGCCTGTTCAGAGTTAATTCACATAATATTTAGAATCAAACTGTGTGCTTCTCCTTGTATTACACTTGTATGATGGTTAGCTTTATGAAGAGTGTCTGTGCCTGTCTTCTGATATTTATAGTTGGCTGAATACTCAGCACTACGTTTAGAGTACGAACTAACGTTTTGCATCCCCTTATATTGGAAAGCCCTGTCTATGTTCTCAGGAATATGCACTTCCACCTGATACAATAATATATTATGCAGAGAGCGTATCTAACTCTGGCTAAAATCAACAAATACTTTAACTGCTCAGATGCCATCTGCCCACGCTGACGCTTTATAGACGTGGAGCTGTTACATATGTCGTGGAGCGGTCTGCTCCTCTATTAGCACACATACTTAGCAAAATGTGATTTTTGAAGCAGTAAAAAAAGTTATAGAGTGGATGAGAGAAGGTTACTGGTCAGAGATGGGGTAAAATATTGTAGCTGCACTGTCTCTCTTGGGGGATGGACATTTTAAAGCTGTTAGCATGCCTGTTTGACGCACTCTGCTTCGGCTCTGTAGATTAGTGAAGCCCTTGTGGGGATTTTTCTGATTTCTGGCATGCGTATTCGATAGAGGAACCCTGGAGATGCAACGTGTATTTATTTGCATTTTAGATACTATTTACTCATAATGGTCTGATCACAAAGTTGGCGATAGGTGGTTGATTTTGAGATTTCAATACATTTTTACCACTTGAAAAAGGCTGGAAGTTGATTGCTGAATTTGGAAAACATTTAGGGGGTAAGCTGTACTGAGCCAATTAAACAATTAAATATGCGCCTTTAAATTCTAGATTACCACATTGCTTACCAAACAACTCTTGACAAAGTTGAGTAGCTCCCCACGACGCGGAGAACTGCGCGCTAGGAGGTTGATGTCAGCCTGTCCCTGAAGCATCAGAACCCTGGGGCAGAGGGGACCTGGGATTGTCTTCAAATCATTGACGGACCTGGTCGAAGGAAGAAAACAAAACAAGCAGTGTAAATGTGAGAGCACTCAGGTCACTATCACCAAATGGCAGAACAAAATATTGAGGTGCACCGAGTGGGCTGAGCACTGAAAACAGGTAGGAGAATCTTCACAATGGAAAAGTGGGGATTTACAAAATCTTTGTCCAAACCTCAGCTTCAGTCAGGACAGTTTATTTTCATGGAAGGCATATGGGAATGGCGAAAGATCCAGGTTAATTTCAGGTGATGCTTAAGTGAGCTAGTGAGATGGTGCCATCCAGAACATCAAGGAAAGAGGTGTTCATAGGAGCATGGTGATAAGGGCAGCTTTTGAACAGTGTGTAGCTAACTGCACAACAACACCAGAGGCAACTAGAGAACCGTCTAACACAAGCACGATATGAGCAGTCAGAATACAAGCATTATGAGATGAAGTTTTTAAATAAGACTTAAGGGAAGCGGTCTCTATGCAAGGATCATGGAGGATAGTCGATTTACAAACATCATAAAAAGCAGTCTCTACAGACACACCACCCAGAACAGTCTGTACATAAGCACAGTAGGCAGCAGTCTTCAACAACCTCCAGAGAGAGTAGTCTGTTCACAGCACCAAGGGGAGTGTTTGTGTTAAGTGCCATGGTGAGCAATACATGTGCAAGAATTTTGGGAACACATTTGTACACAAAGCGTCTTAGACAATAGTCAGTCCCCAAGTACGAGGGAATAATGTATTGTCTGTGGGAAGTCGTCTGCACTCAAGCACCATAGGATGCAGCCTGTAACGTGTCATGGAGAGCAATAATTGCACAGTTACCATGGCAACCAGTCAAGAGCAGTCTGGGGAAAAAACTGCATGTGCTCTGTGATAGGAAGTCCAAACAAAAGTATCAGCATGATGGGGGCAATCTGTGCTCAAATACCACCTGGAACAGTCCATACACGTATCACAGGATCAATTTGTACATTAGGTATATGGGAATCAGTTTGTTCTCAGCTCTATAGGAAACTGTCTATAGCCCTTCTTATGTAAAGAATTTTTCAAGCAATAGCATGTTGAACACTCTGCACACGTGCTGCGGTGATCAGTCTTTACACTAACATCACACCAAGCTGTTTCTAGGCAAAGCCACCTGTAAGTGTGTGCGCATAAGCACCACCACGAGCTTTCTGTTAATAATCACCATAAGGCAATCTGGGCCAGGAACTCCCGTTTCCTCTTCTCAGTGCAGCAAACTCACTTTTTCCAGGGCGTGTTGTACCATCTTAACTGCACAGCTGCATGTTGGAGGATTAGGTGGAGACACTGGGAGATGGTTAAAGTGTCTTGAGCACGTTTTTTTTTTTTTGCAACTACTTGTTGCGGCGTTTTGGGACCCTGGTGACCAGTCCAATGTCAGATGATACAGCTGGGGCTGGCAGTCAGCCAGTGCAATGCTACCTTATATATGGAGATAACCCTTGTGCAACAGCACGCAGTGGCCCCTAATTGGGTAGGGGTGATCTTTTCCAATCTAGTCCTAAGGGTACAGATGTCTTCAGAGAAGAAGAGTTTGCTGAAACCTTGCAATCTCTCTGAGTGGGGCCTGAGATGACGGTGGAAGCTATGAGCTAGGAAATAATCACCGTGCAGGTGACAACAGCAGCTTCCAGGTAAAAGACCACTGCATTATCCCGCAGAATAATAGCTTTGAATCCAAAGACTGTAGCCCTAACAGTCCTCATGGGCCTAGTGCGGTCACTCCATGAGGAATACCCTTTTCCTTGCGTCTCTGCTTCCTCATTGTGGTATTTCATGACTTGATGTCATTCGGAATCAATTCATGTCATTTAGAATTAGTCTAAGTCATCTAGAATGTTTTGGCTTGATTTTACCACTGTTACTGTGAAGCTGATGCTGGGAGGACTTCTCCTCCTACTTGTGGTTGTTAAGCTGTCCTTCTTAAGAATAAATCTACTTGGAACCTATATCTAGTGTGGTTGGAATTACTACACAATTACTGGCGACGTTTGGGAGAACTAGATTTAAGAAGACGGCGTTCACTCGTTTTTCTTTTAAACTAAGCAAAATCTATATTTCTTCAACTAAAGGAAAAATTTTCTTCTTCAGCTGGGAGAAGCTCATCTGCGATGTATTTTTGAACTTTGTCAAAAGAACCTGTTCGATTTTGCTCTACAAACGTAAGTTTGTTTTCCTTTCAACTAACTTTGGATTTATACTAAACCATGCGCATGCACGATGTTTTAACTCTTCATCGTCTTTGCGACCGCACTCATCGAGCGGTGTTCTCTCTCATTGATTGGGGATTGCCTCGCTTGATTACTTTGTCGTGTGCGCTTTCCCTGGGTTGTTTACTTTCAAAGAAAATACTTAAAGAAGCTCACCTCGAGCTCCTCGGAATTCGTTTACTTCTCGGACTGCTCACAGTGCATTCTGGGATACCCGCGTCATCGCGCACAACAAGACGCTCACGGCGGCCATCTTTGTGAAGTTTGAAGTCAAAGCTTTGCGTCTATTGTAAATTTATCGAGGAAAGAAACGTTTATCTTCGAACATGTACAACTTTGTTATCTTCACTCAAAACGCTTCGCTGCAAACATCCACGGTGATTTGCACACCTTTTCACACCTTTTAAAAAAAAAAGAGAAAATTCTATGTTAGCAAATCCACAACTACGGTGATTTGCACACCAATACTGTTATTATCATTTTTCTTTTATTTCTATCTTTATTTACTCATTTATATTGTTTCAATATAAATTTTTATTTACAGAATGTCTAATATTGCTGCACCTCGTCATTTTCTTCAAGTTGCAGGTGATCCTTCCATAGAATGGGATCTTTGGTACCCCATGTTTATTGCATATGTAGAGGTATTAGAAAAAGATGGTTGTTCTGCAAAAAGAAAGCTTGCTCTTTTGAGACATTGTCTTGGGGGTGCTGGGATTCAAGAATTTGATAATTTACCACCCTCAGAGGATGCTGGTGACATGGATGTTTTTGATAAAGCTGCTAAGCAAATGAAAATTCGCTTTGGAAGAAGAATAAATACTGTAATGGAAAGGTTCAAATTTTATTCTCGTGAGCAGAAACCTGACGAAACAATTGAAGATTACATTGCAGCATTACGTTCACTTGCTTGTACTTGTTCTTTTGAAACTATATCATACGAGCAAGTTCTTAGGGATCAAATTATGATGAAGACTAAAAGCAAAAAGATTCAAGAAAGACTTTGGTTAGGCACTGAGACTACATTAGCTGTAGTAGTGAATATAGCAAAAGTTATAGAACATTCTGAAATATTTGTGTCTGAAATTAGAGGGAAAAATCAGAAAACACATGTTCCTGATGTAGAAGTAGCTATTGTTAAAAGTCAACCTACTTCGAGTGTCTCCAGTCGTAAAATTAATTTCAAGAAAGAATATGTAAGAAATGCTAATGATAATAGAAGTTTTGCTCTAGAAGGTTTTTTTTGGGCTAAGCTAACTTTCAAGAATTGGGACATCAGGGCAAAAGTTTATGTTGCTACAAAAGGTGTATCTATTCTTGGTTGGCCTCATCAACGCAGTTTAGGAATTAAATTGGATCCAAATGCAGATCCTCCAGTTTATGTCGATGAGCCCCGTTTTGAAAAGTCAAAACTGTCTCTATGGTGAATTTTACTCTAGATGCATCAAGCTGTATTAGTTTCACCAAGAAGGTACAGGAAAAGTTTCCTGAAATCTTTAATGAGAAATTAGGAAAATACGTTGATTTCAAACACAAAATCATTTTGAATGATAACGCTGTTCCTGTTAGACATAGAGTAAGAAATGTTCCTTTAGCTTATAGGCCTAAATTAAAAAAAATGTTAGATGATTTAGTTAAAAGGAACATAATTGAGCCAATTGGATCTTCTCCTTGGGTTTCGCCCATTGTGATATCACTTAAGAGCTCAGGCGAACTTCGCTTATGTGCGGATCTTCGCAGTCTTAACAAAGAAATTTGGATAGATAAACACCCCTTACCAAATATACACGAGTTAATTGCTGCATTATCTGGGGCTACTGTCTTTTCTTCCATTGACTTGGCTAGTGCCTACCACCAAGTGGAGTTACATGAGGACTCTAGGAAGTTAACTGCATTTGTCACTCCAGGAGGGATGTTCCAATATTTGCGCATGCCTTTTGGTTTGGCGAGTGCAGCGCCTGTTTTCCAGCGTCTTATGAAAGAGTTATTGATGGAATGTATAGGGGCTATAGCTTTCCAGGATGACATTTTGATTTTTGGGAAAGACTGCATTGAACATGATGAGAACTTAGTTTCTGTTTTAGAGAAAGTTAGGTCTAGGGGTCTTACATTAAAATTTACCAAATACAAGTTTAGACAAGACAAAGTTGAGTACTTAGGCCACGAAATTTCAAAGAACGGTATCAAACCCAAGGTTAACCATGTTCAGAGTATTGTCAATGCATCTGCACCTAAATCAAAAGAACAATTACTTTCCTTTTTAGGTTTGACTGAATTTTATGGTAAATTTGTAAAAAATTACTCAGACATTGTACATCCATTGAGGATCTTACTAAAAAAAATGCTAAATTTGAGTGGGGCAAGGAACAACAGGAATCTTTTGAAATTTTGAAACGTAAAATTGTTGAGGCTCCATTTTTGAAGCCATACTCAGTAGGTAAGGAGTGCATTGTCTATGTTGATGCGAGCAATGTTGGTTTAGGTGCCGTATTAATGCAAAAAGATAAATCCGGTGAGTTTGTTGTGTCGTATGCTTCTAGAGCCCTACGTGACGCTGAAAAGAATTACTCAACTATTGAGAGAGAGTTACTTGCCTGTACTTGGGCATCTCAGCACTTTAGACAATTTTTGTGGGGAACAAAATTCTCTTTGAAAACTGATCACAAACCTTTGATCACTATGTTGTCTGCGGGTGGTGGAAGAGTACTTACTGCTCGTTTAGCAAGGTTAGCAGCCAAATTACAAGAATATCGTTGTGAGGTTGTGTATGTCCCAGGACGTTTGAATGTTCATGCGGATTGCATGTCACGTTTTCCTGCGAGCGTAACTGTTGGTAAAAGTGTTGATTGCGATGTTGCATACTCGTTTGCAGATGTTAATGAAATTTTAAGTCAAGAGGGTTCTTTGGTCTTTTCCGAGAAAGATTGGTTAGAAGCTATGAAAAATGATGATGTTTTGAACCAGGTTAAGCAGTTCTTGATTAAGGGTTGGCCTGAAGAAAGGAAACTTTCCGGTGATTTGGCGTCATTCTACAAAGTCAGGGATGAATTAATGTTGTGTCAGGACATTATTGTCAGATCTGATAAAATTATTCCTCCTTTGAAACTAAGGGAAACAATTTGCAAGTTAGCACATGAAGGACACATGGGTATGTCTACTACTAAAAGGAGAATTAGGGAACACTACTGGTGGCCTGGTGTCGATGCTATGGTAGATAATTGGGTCAGGAATTGTTCTCCTTGCTTGTTGAGTGACAAGTCTGTGAAGAGTGTGTCCGTTGACATGACTCCCATTGAATATGCCAATGGTCCTTGGCGGAGACTAGCTATTGACATTATTGGACCTTTTAGTTATCAATCTGGAAAAGAGTTGTTTGCGTTGGTTCTTATTGACTACTTCTCAAAATGGCCTGAGCTGAAAATTGTTGAGCGAACTTCTTCAGACCATGTGATTGAATTTCTTGATGAAATATTTGCAAGGGAAGGTTTACCGGAAGAACTTATTTCGGACAATGGTCCACAGTTCATTAGTAACAAATTTGAAGATGTCCTTAGTAATTGTGGAATTGTACATAAAAGAACTTCAAATTACTTTCCACAAGCCAACGGCCATGTTGAGAGGTTTAACAGGGTCATCAAGGAATCTTGCCAGTTGGCTGTGAAGAGTGGTTTGAAGTGGAAGAAAGCTCTTCAAGCGACTTTGTTGACCTATCGTTTGTCTCCTAATTCGGTGACTGGTTTGTCTCCGTTTGAGTTGTTACGTGGGAGGAAACCAGGTTCTCGACTTTTACTTTGGTGGTTAAAAGGTAATTCTTCTTATGAGGTAGATTTTAAAGAGTTGAAGGATAAAATCGGAAAATACCAGGAAAGGATGGTTCAACATTCTGCCAAGAAGAAGTATAATACTTGCAGAATAAAAATTGGTGATCTTGTTCGTGTAAAGTTGGGTGGATTGTTACACAGGAAAAATTCTAGATGGTCTGATCCTGTCAAAGTCATTGAGATTTTTAGCAAAGCTGTCAGAGTGGAAGGAGGGAAAGTATGGAATTTGAGGAGGATCTCCTTATGCAAGACTACTGTTGTTCCTTTCACTCAAAAGACCACTTTCCCAGAGAAGTTCGTTTCAGACCATAATTCTGATGGGTTTTCTGGTACACATGAGGTATATGACAATTTAGAAAATAAGTTTGTAAATAATTCTGATGTTGTGATCAATTCTGATGTTCGACCTGATCCTTGTGTTGAAGTCGACAACCTTTTATCGAATGTAGACTGTGAAGAAATTTCTTTAAGTCGCAGTGAGCGCGTAAAATGTGTTCCTTCAAAGTTTAAAGATTATGTTAGAACTTAACTCTTTACCTTTTATTTTCTTGTTTCTCTTGGGGTTTTATTTTTTGTTGTTGTTTTTTTTTGTTTTGTTTTTTTTAAAGGGGGGGAGGTGTGGTATTCCATGACTTGATGTCATTCGGAATCAATTCATGTCATTTAGAATTAGTCTAAGTCATCTAGAATGTTTTGGCTTGATTTTACCACTGTTACTGTGAAGCTGATGCTGGGAGGACTTCTCCTCCTACTTGTGGTTGTTAAGCTGTCCTTCTTAAGAATAAATCTACTTGGAACCTACATCTAGTGTGGTTGGAATTACTACACTCATCTTATAATATCTTGCCTTCGGAGGAAGGAGGTTAACTGTTCTCTGCTCCAACGAGGAATAAATTCCTATGAGACACTCAGGGATTTTTTTACTTCAAGTTACAGTGACAAATTCATTATATGATCATCTCCATGCATACTGCGTACAGGATCGAGTCTGGCCTGCTGTGGATTGTACCATGTGTCCTTGGTATACAGACTTTGCATCATTGTTTTTGAAGGCTTTGCGCCGTACAGCCGCTCTTTCGATGAAGCTATGCGGTGAGGCTTTGCGGGGCTATGCGTGGGTTCCAATGAGCTGTGCTGTGAGGCTTTGTGTTGCTTGCCGTGTCTTCCGATTAGGCTGGCAACCTTGCTGCAAGGCTTTGCGGGGCTTTGTGTTGCTCAGAGTCAGTCCTGAAAAAGCTTACAGCTATGCAGCAAGGCTTTGGGAGGCTTCTTGCTGCTTCACACCTGGTTTGGTGGAACTTTTCGTTAGCTCTGGAGGAGCTCTCTCTGACACCAGCCAAGAGCCCAAGATCTGGGGAGGCACCTCTTAAGGATAACAAGCTCAATCCAGCAGAGGCTATCAGAGCTCAAGCAGCAGGTCATCTTGGCAGTTGCAGGGAGTCCTCTGGAGCTTGTTGTGTTCCTGTAGATCACAGCAGGAGGACAGCCAGCTTGGAGTCACTCAGATAGCCTGGAATGAACAGAATATGTCCAGTCATCCTTCTCAGAAAGCAGGGCAGGCCTCTGGAACAGTAGCAACTGCTACTGGATGGGGGTTGTTGTGGGGAGAGGAATCTAATTTGAAAAAAGGGCTTACCTTTAACAGCTGGCTGGCCGTCGCCTGTCCTCCATCCTCTGTCTTTATCTTCTGTCCCGGCTGGCAGCAGGAAGCACCCGGGCACACAGGCTTCCTTGAGCCAATTACAACACTGCAATACAGCGTTGTGATTAGTCTGAGCACCATGTATTGACGCTCAGACAGGAACAGGGAGCCTGTGCATGTTCCTCACCAGTCTGTATAATGCAGCCTGGTAGGAACATGCAAAGGGCGCATGAACTGTTTGATCGGGCCAAAAGGGCCGAACAAACAGTTCATGAGTACTTAGGGAGTGCAAGTCACTCCTCCCCTGCTCTGGCCAGCCCCACCACTGACTGCAATAGGGAAAATAAAATTACAATAACAATATGTTATTATCATCTTATTTTTTCTTTTGAGCAGTGGAGTGACGCTCTTCCGCCTTAGCAGAGGAGTTGCCGCTGCTCCGGCAGCAGGGCAGTGCTCTGACAGAAGGGCAGGACTTCTTCTGTAATATCTACTGGTCCAGGAGTGTACTAAAGATTGGGTCTGAGAGCCCTATTTTTATACCTGGTGCCACCTTTGAAGTAGAAGAAACCTCTGAAGTTTCCTCCCTCAACCCTGCCCTGGTCCCAGTCGGTCTGCATGCATAATAGGCTGCTGTGAAATTTTTTGTGTGTGAGTTGAGGTAGTGTCTTTGAAGTGCAGGTAGGGCAGTGCACAGCTCCACTCCCCCATATTGCTGTGGATGGCCTATCCTTCCAACTCCCAGTCTCTCTATTGTGTAGCTGTTTGGGAGGAATACACAAAGGCCCATGCCAACTATACATAGTCATGGGACCAGGAAACAAGCTCCAGGCACCAATTGGTTAGGACCTTGAAATACCAATTGCACGCAATTCAAGAATAAGATTGATTATATGAACTATACGTAAGGGAAGGAGTGAACTCTGGCTTAGACTTTTTTGCTATTCACAATACATACGTCCCAACGATGGGTGCACCCCAAAGTACTATGGTTGAGTTAAAACATGAAGACCTTTACTACGGAGACATCGGTAGGCTTATCATAAAAAAAGACCTGTTAACGCATGGACATCACTGATTGTAAAACATGGGACTGCTGCACTTTTGTTGTTTAGTTACGTATTTTGTCTAATTTTCTATGTAGTTATTAATTTCTTATGTTATCGATTTTGTGTTCAATTGCTGGGCATTAGTTCGGCAACACAGGGAGATTGTCATTTACAATATGGGGATAACACTCGTTAGGGCAGCTAAGGAGTGCGGTCTGGACGTAGTATCGTGAGTTTGTTCTTGGGAGAGAGGTGTGAGGGATGTTGATGGCGTATGTGAGTGTGTAATTTTGTTGCGGGTGAGATTGTGGTAGGGGAGGTTTGATTTAGAATATTGATTCCTTTTCTTTTCTTTTTTTGTTTAACCGAGGGCAGTGGATTGTGGGTGTTATAGTTTCTCAGTGAGGTGGGAGTGTTTTGTGTGGATGGGCGGTTGAGGATGATTGAAGACACGTGTGCGTGGGGTATTATTGTTTAAAAGGGAGTGTTCGGGAGGGGGATTGTGAGAGCAGTTTGTGGGAGAATTCAAGAGGAATTTATTAGTTTTAAAAGTACAGGCTTCTGTTTCAGGTAAATTGCGGGCACATATGCAGGAAATCGTTTGTTTTCTAAGTATCAGCTTTTGTTTCAGATGAATCGTGGGTATACACTAGTGGCTTTTCAGTTTTTTTAGGATTAAATCCAGGACAGTTTTGGGGTTGATATTAGTTGAGGGGCTGCAGTAGGGGGCCGTACGATGATGGGTTTATAACATTTGGGTAATCAGTTCGTATATCACTTTGGGATGGGAGGGCAGTAGGGTTTAGGTTATTTTGTCGTTGTTTTAACAGCACTATTGTTTTTATGCATATTGTACAGCTGATCTTGTTGTTTTTTCAGAAACCCCTGATGAAGAGCCAATGGCTCGAAATCCATTGGGTTGTATGAACATGGTCTACGTTGAAGTTTATTTGATTACACATGCTGTTGTTTTAAAGCCTGGATCGGTTTGCAGCAGTATTTGAAAATGCTTAATAAACATCAAAATGGAACTTCGCTGTCTCCGTGGTTTTTACAAAAAGAAGATGGATTAAATGAGTGATTACAAAGTTAAAAGACGTGATAAAACATGGATGAAAATTACATATTGTAAAGGGAAAAGGTCTCATTTGAAGCAGTGCATCAGTTTGGTCGCGTCAGGTACGCGCCTTTGTGTTTCATTAACTTTTTAACAGTGGCATTTTCAGAATTGTGACTTAAAATCCGACTTTGCCAATAAAGAGGACTTTAAATTACAATTCACCAGGCACCAACATAACATCTCAAACTGCTCCCAAACAAATGAATCACTTAAGAAATGTAATAAGGTACCTTAATAACCTATGGGAGAGGTAGGCATCAAAGTATTAAAAATCAAATTAGGAGTTTTTCACAATCGGGACATGTAAAATTTAAATGTACATGTTCCACTTGTTAAATGCAATGCCCCCTGCCCTATGACCCGTGTAGGGGTGACTTATTTATAATAAAAACGGAGTTGAATTGCACCCGGAGACAGTAATTACATGGATTGGCTTCTTTGAACGCCTTGTGAGGCTCTAATGTCATTATCAGCACTTCCTAAGTGATGTAATCCATGACATTTTGGACTCTTGTGAAGTAATTTACCTGAATTACAACTAAGGGCCAGATTCAAAGAAGTAATTTAAGACAAAATCCTAAACTTACTACCATTTTGGTATTCACAGAAGGCACTTACTCATTTTGGTGAGTAAGTGCCTTCTGGGAATACCAAAATGAGTAAGTGCACTCACTCATCAATGAGTAAGTGCCTTCTGTGAATACCAAAATGAGTAAGTGCCTTCTGTGAATACCAAAATGAGTACATGGTAGTAAGTTTAGGATTTTGTCTTAAGTTAGTTCTGTGAATCGGGCCCTTCATTTTTTTTTGTTCCTCCATGGAATTATACATTTTTAATTTCAAACAAATGTTGAAACATTGAGCTGGCATTAACCTACACCAAAGTTTTGAAGAGTAAATTTCATCGACTATGAGTAACGTTCTAGCAATATGTCTTTCTCTTCAAGTTGGAATGGATCTGATCAAGATACCAATCATTTTGGATTAGCCACCAGCTACTAGTCTAAATTCCCAACATCATTTTTTGAGATTCAACAATCTTTATATCAGCATTATGACCAACTATTCATGCCTGGTTCTCCCTCTATCTCAATTTTTGCAGACGACTCTTCCACATCTCTGGTCTATTTCCCACCAATCAGCTTATCAACTCTGAGTAAACATTTCACCATCACTCCTATTTGAAAGCATCTGAAAACCAATACATCTGATGTAGTAACAGCAGGATCCAGCATCTGTATCCCATAGCCTTTCGATCCTAGAAACTGAAAGGAACTGAGAAAATTACGCCATCTTCAGAAAGAGCTCATTACCAACAGATATTTCTGGAATTGAGAGATATCTGGAAGGAGCTTCTCATTCCATTGCTGTGCTTATGGGTCTTAGAATGGTTGGACTTCTCTGAAGAACTAGTGTTTGTGATCAGAGACAGACCAGATAGATTTATCTTCCCAATTTCACTTTTAGTCACATTTATACCTGGTTTACAGAACTTCAGGGCTTATGTCTTGTCCTTATGAATTTATTGGGGAAAGGAAGATGGAATAAGATGTCACCTGGCAATCTCATTGCAGCACTCTACAACTCTATGCAGGGGTGTAAAAGTGAAATATATCAGTCGTCTAAGAAGAAAATGTGCCTTTCTTCTGCAGGAGTGATGCATATTATACCTCCCATAATGGATTTTACGTTCATGATTACATGATATGTCTCTCTAATCCGGAAATACCACAGTTACTGAAATGTACATAATGGATCCACAGCTTGGCACTTAGGTACAAATGTGGATAAAAACTGATTGGATGCCCAGTCAGCTTAGATAAAATGACCTCAGCACCACACCTACCAAAACTTAAAGAATGAGAGACCCTTCCCCAATAGCAAAGGAGGTCTTTCGGAGCAGCAAACCTCATACCATTGCATCAGCTGCAAGGCAAGAACCTAGCAGCAGAAGATATTAAATGGACTGACTGCTGAAGAGATGGAGTTTTAGCAACTTTCTCTTCCTAAGAAAGCTACCTGCAGATCTTGATCCCTATTCATGCTCTTATTTCACCATTCTTGCAACTTATTGATAGGAATTTAATGCATATTTTGGTTTGAAGATGGCCTATCGACTTTTTGATTCTGCTCATCGACCCAGCTTCTGCTCTGTTTTGACTGATTACTGATAATTGACTATCTGCACTGTCTCTTTCTGACTGCTGATACTCACCTACAAAAGTTATAAGTGAATCTAGATCAAAAACTCTCCCTTCTTTCGAGAATATAAATCTGGGGAAAAAAGATAATCAGCAGGTCACCTTGAATCAGTTAGGCTCATGTGCAATGGGACTCAGTGCGTGGAAGGGGTTGCTACGATCAGGTGCCACTATACTAGTATACATCATTTTCTCTTTTCACCTGTGCTTGTATCACTTCTGTCTATTTTCCTATGCATGTGTGGGACTAACTGCTCGTTAGAAATTTGGTAACTGGATGAGGGGGTTAGAAACCTACTCAAGCAGCAACCACAATTTCTGTCAGGGTGAAGTCAACCCCAAATCAACCCGTGCTTAACCCTAGGGTAGCTCGGCACAAAGTAGTCAGGTTTAACTTAGAGGCAATGTGTAAAATATTTATGCAGCACTTCAAACAGTAATGAAGTGAAAACACAAGACAAGAAAGACCCCACACCAATTTAGAAAAATAGAGTAAAATTGTATAAATTATTTGAGAAAAAAGCAACACAAATCCAATCAGTTGAACCTGAGATATGCAGTTTTAAACATTTAGGTGAAAACAGTGCCTAGAAGCACAAAGCAGCAACTGTGGTTATCAGGTCGCTCCAGACCTAGACAAAATCACAAGCACAGGTTGACTGTGATAGAGCATGAGCCAGATACAGGGTCCAAGTTAGGGTTTAATTCCCGATTGCGAAGCATTGCATGACTCGCAAATATGATGTGTCATGCAGAAGTAGTTCAGAAGTGCAATTCGGGGACCTGCTTTGTTGTCGAGGATGCTATCGACAAAGTGCTTGTGATTAGTTTTTTAAGATAAGATAATGTTTTATTGATTGATTATTTAAAATCTTTACAAAAAGAGAATGCACAATATAACATTTCATTTATAGAATACAGTAAAAGGGCGATAATTTAAAAAAATAAGCGATAATTTCATAATGTTAAAAATTCAGAAAAATAAACAGTATAATAATTAATGTTTTAAAAATTCCAGTTTTCTCCATGCACTTGTTAGGAATTTTGAGAGAGCAGAGTTAATATGTATATCTTCCAAGCAAAGACACTGGATTAGTGCTTGTCTACATGTCCTTATTGATCTTTTGTTAAAGTGCCTTTTTAATAGTGTTAATCTTTCATTTTTTAGTTCTGGGCAGAGGCATAATAGATGTATGATATTTTCTTCTCCTGTATTACACAGCCGACATGATATATTGTTTTCAAGCTTTTTCCATGGCAGTGCATGAGATTCTCTGGGCAGGATTCCAAACCGGGCTTTCATGAATATATTTTTATATTTCCAGGTCCAAGCTGTATCCAAATATTGTTGCGGAATCTTTTTTTATAGCTATTTATTATAGACCAAGCATGTTTCCTTTTGACCAGGGACTCTTTGTCACCTATTATAGATAGGATATCAATTGTCTTATTTACAATTTTTTTAAAAGATTCCTGAGGAATAGTGGTCATCCAAATCTCCTTCAGCCCAAATTCATCCAAAGCCTTCTCAAGATACTTCCAAACAGATAGTTTATTATTGCCCTCTACTTCTTTCCATAAAAGCTCTGAGATTAAATTGTCCTTGTCATTTTTTACCCTATACCATACTTTAATTGTGTTACCCATCCGAGCATGTAGTTGGTTATTCAAGCCAAATTCTAGTCTAATTTAGGACTGTGAGGCATTTTTTGGTAAACAGAAAAGAGATTGAAATGTTTTCGAGATTTCTTTGTTTATTGTTATTGCCTTCTTTCCGTTCAATGCTTCGCTGCCGTAGGTTAGGGAAGGTAACAATTTTGCAGATATGACCTTGAGTAGCGGCTGGTAGGTTAAGTTACTGGTGGATTTTTTTATCATACCAAATGCACCTGTTAAGGAGTTCGCCTTCCGGGTAATGTCCAATATCTGGGGTTTAAAGCTACCATTGTCATCCAAAACCAGTCCTAGGTATCTATAGATTTTTGTTTGCTCCAATTTTTCCTTACCTAAGAACCATTTCATATTGTATTTCCTTCTTAGATTTTTTGAGACAACCATAACTTTAGATTTGGATTCATTTATTACCATTTTATTTTTTTATTGCGTACTCCTGTATACGTGTAATTAACCTTTGCAAGCCTACCTTTGTTCTACTTAAAAGAATAACATCATCTGCATATAGCAAGTTTGATATGTGCTTATCTGCAAGTTTCGGTGAATGGGCATTTATCTTATTCAGTGTTTCAGTTAGATCAGTTAAAAACAAATTAAATAATAACGGTGCCAATACGCAGCCTTGCTTCACGCTGCCAAGAGTTGGTATTTCCTTAGTTAATGATCTGCCGTTCCCAATACGAACTTTGGCCCAAGTTTTTGTATACATGAGACTGATCAGGTATATTAAAGGCTGAGGAATCCCTTGTGCTTGCAACTTTTTCCATAAAAGATCTCGGTTGACACAGTCAAAAGCTGATTTAAAATCAACAAAACATAGAAACAGTGATTCGCCCTTTAAGATTGCCTTTTCCATTAAAATAGATAGTGCCAGGATATTGGAGGTAGTACCAAGTCCTTTAACGAAGCCGGTTTGATTTGGCGGGAGGATGTTGTTCTTTTTCACCAAGTCAGATAAGATTGTTAGCAGATAGGCTGCAAAAAGTTTTGCATCAGTGTCCTGTAGCGTTATTAAACGGTAGTTTTCAGGAAGCGCCCAGTCTCCTTTTTTAAAAATTGGGGATATTAAGGAGCCTCTCCAGCTTTCAGGTATCTCCCCTTTACTAACTATTTCTTTAAAGACCTTTACAAGTACTTCGGCCCATGTTTCCGGATCATCTTTGTATATAGAAAAGGCTATCCCGTTCGGTCCTGGTGCTCCATTTTTCTGCTTCTTTATTAGTTTAACAATCTGCTCCTGTGTTATCTCCATGACTTGTTCTTGATTTGTTATTGCAGTTTCATTCCATGGGCTATGGTCTTCAATTGCCTGTACTGCTGGGTGGGGATTTAGATGATGGCTTAAAAAGTGTACCCATTCTGTTTCAGTCAATACTGATGAGACTATTGCTTTATCCGGCCTATTTAGGGTATTAACCATCTTCCAGAACTCCCTCGAATTTCCTAGGTTACTAGCATAAAATATACGAGTCCAAAGAGCGTTATGGGCTTCAGTTTTTTCATTCCATATTATCTTCTTTAAATTTTTGTTTGCCACTTTCAGGGCAGTTCTAGCTTCTTCTTTATCTCGGAATTTAGTCAGCTCTTTCCTTAATCTATTTCTGGTTTGTTTCATTTTCTGCACTGCGTGTGTGAGATTAATATTGGTTACCCTCTTTATTACCTGAGTCATTTGGCCATCTCTAATGATATTGGAATTACCTTTACTAATACGCAGTTTGGCAGTGAAACTGGCCCATTGTTCGATTACTGATGCAAATGGTAGCTCTTCGCTGGATTCTCGTAGCCGTTTTAGTGCCAGATCACTTGTCAGTAGGTTGTTTCGAGATTCTGTTTCCCAAGTTAACTTTTAATAATTAGTGGTTCCAATTTGACCTTCGGTTGTTAGATAGATTTGGTGATTTTTATTTTTGAATGTTGTGGTAATGATTTGCTGACAATGATCACTCTCCAAGACTTGCTTTAAATGGTATGATGTACAGTTGCCAAAGATATTTAATGATACCATAGTATAATCTATGCGGGATTTAGTACTGTGGGTGTAGTAGGACCATGCTGGCGGTGAGTCTGCTGAAAATCTTCCATTGAGTGTTCGTAGCCCCAAGGCTTCCATATCCTTTATAAAATTTATACCTAATTGTTGAGGACCTTGTTTATTCAAAGGGTCTGTTACCTGAACAGGGATTGACCATTGCTGGTCTTGCGATTGCGTTACTTCGTAACTTGTAAATGGTATTAAAAGATTGAGATTGAAATCTCCTGAAATAATAAAATCCATAAAGGGATCCTCTATCCTTTGCTCAAGGAGGTACGTAGACAGTGCTGCACACATGATTTTCCTAGAGATGAGTGTAGGAGGGATATATATGTTAACCAGCTTCAATGATCTTTTTTGTCCGTACATCCAATACCTCACCAATATAGACTGAAACTTCATACTGTTTGTAAATATTTCAGCATGTTCCACGTTGAGATCAATTGAAATGAAAATTGCTAGCCCACCTGAGGGACGTCCATAAGTGCTTTCCTTAATAGCAGGTATGTAGTATCCTTTATAACCATGTATTATAAACAGGGTTATTGCCCAGGTCTCTTGTAGCAAAATTATTTGATAGCGCTTAAGTAGCTCGGTTATCTTATCTAATTTATTAGTTATACCGTTTACGTTCCACGAACAAATCGTTATTTCCGTAAAGGGTTTATTTGTAGTTTTAGCAGTTTTTTCATGTTTTGTTTGTCAGTAGGTATTATTTCCATGTAGGGCACTCTTAATCCATAAATCATTTATACCAATTTCAGTTTTATCGATAGTGTCTTTTGCTTGATCTAGCACTCCTTTATCTATCCGTTGATTTGGATTTCTAAGAACCGAATAGGTTTGGAGGCCCTTTTTGCCTTTTTCTGGACCATTCAGATTTAATGCTTTCAAAAGCGGTGTGGGATATTCTTTAGGCATGATTCTATTAACCAATATTCCACATTTACGGAAGGTGTCTTCTTGCCTTATAATATGCTCAGCTATGACAGGGGAGGCAAGTGTTATTATTGTTGTTGGTAACTGGCCATCTGGGTTTTCTAAGAATCCAACAGAATCAATATCTTTAGTTGTCACTTTTTCCAAAGACGGGACTGATGAAAAAAGGCACAATAAGTTGCTTCTATTGAGCGTATCTTGTCGACCTCTAGACTCATATATAGGTTTAAATGTTAGTTGTTCCCTCTTATGGCCATTTGTATCCCCTGTGTTTTGGAAATGTAACTCCCCTTTGACGATATTTATAACTCTTTCATTGTTGGCTCTTTTTACAATTTGTAATTGCTCCTTTTTTGTTGTTTCCATCACAATTTCTGTCAGTGCAATAGGTTCCAAGGGCTTTGCTGGTACAACCCAAGGGAGTTTTCTTTTGTCTGTGATGGTTTTATTTGGTGTTTTTAGATTTTCTTTTACCATTTTAGTTGACAAAAGTTCATTTCTATTTGCTTCTTCATTTTGAGCATAAATCGCTGGATGTTGGTCCCTTGGCACGTCATACATTGTACCTGCGTTGTTTTCTTCCTGTACAGTGTTACATATTTCTCGTGTTATTGGCCCATTTGTATTGCAACAATTAAGTACTATTTGAGTCTCATTTTTTTTAACTTTACCACTGGAAGGGTTACTATTGGTACTTATGTGATTCGATGTATATTGTTTAGTTTTCTTATTTCCACAGGTGGTATTCTCCATATTCTTGACCATATTAGTATTATTGCTTTTTTGCGCAAATATAACATAATACTTAGCTTTCTCATTTGTTTGTATTGGCGACTTGTTACTTATTTCCCTGGTTATTTCCCTAATAGGTTGATTTTCTATATTTCCCTTAAGTGGTCTGCTTTGTAGTGGTTCCCCTAGAGGGAATAGTCCAACTTGTTCTACTAGTTTTGCTTTATTTTGGGCTTTACGTAACTTTTTCTTGTTCCTTTTTGACATAATAAAAGGGTTCCGGTCCGTGTCACTTTTTTCCTCCATTTCAGTATATCCTTTGTCTATTTCCATTTCTTGTGCAATTTCTTTCTCAGTTTCAGTACTTTTAGCAATGTCTCGAGTATTTGGAGTTAGTCGATCTGCCAATCGATTAATCATTTGAAGTTCAGTTTGGCATGCGTTGAATATGTCTTGTGCACTGGTGGTTCCGAGAAACTGTGGGGCTGTGATGCAAAGTCATGTGTCATCTTCGAGGCTGCTGTCGACAAGAGGCTTGCGATGCAAAGGCATGCATCAAGGATGCATTGCACAGTGGCGGTTCCGAGGAATCTGGGTGCTGCGATGTGAGGTCCTGCATCCAGGATGCGTTGCTCTTTTGCCGTTAGGAAGCGGCTGTGATGAGATGCATCAAGCTCCTTCAGTTCTGCTTACAGGACCACAAATAAACTAGCAGAGCATCTTCAATCGTACTTCCAAGGACTGAGGTGACTCCACTTAGTGGGTAAGAATCACAGCAGAAAGAGTCCAGGTGCTGGGTTCTTGATGATTGGAGCCTTTTCTGTACCTGAGGCTCTGATCAGGAGTCAAGCCAACAAGCCCTGAAATCACTCCGATGGTCCTGGGATTACAATACTAGTCCAGCCCTTCTTACTCAGGCAGCAGAGTAGCAGTACTTCTGGCAGAGCAGCACTGCAGTTCTCTGAGTCTTCCACAGGTCCAGGGATGTACTGAAGAGTTGGTACCGGGGGTCCATTATTTATAACTGATGCCCACTTTGAAATAGAAGAGGTTCTAGAGGTTTCCACCCCAAGACATTTTTAGATTTTCCTGCCTTCCTGCCCTTACCTGGGGTCACAAACGATTAGTGTCACACCGTTTGTGAGTGTGTAAGGCAGAGACTTTGTGATGTGCAAGTGTGGTAGGTGAAAACTACTCTCCCTCAATATTCAAACACCAACTGCTAGGTGCACCTACTCATGTGACCAAGGATAAAGGCTCCGGGCACCAAATGATTGGGACAACAAAATGCCAACTTTCTCAAAGTGGTATTTTCAGAATTGTGACTTAAAATCCGACGTTGCCATTCTTTAGACACCAAACAATACTTTAATACCTGCCCCAATTGAAAGTTATCTTGTATTAACACAATGTTATCTTGAGGGAGAGACAGGCCTTGTAGAAGTGAAAATCAAATGTAAGAGTTTTTCACTTATAGGACATGTAAAACTTAAAATGATGTATACAATTTTAAAACACTGCACCCTACTCTCTGAGTTGTTTAGAGTCTACCCTAGGGGTGACCTATATGGATTAACCCCTTCGCTGCTCATGACGAGCTCAGCTCGTCATGAGGCACAGTGGAGCTGTGCTTATGACGAGCTGAGCTCGTCATGAAACAATGGTATTCAAAGAATAGCAGCACAGGAGGGGAAAACCATTAGCAGCCAAGGTGTTAAAAAGGAAGGTAGATCCCTGGCAAAAGGTTTATTTGCATTGTCGAAATTGCAATTTAATACTGCACACCCAAACTGGAATGATAGGCCTAGGGCATGTTTAAAAGGCTAATGAAGTGGGCGGCACAATAAGTCCTGCAGTGCTACAATTAGCATTTAATTTACAGGCCTGGGTACAGGTAGTACCAATTTACTAGGAACTTACAAGTAAATTAAATGTGCCGATTGGGTGTAAGCCAATCTCACTATGTTTAAATGAGAGAGCACAGGCACTTTAGCACTGATTGGCAGTTGTAAAGTGTGCAGAATCCCAAAAGTCAACAAAAATGGGTTCAGAAAACAGGAGGATGAAGTTAAAATGATTGGGAATGACCCCGCGGAAGCGGCCACGTTCAACACTTCTACTCATTCTTGAGTAGTGATGTATGGTAGTACCTTAGGGATGTTGGGATGTGAATTGCTGGATCCACGTCTAAGACAACAGCGGTCTTCAGACTCTTGATAGGTTGATGGATACCCGCACACATACCCACAAGCAGTGTGTCAGCATACAAACAGCTTACATACAGAAAGTAGAACGCCTTCAATCTGAATACTTACGGTAGACTGAGGAGGAAAGAGGCTGGAATCGTACTGAGTTCATTCTGCGCCAGAGACTTAAAGTTACCATCCTTAATTAGTAGTTTGAAGTATTGCTTGGCTGCACATGCAAGCTACAGAAAAAAAGAACATTGTCAACATCAATGCCACAATTGATTACATCTTTTATTTGTCGAGGTACAGCTCAAATCTACATCCCCAGAGCTTTTGAGTTGTGTGGTTGGGTTACTCAGGATTCCCTCTAGCCAATGCTCTTTGGCAGTAGGTGTAAAAGTTAAGGGAGTGCTCATTTTGAGGCCTGTAAGCCCAGAAGAAATAAGGGCTACATCATGGAGAATGTTCTACTTCGTGTCAGTGAGTTCAGAACCCATAGTGCTTTGGAACTGAAAAGTGCTCAGATTTGTCCTCGTGAGCTGAAACTCAAGGGGCTGTGGTGCTGAAGAATGCTGTGTTTGTGCAGAACACAAGAGGAAAAAATAGTGAAAAAGTGTCCTCTTTTTTTTGTGAAACCATACCGAAGAGGTTATCATAGCGGAAAATTCCACTTTTGGTGTCATCATTTTTTTTTTTTTTTATTGAAGTTTGAGTTGCAAGTTTAAGCAGATTATGACATATCCTTCAAATATTCAAAGTATACATATAGATATTGTAAAACAGATTAAAAAGAAAAAGGAAGACAAAAAATGGAAAAAGAAAGAAAGGAGATCTTATTAAGTCATTACACCATCAACCCATTTTTGGATTGGTGTCCAAATTTTTATGCCAAGTAGTTTCCTTTTTCTTCCTTTGGTTGCATATATTGCCAATTCAAGTTTGTATCTGGCTAATAATCGGCCCCTCCATGTGGAAAACGACAGTGGTTCTGGGCTGATCCAATCCTGTGTGATGCATGCGCGCAATTCAGACATCATAATAAACAATAAATTGGTTTGTTCTAGGTTGATTGAGTCTTTGGAAACACCAAATAATATTAATTCAGGTGATATAGCGATAGTTTTACAGAAGATATTTTCAATGAATTTTTGAATATCAGAGGTTAACCTTGCAAGCTTTACACAGGAGTGAAACATATGTATTGTGTCAGCCCCTCTCATATTACACCGATTACAATTTATTCCAGAAGTAGACCCCCATTTCAAAACTTTGGCAGGTGTATAATAAAGATCACACAGAATCATATAATGTTGAGTTCGAGTACGCCCAGAAAATAGAATAGAGGTAGCCATTTTAATTGAATCTTTTAAAAATAAATCCTTTGTTCCTAATTTCTCTTCCCATTTATCACACAGATTATTAAAGTCATCCGGAAGGTAGGTCATTAGCATATTATAATAATAGCCTATTTTCCTTTTATTAGTTAAACTATCTATAAGCAAAATTGGCATTAAATCCTGCCTTTCTACATTAGAGGGTAAGTGTAACAAGCTATGAATCTGTAAATATTTAAAATAATCATGAGAAGGAATTTTGAAATTATTTTGAAGGTTACCAAAAGAAAGTAACGAGTCATAATTATTTGTGTATAAATCAGAGAGAAAAAAGATCCCCTTAGTGTTCCATTTTTTCATCACCTGATCTCTAAATATAGAAGGGAAACAATGGATTGAATTTAATGGGGTGTATCTTGTAACTTTTCTGATACCAACCAATTTTTTAATAATTCGCCATGCTTTATATGCTGCTGCTAAAATCTTAAATTTTGTTTTTTTTATAGTAGCTTGGTTCTATTATTTTTAGCAAATGATGATTAGCTTCAGTGCCTAATACAAGTTCATATATATTTGGGTATTGTGCCAAAGAAGTAGGGATTTTATTACCGACAATCAACGGAGACATGTATTGAAGTACAGCTGCTAAGTAGTAGAATAGAAAATGTGGTGCAGCCCAGCCCCCTCTATCTTTCGGTATAATCATCTTCTTATATGCTCTCCTAATGCCTCTATAGCCCCATAAAAATCTAACTGAGCTTCTTTCAATTTCTTGAAAAAAGCCTAAGGGAAATTCCAGAGGGATTGTTCTGAATAAGTAGATAAATTTCGGCAGTATGGCATCTTTAAGACATTATTTCTGCCATGGTGAGACAGATGTAGGTGATTTATTCTTTCCAGGGTTGAATTAACTTTTTTGAGAATCGGGGTATAATTTAAACTAGGTATTTTTGAAATAGGTGTAGTTAATCTAATTCCTAGATAGACTGCCTCAGAAACTATATTTCTAATAGGCGGTGGATTTGGACCTATAAAAAGAACTTGAGTTTTGGACAGATTTAATTTATATCCTGAAAAAGATCCAAATATATCCGCTAGTTCTTCGATCCTCAAAAAAGCTCTTTCGATATCTTTAGTAACCACTACCAGGTCATCTGCATAGGCAAGGGCTCTATATGCAGTACCTCCTAGCTGTACCGGTACTATATTCTCATCCCGATTTAACTGATTAAGAAAGATATCCATGTATATGGCAAAAAGAAGAGGAGAGGATGGACATCCCTGACGTGTTCCTCGCTGAATAGGGAATAATGCAGACTTAGTAGAGCCTATTTTTATTGCTGATACTGGGTTTTTATATAGTGCCTTAAGTGCATTTATTATTCCTGATCCGAAACCTTTCATGGATAGCAAATCCCAGAGATAGGGCCATGCCACTCTATCAAATGCTTTTTCAGCATCTAACAGGGTAATCCCTATTGGTGTATTAGAGGCTTCTGCCCAATCCATCATGGCTATGATTATACGTATATGGTCAGCCGTATCTCTGTTAGGAATGAATCCATGTTGCCAGCGAGAAACAATTAGCGATATTATCTTTGATAGTCTTGTGGCAAGTATTTTCGAATATATTTTGCTGTCGGCATTAATTAGAGATATTGGCCTATAAGAAGCTGGATTAACTGGATCTTTATCTTTTTTTAAAAACGTCATGATTACTGATGTAGCCCAAGATTCTGGTGGTATGCCTTTTTGAGCCTCTAGAAAAGTAATAAGTATATCACGTTTTATATAACTTCTAAAAGTCTTATAGAATTCTAGTGGAATAAGGTCCGGACCAGTTGCTTTGCCTGTTGCTAGTGAGTTTAATGCATTTTCAATTTCTTCCCATGTAATCGCAGCATCCAACGCTAGCTTTTGCTCATAAGAAAGGGATGGCAGGAGATTTTCCATGGCAAAGTTCAAACATGCGTCTGACGAATAGTGGTCATTCTCTTGTGTATAAAGTTTAAGATAAAACTTGCGAAAAACTTCCAGAATTGCCTCTGGTTTATTATGCATTTGACCTGTTTCGTCTTGAATTATATTAATGGTGTTATAAGCTTCTTTTTGTCTAATTCTCTTTGCCAATATTTTCCCTGTATTTTCACCTATCTCATATATCTGGGTTTTATAACTTGCCATCTGTTGTGCTGATTTATCTGCAAAAAGTTCATAACAGATAGCTTTACTGATCGCTAGACTCGATTCTATATCTGATATTGGTTGTTGACGTGCGATTGCTGTTATTAATTCCTTTTCCCAAAATAATACTTTCTCAAATGCTTTTTCATTCTTTTCACGCATAATTTTCTGTTTTTTAATAGTATAAGAGAGCGTCTCTCCCCTTATCCCTGATTTAAACGTATCCCAGACAATTTGAACAGAGGCAGTTCCTCTATTAATATCAAAAAATTATTTTATCCATATAGCCAACATATCTACGTATTCTGAATCAAATAGTAGTTTACGATCAAAAGTCCAGGGCTTCGGTTGAGTAATTGATTTATCAGTTTTGATTTCAATCAGTATTGGGTTATGGTCAGAAATTATGCGTGGAAATAACTCAAAGTTTGTGTCATAAATAAACGATTTTTTAATAAGAAAATAATCCAAACGTACATGCTTTTTATGTGGATGGGAAAAGAATGTAAACCCGGGAGATGATGTTTTTTTTTCGTAGACTACATCAGCTAAGCCATGGTCCAGGACCAATGACCGTAAGGCCATAAATGACTTCTTTTTAACTCCCTGATAGCAAGATATATCACAGACATCCTTATTAGATTCTAGGTGAATATTAAAGTCACCGCAAAGTATTAATGATGAAGACCAGTTGGCTAGTTCCAGATTTAAAAGGTCCAGGATAGCTGGATCATCTACATTTGGAGCAAAGACAGCACATACAGTCCATACTATATTATTAATTTTGAACTCTGATATTGCCCATCTACCATATTTATCTGCTTTATGCCGAATCAGAGTGCCCAGGCCCTTCCTGAATAGAATAGCGACGCCTTTTGTTGTTGAACCTTGAGACGTACATACAGCTAACTGCATGCCTAAATCTTTATATAGATGTCTATCCTTCCACATTATATGTGATTCCTGAATACACAATATATCAGTTCTCATAGACTGTAAGATTTGTGCCGCGATCCCCCTCTTCTTTTTATTATTCAAACCACATATATTCCAAGAACAAACACGTAATTTTTCCATTTATAACAACCTTTACTTCGCAGATGAGGTACCAGATTATGCAAAAAATACGTGTATTCGATCAGATGAAATTTCTAATATTTCCCCCTAACAGAGAGCTTAACAAAACATAACAAGATAGACACACATAGCAAAATAATAGACATTCTGTTTTTACTTGCAACTTCGTTTTTCTCCCCAACCCTCCCCACACCCCCCTCTGGGCTCACCCTGAGCCCACCCCCCCCCCACCCCTCAGTGCTATCAGGGTAGAGGGACATGGTAGTCCCTCGTATTGATGATGTGATGAGCGCTAGGTGGTTCTCATCGTGTGGTTCTTTTCGTGATTATTGTACCCTCTTCATAATCATTTTAGATCCAGCTAATCACAGATTATCATTCAGTGTATAATAAGTACCTAAGCATATCTAAGAATATCAAAGAAAGTCTGAGCAAATTTTATCATTCATTTGCTAAATCCTTTACTAAACCTTTACTAAACCTGCTTTCCCCTTTTTTTCTTTTTTTTCCCTTATATTTCCCTTCCCCCGCTCCTTCTCCTCGTCCTTGTCTCTAACAGACTGAAGAAACACAAAAAAAAAAAAAAAAAAATATGAGCAAAAAAAAGAAGTTAACATGAGCTACATTAATTTCTTATTGCACTCCTAACGGGAAGAAAGAGAAGGAAACAGATTTGAACTGAGAGCCATATTTGTTCATAGTTCATGGTTCGTAATCCTCTCAAATAGACGTCAGAAATTCTTTGGCTGCTACCTCAGAGATAAAAAAAACAGAGCGTTCTTTATGTATCACTTTAAGTTTGGCCGGATTTAAAAGAAATGCCTGTGCTCCTTTTGCCTGGAATAAGGTGATAAGCTGTCTTAGCTGCCATCTTAATTGCACAGTAGCATGACAGTAATCCGGTCGCACAAAGAATTCAACATCTTGAACCTTACGCTTTTTATTAGGTCTTGCCAGATCGTAGAGTGCTTCTCTAGCTAAGAAATTATTCAGTGAGATCAGAATAGCTCGTGGTTTAGAGGCCGAGTCTTGTCTTGCCTGGAACGGAAATCTGTGCGTCCTTTGAATTTCAGTCTCCCATTTCCATTGACTTAGCTCTGGGAAGGCAGCAGAAAAAAGTTCTATCATGAACCGACGTGGGTTTGAATCTTCCTTCCCTTCCGGCACACCCAGGACTCAGAGATTATTGCGGCGTGATCTATTTTCCAAATCCATGAGCTTCCAATTAATCTCCTCTTTCAGACCTTCCATTGATTTTAGGTGTGTGCTCTGCTGTACCATAGAATCTTCCATTTGTGAAATTCTATTTTCTGTCTCAGTAACTCTGACAATTGTATCATTAGAGATTTTCATTACTTTTCTCAAGTTGTTTTGTAATTTTTTTACAGCTCCCTGGGTTCGGAGGTTTTCAGTTTTAGTTTCTTCTCTATGATGTAGCATTACACGATATAGGACTTCTAATGTTATTTCAGGTAAATCATCGGATGGGTTGTGAGATTCAGGGGTTAGGGATGTCGGAGGTGAAATGGACCTATTTGGTCCCCGCAATATAGAGTTAGAGTTCTCCACTTCTTCTTCCTCCCCCCATTCAGGTCTATTCGGGGACTCCTCTGGATCTGAATCTTCAGGATTGCTAAGCTCTTCTTGTCCTAGATCAGAATAAGATTTTTCTTGCTCCTGCAATAACCCAATGTCCTGTACCATCTCATCTGTGCTGTCAGAGTCTAGCGCTAGTGAAAGGTCAGTCATGGAGTAAAAATTGCCAGCTGGATTTAAAGACTCTGTATCATCACCTCGGGTCTCTGCAGCGGCCAGTGTCTTTTGTATTGGATCACAACTTTTTCCACTGGTTACTCTCTCCTTAGCAGACCCTTCGGTAGTACTCAGTTGTTTGTCTGAGGTCTTCTGATTAATATCAGGGTTAGCCGTTTTTTTCCTAAACATAACTGGAATTTTCGGTATGGCACCTAGCCTACAACTCCCAGAATTCATCACGTTTGTGTCTTCAACATTACCACCAGGAGCTGTTATTGATACATTAGAATTACTGGGATGTGGCATAGTTTGCAGTACCCCCTCAGCCAGAGTTAAAGTGGTTGGCATAGTTTCTATATTTGAATTCAGGGGAACATTCGTACTCACAATAGTAGCATGAGAAGGGTCGTCTATCGAGACAGTAGGCTGAGTTGTCTCCTGCGCCGCTGCAGTATCAGCCCTCGTTTTCGGCTTTTGCTGCCGCTGTAATCCAGTCGGGTTCTTCGGCGCCATTAAAGCCGGAAAAATAGGTAAGATCTCTGAACTCTGAGGAGCTGATACAATGTATCCGTGTTGTTCCTTTTGCTGCCGAGAGCGCTCCTTCCGTGATTGATGTCGGCGTGTTCCAGAGTACTGTGGTTCAGCTCCCGCCGTGTTTCTGGAAGAAGGTGAAAACGGTGAAGACAGAGGAGTTGGGCGTATCCACGCCGAGCAGAGAGTTCAAGTATAGCTTCTCCAAAGATCGAAGCGCATAGCCGAGCCGGGCAATTGTACATGCGCCGTCGCCGTCACCGTCACCGTGTATTTTCAGCACTCCTCCAACCGCGGGCAGCAAATGTAAGTAATTATACGGGAATTGTGATCTCCCACAAGTAGTAGCTCGTTTCTTCTGCTAGTTCGTCTAGAAAGTCGACATGCCTCAGCGAACCACACGAGAGCTCAAACCAGCGTCTCCTCACTCGGACTTACAGTCCGCCATCTTGCCCTTCCACCACCACTTTTGGTGTCATCAAATCAATAAACTAAGAGACAATATGCTGCTGAAGCATATTCCACTTGGTGTTGGTAAGTGAAGAAATCAAGTAGCTATAACAATAAAGAATGCCCATATATATATATATTAGTGAACCTAAGGACAGTGGAGTAGCTCTGGGATTACAATGGCAAGCATAAGCCTCCTGCTCCAATATTCCAATGTCTAACTTCCTGTTTCTACCATCTTAATTTTGAACATTCTATTCTAAGTGGGAATAATTTTCTAATAGCCTTAAAGTCCTTGGGGCATATTATCAAGGGGGGTTATCTCCGCTTTTTTGGCTTTAAAAGCCAAGAAAGCGGAGATAAAATTATCCCCCTATTACCTAGCTGTCGCTAACACCAGTTAGCGACAGCTAGTAGGAGATAGCGACCATCTTGGGCCCCATTTTGCATGTCATTGATATTTATCACTAATGACATGCAAAGTGGGCGTGCCAAGATGTTAGCGACTGAAAACAGTCGCTAACATCGCTATCTCCTATTACCAACTTTTGGAGATATTCGCGCTAAGCGCGAATATCTCCAAAAGCTAACACCTGCCCTGAGCAGTTCTAAGTCATGTTATCCAATGGGAGGTGGATAACATGGCTAAGAGCATTAGCTCGGTAATGCATGAATATCGCTGACTTTTCAGCGATATTCATGCATTGCGGCGATTTTTATCGCATTTGCGATAAACCTTGGTAATACCAAGGTTTATTTGCGGTAAAAATCGCCGCAGCTCAGCGGTAAATTTTTGTCTCTAACCAAGCAATAGCGACAATTATCGCTATTGCTTGGTAATATGCCCCCTTGTGCCTTAGGCTATACCAGTTGTTAAAGGCCATCACCTTAGTAGTAAACTCAGGTTCATGGCCTTTAACAAACGGTATGACCCTTGGCAGCGGGCTATAAGGCTATAATATATATGAACTTAAAGTTAAATATTTATACATTTTCAGTGATGTAGGCCTATTGCTAATGTTATTATCACAGCTCCCCCAAAAAATGCTGCTATGGCTGGTATTTATTTAACCGTACAGATGTATGACATGTTAAAATTTTAAAATGTATCAAAAGTACTGGTAATACTGTACAGGGTGGTGATAAGTTTAATTTTGTCTGATGGGTAGCTCAGAGTCAATTTTGTTGATCAGAAGTATTTCTTAAAATAGAGAACATTGAAGACACCTCTGGTAGTCAGTATTCTAAATACAATCTTATTACAAGACATTTTGTCACTCAGTATTGCAACCTACATACAAGTCAATCAGTTTTCAGCTTCATGTCCATGAGTATCGGTCCATATACTTGTAGAGGAGTCACCAGCCCGTCCTTGTGTATCCATCAGCATTGGGCCATAACCTTGTAGGACAGAGGACTATTCATAGTTACATCTGTGTGAGCCCAAGACCAATGGACCACAAGGTTGCTGAGGGCTTGGCATCGTGCATGTTGGATCCCATGAGGCATTATTATTGGAAACTGTTCATTTTGGCATCACTAACTTTAGAATGCACGAGGCAGTAGCACAGCAGACAGCTTTACTATTTTTTATTGTGTGTTGAATTGCATCCCGATAGGGAAACGTATTCAATTTAAGGCTTTGTGGGTAGCTCATCAGATTATGAACAGGCAGGAGCCGCTTAGCATGGCATGCTTGGTGCAGCCCCACATCCCTACCAAGACTCTGATCAGCTGGCCCGAATTTGGTAATGATACCTCATACCAATAAGGTCAGGTTGGGGGGTCGCTCCTTTTGAGTGTTGGCTCTTGTTTATGGAACAACTTGTCTCTATATTTATGTAATACTCAGACCCATCTCTGTTTTAGAAACAAGTTAAAGACCTGGGGCTTCATTTATGGTTTTTTTGCCATATGGCAGCTCAGCATGCCTGGCTGCTGCGCTGCCATATGGCAAAAGAAAAGGGCAGGAATGGGCAGTATCTATTAGATAGAGCACATTCCTCTTCTTTTCTCCTGCGCTGGCGCACAATGGGCTGCAGTGCACCAACACAGGCACCTTTGCACCATGGTATAAGGGTGCCTGCATTACAGGGATGATTATTTTTGTGCAGGAAGGGAAACCTTTCTGCACAAAAACAATCACAAGAGGCATTTTCCTCTTTCTATGTGTGCTGCAGCATGCAGCACACATTGAAAGAGAAAAAAATGAAGACATTTCCCTTGTTGTGCCTCCCTTATGTCTCCCCTGGGGAGGCGAAAGTTTTAGGCACTGACTCAGAATTACGATTTCTCGTAAATCTGGGGCAGTGTCAAAAAGCCATGGATTTTGCTGGGAACGCCCCAGCAACACTCACGGAAAAACCCCTTTCAGGCAGTTTTCTGCGTGAAAATGTACACATATTTATAAACCATGAAAAGCCACGTAACGTGGCTTTATGTGGCCTTATAAATATGCCAGTGGCACAGTGCGCCACCAGAACGTCAAAAAAAGTGACGTTCCGGCAGTGCAATGGTGCAGGTATACCCAGGCTGTTTGCAGCATAGTTGACTCTGTTTCAGTTCTGTGATGAGTCATCTTGGTTTTAGTAGGCTAGTGCTGGGAAACCTCATTGTGGGGCAGCTATGCACTCTATAAGTATAACATAGCATGAGTTGTGAATACGGAGGGGCTCTCAGCCCTATGTCAATTAATTTAAAATTGTTAAGTCGTTCCACGGGGAATCTCACAGCTTGTTTCTAAAGGGGTGGGATGAATTAGGAAGAGGTTAGTTGGCTTCAGTGTGTTTGAAACCTGTGACACAGTTATACTTGCAAAGTCAGAACTTTTTGTTTGTGTATTAAGGACCTCTATGTCTGCACAGAAGAATAAAAGTGCTCATTTAATTGTTGTGATGGTGAACACTCTGGTTAATAAAGTAAACATAGAATCAAACAATATTCTGTACTGGAAATTTCCTGTTTTAAGGTAAAATGACAAAAAAACATGTTTTACATCCATGCCCAGGAGCCAGAGATCTGTATAAATCCACTGCTAGGCACTCATTCTTGGACTGAATACAATGCTCATTCACAAACTGCCAGGGAGGGTATTCTAGGGGCAAACATTAACTTGAATTAATCAAGTCGACCTTAAGAAAATAAACTCTCTTCAGCTGAGAACTGGATCATTCCTGTTTCTGCTGCCTTTCTTTCATGTTAATTGCATGTAAATTCCTGTTTCCCTTACTCTAGGGATTTCATCCCGGAATGGCCTCATCAGCAACGATGAGTAGGCACTATGTGGACCTGATTGACATCTATAGCCTCTCACCTGCAGAGGGGACAGAAAGGTGCCATTCCCAAGAGCACTCAGTGCCTCCACATTCAGCTGTGCGACGTCACCGCAGCTGAGACCCCTCACGCCGGATTTCAGATCACTAGAATAGAAAGAAAAATTCGGAATAAGGATTAAGATAACATCACATAGTGTGCTCTCGGTGTATATATATATATATATATATATATATATATATATATATATATATATATATATATATATATATATATATATATATATATATATATATATATATATATATATATATATATATATATATATATATATATATATATATATATCTTTGCACAGAAAGCAATCATAAATGTATCAAAAGAACCTCCAATGAGAAAGCTCGCGCTTTTAACACTCAAAAACTGACCAGCATAGAAACCCAGATCGACAGTTCTCAGAAAATAGTAATCGGAGTTATCAGCAAGGGAAACAATTCTTAGATGAACTGACTGGCCATCTGAGACAGCTTGTGTCTCATCCTAAAATGTAGACTCCCCCCATACATTTCATTGGCTCAAATCTCAAATAGTGGAGGATGGATTGTTGGATAGGCATTGGTGATGAGGTCTGTAACACAAGAGTTTAGCACTAGCCTTAGGGCAGACAAGACGTAAACCAGAGAGTGGTATCTTCGAACTAATTCACCTAAAAATAAATCACCTCATAAATAATGGCTCACTTGAGTTTGCCTCCCTCGGCGTTCCTAAATTCAGTTTCTACAAATCTGAAAGTCATTGCGATTTTTTTTGTTGCTTAAAATTAAAGTTTACTTGATATGCAGAAATGGAAGTTACAAACTAAGGGCCTAATTTGTGGGGGATTGGCGTAGGGCAGTGCTGCAAGTCTTATTGCCGTGATGCCCTACACCTATGTGAAAGGCAGGAATGCATTGTATTTATGACATCTTCTACAAGGGTGCCTGTGTTGCATGCACGAATTTATTTGTTTGGGAATAGGCACCTTCCTGCACAAAAACAATCCAGAGAGGAACCTTCTTCTTTCTATGTGTGCTAAATTATGCAGAACACATGGAAAGAGGAAAAAACTAGGAGAATTAACAATCTTTCTCCTTGTTATGCCTGCTCTGGGAAGGCGAAAGGTTTTGGGCACAGGCCCGGGTTTATGTAATTAAGGAAAACTCGGGCAGCATAAAAATCCATGGGTAATGCATGAGAAAACCCATTGCAATGCCCATGGAATGCCTCCCTGGTGCAGAAAAGGGCGACACAGCAATTTGCACTCCATTGCCTGACTCATGATTTATGAGGCCACTCAAAGCCACGCAGGGTGGTTTTGCTTGGCTTCATAAATATTTATGAGAGCCCTGTGTCATGCATGTACCACTTTACATGGTGCAAAAGTGACCAAGGGCTCTCATCAATAATTCCCTGAGTGTATACCAGATGGTATACCTTTTGGAGTTCAGATCTCCTGGTCAATGTGGACGTTGGATTAGCCATTTGAATTTATAAGTGTTTTACTGCAGGTACAGGGAGTGATGCAATATGCTCACGTCGATAATGAATGGGAAGGAATTGTCAGGCTGCCATTTTAAGATTACTTCTGTCCACAGCTGAACTGGTTCCTTTAAACACAATGCTATCTGCTTATGCTTTTGACTATCCGGCACTGTCAGGTGTTTTTGTGATTCTTGGCCCTCAAACACTCCAAAAGGGTAATTGCCACCTTATTGAGTTCACTCAAAATAGCGTTGATTAAATTGGCCTATTCCATAGTATTAGAAAGCAATGTGAGAATTGAGTAATGCTTTAATAAAATAATGAACATGGTGTGTTGCTTTCCTCGCACGCATTTAAAATAGCAGAGTGCTATTATTAATGAGAAAATATGTGACTGCTGGGAGCCTTAGATGCCTAATTAGGGCGCCTATTAGGATGGCGAACGGACCTACGTCCGTCCGCCACCCCCGAGGTGGAGGGACCGTCCGCAGGGGCAGCGGCCGTCCCTCCATACAAATTAGGATGTGACCGCCACCCTGGCGGTCACATCCCGTATCTTCAACCTTGCGGCGGGTGCTGCTTGAAGCAGCACCCGCCGCAAAGTAAAAAATGCATGATTTGCATTTACATGCACAAAGCTGCAGGCACCGCACGGTGCCTGCCGCTTTGTGCATGTAAATGCAGGGGGGTACCATAGGTACCCACCATGTGCACCCCCACCCGACAACCTGGGGGCCCGCCAGAGCCCCCCAGAAGCTATTGTCCACATGCTTTTCCACAGCGGTAAATCCGCCGCGGAAAAGCATGTTTTCAAACCCTTCGTAATTTGGCTGGAGGTGTCTTGCAGACACCGCCACCAAATTGCGGCCAACACCCCACGGATCACCGCCATCATAATCTGGTGGTGGGTGTTTTGAAGGTCCGCAGCGGTGATTCCGCATCCTCTGGGCCTGAGGTGGCTTCCACCGGTCCGAATGATGCGGAATCACCGCAATCCTAATCAACCCCTAGGTTTATTAAACATGATAAAGGTGGATATTTAAAGAGCCCCTGTTCGGCCAGTGCATTTATAGCATAGGGCTGACTCAGAATCCCTGTTTCTTGCACAGAAGGGTTGGAATACTTTAAAAAAAAATGCACCCTCCATATGTATAGGCCCAAAGAAGAGACATCAGTTCATTGCACCATATGCAGCTGGCTTTTTCGCACCTCTAGCCGTCCTGCTTCAGTGGTGCTGGGCAGCCAGACAGAAACTGTATGTTGCAGCATTGTGCCCAGATGTAGGCTGGCCAAGGAAAGAGTTGTAAATGATCCCACTGTAGTTGACAAGGCCATGATTTAGCTGAAACTTTATAATGAATTCAGAGTTATTGCGTGCAGGGGGCCTCAAATGATGTTTTGCCCAGGGCCCCCAAAGTCTCTGCATACATTGAGTCATCAGCATGTGGAAGCACACACTGTAGGGAATCCCTTGGCTGACGAAGCAGCTAAATCTGCAGTAGCCTCAGCTACAGTAGCAGCAATCACTTGTTCTTTAACTAAAATAGATAATGATATCTTGGCTGCCATCAATGCAAATAAAAACGGCACCCCTTTACCGAAGAGCTTTCCTTCTAAATATTCTTATCACTTGAAAGAACAAAACATCCCTTTTTTAGCAATTCCACAGGTGGAATATTGTTTGATTCCCTAACCAGGTCGGAGACTTGCTTTAGTTACAGCAGCACACAAAGGTTTCGCTTCATCACATGCTTGGATGGCAGCCACAATTTCGCTCCTACAGCAGCGTTATTGGTGGCATGGCTTATGCCCTGTGTTGTGACAGTTGTCAACAAATTAAAGCTTCTACTGTGGCTCATCTACCACAGACACACCTATTGACATCACA
Organism: Lissotriton vulgaris; assembly: GCF_964263255.1. Lineage (NCBI taxonomy): Eukaryota > Metazoa > Chordata > Amphibia > Caudata > Salamandridae > Lissotriton > Lissotriton vulgaris. Next base: position 1,203,866,642 of record NC_141687.1, read on the forward strand.
CAAGCCTTTCGGCCGTGTCTGTTTGGATCACTGTGGTCCACTGGTTTTAGATACTGCATTCAAACTTATTTTGGTTGCAGTCGATTCTTGCTCTTGATACCTCCAAATTTGGCTACAGCTCTTGGCTGATGCTCAAACTATTGAAGACCTGCAAGTCTTTATTGGAACACATAAATGCAGTGCATCTGACTCCGATCAGGGCCTGGCTTTCGTGTCAAAAACATATAAGGATTCTATGGCCTCCCTAGGTGTACAGATGCATTATTCTTCTTCATTAAGGCCCTAGGGCAATTGTGTTGTTGAGAGAATGAACCGTGACTTAACGCAGTCCTTAACAGCTAGAGTATTAGGCACTGGGAGTAGTTGGCTCCATCCCCTATATGGGGTGCAACTACCTCTAAAAAAACCTCCCTAAAAGATCTGTGGGTGGGCGGCCCCCATCTGAAGCACTCAATCAAGATGTATGTTCTGGACCTTGATGGTCCTGATATCATGGCAGCAGCCACAACCATTGACTTAGATAATGGTTGTGATGTCTTACAGGATCTACAAAAGTTCTGTAACATCCAATCAAATGAACAATTGAAAACATCGCCCTCTTCAAGTATGGATGTGAAACACAAACTTTCCAGCTGGATTCCAAAAATCGGAACTCTGTTTAGAGAAAGGGTGGCGAATTAAAATCAATTTGGGCCACCCTACATAGCACCGGTGCCCGTCCTTGAAATCCAAGGCACAAGATCTGTGATCCTGACACTGTTTCCTGGTTCTAAAGACAAATGATTAGTCTCCATTGAACATGTCAAATTACCCCATGTGGCCAATTCTTAACAGTCGGCCATAGGGTGTCCGTGCTAGTACACAGGACATTCCTCTTTAGCTATTGAGCACCACTGAAGCTGTTCTCCCTGGCCTAGGGGGAGGGATGGTGGGTGAGGGAAGGGTGGTGGACGGGGAGAGGGGTAGTAGGCAGGGGGAGGGGCTGGGTGGGCGAGGGGTGGGCGGGGGAGCGGTAGTGAGCGGGGAAGGGGTGGTGGGCGGGGGAGATTGATAGCAAAATGGGCAACTCAACAGAGATGAGTACTGTTCATACTACTGCGCCTTCTGCAGCTGTTATCGTTTATACTGATCCACCGTTGATGGATCCACCTCTGTTGGATTTTGCAAGTCCTGTTACAGAACCTGAGCCTTCTGTTTTTTAACTAAGTGATTCTGGGTATAATATGGATCAGGATGCTTTTTCGTGAACATTTCAGCTCTTCCAGTAACTGATGGAATTGTTTGGAATAAAGTTCCTTTCGGCATATTCGGTCCTACGGAGATACCAAAGGTGTTTATATTCTCTGTGTGGAATCTAATAGTACCTCAGTTACATGCAGATGATGACTGGTATTGCTTACTGGATATGAATGTGATACTTCGGTCGGGCACTCACACATATGTAAACAAGTTACTGTGCATGGCAAAGGTAACGCTTCTGTAGCACATTAGGCGTTTTTTTTTTAGGAATACCAGCTCTGGCAATACTTCCACTTATAGAGTTGATAAGAGCCTGCTATGGCCTTCCACTCCAACTTTGAAGGCAGACTTTATTAAACTAAGCAGACTCAAAAAGAAGTCCCGCATGTCCTTCGAGTTACAGGTTGCCAAAACATCCAGCGAGATACAGGGACTGTTAAACACAAGCCTCCCACTACAGTTTGGCAAATTCATTCTTTGAATTTTTAATGCATCTCTTTAAAGTTATACGCTCTGGCTTAGCCACTTCATTCCAAACTATATTCGAAGCAATACCAGGTTTCATTACTTCTCTTTTTTCTGGTGTCTTTGGAGGATTTCCGCTGCCGTTATTTCTCATTTGTGGCATTTTGATCCTATTGTTTGCTGATCCACAATGGATGTTCCATTTGCAAGCCCCCTGGAACTACCAGCACTCCAACAGTGTTGTGAGTATATGCTTCGATACTTTGCAATCTTGTTGCTTCAAGAACTAGACCTTAATTGGTCATTAATATTCCGACCTGCCTGGTTTACCTGCGTGCAACTCTTTTTTCACTGTCTCTGGTGCCCCTTCAAATGGGCACTAGATATTAGCCTTGCTTTACAGACACCTGCTCCCATGGACATGGAAGTGTGGATGAGTCCTTTATCAACCCATTATCAAAGTTGTCCCTTGGGATTGCAGCTTCTCCACCATGCAAGGTAAGAGCCACTCCTTCCTGAGGAAATGCGTGCAATAGCACATGTATCACTACACACTAGCTCTGCTTATATAGATGAAGGTTACCCAACATCTGTCTCAACATCGGCTGAGAACAAGGATCATGACTGTTCTCTGGAACTTGTGACCTGGGCTGTTGACCAATTTTTGTCTGCAAAGTTGAACTCCTTTTTAGATTCCCTTGCCTTTGAATTTGGGAGTGTTATCATGGATTCCTACAACTCACCATAATTTGGTAATTTCTTTTCAAAATTGTCATTTTAGATTTTATATATTTCTGATTTGTGGTATAATCATGCTTGTGAGAAGTTGGCCTGGTATGTGATGCTCACTAATTCTAGTGATCACCTTGTACCATGCCAAGCAACCCTTATGATGATTGGTTGTAAGTCAACCTTATAGACCAGCTATCCTAGTAGCGTGGACAAAGCAGTCTTAGGCAAAACTCTGTATAGGATTGTGAAGCAAGCTGTTTTACCATACACAATCCCCTTGAATACCAAATGAAAGGACACCACACAGATATATATTGAAAATATATATATATATTTATTTACTACAAACTCCCCTAAACTCTTTATGAGCACAGAAGCAAATGCGTTAAAACAAAACACAGTTTAAATAGACAAAAGTTGCACAATATGGATGAGCCCTAGGGGCCACCTAAACCATATACTAAAATAGTGGTATAAGAACCACCTAGCTGAAAGGAAGTAGGCCTAGGGCCTGGGGAATCGCTGGAGCTGTTCGGGACTAACAGTGAAGAAGTCAGGAAAGGCCTGTGGGACTCGGGTGCAGTGCGGAAAGTGCACGCATATACCAATGTTAAGTCAATGGTGCGCAAAAGTTACAAAGTTAGTTAATAAGGAACCTTCCGAGTGACCTAGAAGAATGAAACTTTAGACACAGACACTAGAGGTGTGTACCAGTGTAGGAACACCGGCGCTGCTGAGTTACTTCACCCACAGGAAGCGGGTGCACAGGTGCAAAGTAGTGTCGGGTTTCGTCACGCAGGTCGATGGTGCTTGGAGCTGAAGATGCTGCAGGCGGCTCGATGTGAAGAGTTCCGGTGGACCCAAGGGTGGATCTGAAGAGGCGAAGACCTGAAAGCAGAGGGGAAAATGTTCAAAGTCACTAGCCAGTGACTACCGTGGAACCAGGATGGAACCAGGCGATGTCGGGTGCAAACAGGCGATGAGGTGTAGCTTCTCTCTGCAGCCACGTGGACACGAAGAGGTCAAGGACATCCAGGAGTCTGAGGAAATAGAAATTTTATGTGGCCAATGTGTCCCCTGCTTGTACCCCACGTTTAGTGTATGTTCATATCCCCTGTGTATTTTCCCTCTCATGCCTGTAATAATGATGCCTCTGCATTTCCGTCCCACATTAGCATGTCAGTTACCAAGTCCCCCATGAAAGAAACGTTAATTCTGCACTGAGGCCTATGTTGCCAATGTATTTGCATGGTGCACGTTTTAAAATCGAGATGAACCCGTTTTGTGGCTCAGCCTGAGCCAGGACCCGAATTCAGGCTCCATGCCCCAGACACTCTGAAAGCTGTAGCTCGGCTATGTATCCCTGAGCTCTCGCATACTTCTGGCTCAGCCGAGAGGGGCCCAGCCCGGCCTGCCAAGACAGTATTTTGCTCACAATTATCTGCTTTGCTCCACAGAAACACATTCCTGCCCAGTGAAGAAGGTAAACATAACCCGCCTGCAGAATATAGGGCCTAGCCTTTCTGTCTCCGTTTAAGTGATTTCCAGAGCTTGCATCCGTAGAAAGCCCATGGCCCCCACGCAATGCACGAAGAAATATATGCACACACTGGCTCTTAGTGATGAGCAACCTTTGCTCGAGCGACCTTTACTTCAGACAATACATCCTCCAAACTCAAGATATCAGATAATACCAGACGTGCAGGTCGTCCCGACACTGAAGGTTTCTCTACTAGATCGAAAGTCAGCTCCCCCTAGCTTCCCCCAGTTACACGTTAATTGTACGTCATGACCACGTTGCGCGCACAAGTAGTTTAAAGGTTCCAGCTGACCATGCAGACCCCCTCCATGTATCCACCCACCTATGATTCACCTATGACTCCTCAAGTGAACGCCCACATGTACGCCTTCCTACACGCCTCTTGCACGCCCACATGCTCTTATCTCTCTCTTTCTCTTGCTCGGCCTGGAGCGCTCCGCCATCTCTATGCAAGTTAATGTATTTCCAATGTATAAATATTGTACTCTGTGAATAAAGTTCAGAAGACCCTTCCTGAACCTTAGTGGTGATGGAACCCGATTCTCCTTTAACTCGAGTTACTGAAATAAAGCCCTTTTGAATCGGACACCACGGACTCTGCTTCTCATTATATGCATGATCCTTTGTTTAAGTATAGAAATTCCGACAGGGTATTATTTTATTTACCACATAATTCTGGCGCCCGAACAGGAACAAGTCCCCTTCCCCACGCGCCGGCGATGTAGATCCAGCCCTTGCCCTTTTCTACAGCCGTGACGGACTTCACAGTGTACACGCCAGCGGGTCTTCCTGCTTACTCCCTCAGGCCCACGGAGGAGACGGACTGCGACCAGGCATCCACACGAGGCGGTGAGGATTGCGGATCATCCCAACCAGAGCCCCAGCCATGAAAGAGCAAGGTCCGAGGTATCCAGAGGCCCACCTGTTCCGAGGCGCATGCGCAGCACCGCAGTACCGCAGTATCGAGTTCACGCAGTATCGAGTTTCCGAGGCCTTCAAGTTCTGCTTCCCGGTGAGTACTGTTATTGAAAATGCATAAAGAATAAAGTATCAAGGCGGGTTCATTTACTTGAGCTCGGTAAAGACGTGTCCGTTCACACAGGCACGGTAAAGACGGGTCCATTTCGGTGGGCACGGTAAAGACGTGTCTCTTTACGAGACCGGTATGGCTGTACTGTATTCCAGTGCATAAAGTTAACCGTTTTCAAGTTCATGTTTTTTTCCCCATGTATTAGTTACAATGTATCTGTTTTAGTGTTCTAGTGTTGTAGTGTGAATGATTGTTTCAGTCAATCTATTTTGGTGTGTATTGCGTTTTCATTAAGTTAGTTTCAACATGCCACTGTTTTCGAAATTACGTCAGATAGGGACCAGGAAAGGGATACTCGAAGAGTCAGTTCCCGTCCCGCCTAGAGACACACCTGGTCATTTTATGTACAATAAACACGGGCTAGATGCTATATTGTTCTTAGACTTATGGGTAGATTACACAAAGGATTTAGAGGAGAAGTACAGATGGCCTGCCTCCGGAACATGGGATTCTGAATGCATTATGAAAGTAGAGGAAGCGCTATGGAAAAGGAAAGTAAGACCGTCCCAGAAAGATGCCATTGAGTTATGGCGTAAAGAAGCGCATAGGAGAGCAGTGAAAGAATTCCATCAAGCAGAGAGAAGTAAACAAGCAGCGGAAAAAGCCAGGGAAAAAGAACTGCGGGAGGAGGGGGAACGGGTCAAGGCAGAACAAGCGGATAGAGAAAGAAATGCCCTCGTTGCAGCTATTTATCCCGTCCTCTCAGAAGAACTAGCTAAAGGGACCCCCTCTGAAAAACCCCGTAGGTCGCATACGCCACCACCAGTACCCTTTAGAGTACGTAGAACAAAGCCGACAGCATCAGAAGCTTTTATTTCCTCCTATCTAGAAGAGCCCGCACCAGACTATGTAAACGCAGAATTCCCTCCGCCCCATCACAGGATCAGCTTCAACTTCCGCAGGTCGTGAAAGACGACGTAGGACAAGGGGCAGTGGGAGGGGGGCCAACGCCATGAACACCGCCGACACGAACACTGCTAGGGCCACCACGAACGCCACAAATGACATCAACACCATTTAAGTATGTAGGTGTAACGATCCCACGTTGTATATACGATCCAGTACCAGGAGAGGGTGCAATGCTCGTGTTTTCACTAAGATTACGACATGCCGCCGACTATTTGATCACATTACCAGGCATGAAGGAACACCTAGATAAAATATACCATTTCATTAGAACGGGGGAGGGACCCGAGAGTATAGAAGAGGCCATGGAACAAAGAAAGGTGGAGGTTAAGAACTTCATTTTACGTTTTATGATTAACTGTCTGATCAGGGAACAAGACCAACCAGACAAAGATATAAAGAAAGGTCTGATGGATTGGAGTGACAACATAGCTGCCGGTCGGCATGATAGACAGGGACAGACAGAAAGTATGTACAAGAAAATACGAAAGGAGATCTTAGAAATACACAGGGAAGAGTCTGACGGAAAGTATGAGTCATCAACGGAAGATATTGAGCCAGAAACCGAGGAAAAGGACAAAATGAATTACGTAGGCAAAGCACGACAGCTTGACAGGCCCAAGTGTCTCGACTACCGCAAACAGGGACATTCTATAAAAGAAAGATTTTCCCTTGAAAATTTATTCCAAGCTACTGTCAAAGCACTGAAACGACGGGTAGAGAGCGAGAGACCCCACACCCCACACGAACAGGAATTGGTCCGGTCAGCCGTCCAATGGGTGTTCAATTCTAACATATATAGCAGTGATATAGTGGCCCAGACTTTCTTGAGCCTTCCGCCGAACGAACAGCGTTTGGCCGGTATTTACATGGTTCAACATTTGATAACGTTGTATGAGAGTCAATATTCTGATCCCGGTCCATTGTATAAATTACTGGACGATATACTTCTAGAAAGATGGACAGACTTAGGTACTGAATTAATTAATGTCATTCTGGACCAACGACATAAGTACTTGACTTCTCTGACCACATGCATGCTTCCCGCCCCACACCACGACAGAAAGAACTTACACATAGACAGACAGAACCCCCTACGAGAGGTACATCCAGTCAAAAGTGCAGCGGGTGAGCTTCAACGAGTGTATGTTTACACACCCTTAACGAAATTAGAGATACTGGAAATGAAAAAGATGTTGCCCTGCCATGATAAAGACTCGGGGGGGTTTCACCGTGAATTAAAAGACATTCTCCGCATAGGGGATTACACGTACGCTGACATTATAAAACTATTGAAAGTACTGTTGCCTGCTGGTATTTATGAAAAGCTTAAGGAAAAGGACTTGGAGGTGGGAGAGAAAAAGTTAAGTTGGGCAGAATTGGAAGCAGAGGATAAAGACCGGCACCCTGGGGTTGGTCTTGGGGACAAAGCCAAAGCACTACCTGAACTCCTGATACAGGTTTTGCCGAGACTATTGATTACTAAAAAGGAAGACTGGGATGCTATTTCAGCCTGTAAACAGAAACAAGACGAGGACACAAGTGATTTCTATTCTTAAGCCCAGTAGCGAGTCATATCCACATCTTTTCGTGAGCAAATTAGTAGAGAATTCCTTACCCCAGATTAAGAATAGAGTACTGAAGGTTGAGAGTACTTGGCAAGCAAATAGCCCTTCCCAAATGTTGCAAATGTTACAATATCACCAGAATAGAATTAGAGAGGAACAGGATCATGAAAAGAGACGCATGAAAGATACGAAAATGAAAGTACTGGTTGCCCAAACGGTACCAGCTAATGCGAACAAAAAGGGCACGACACTTGTTAATGAGAACTGTAATTATTGCAAACAGCCAGGTCACTTCGTAAAAGATTGTGCTGTCCTGAAACACAATATAGCTACAGGCAAGACAAAAGAATGACCGCATCCTCCTAGACAGAATAGCACTCCACCGAACACTCAACAGACAGTAGCGAATTTTCCACCTCCACCACCACCTGTTACTGCCCGACACAAATGTATCAGTACACGCAGTCAGACTATCCAGAATACCAACAGTTCTCATGAAACAGCCTAGAGAGGGAAGTTGGCTTGCCCCTTATTGAGGTTCCTGTAGATCAAGAGGGTCCTTATGTACATAGTCGTGTATTGGGAAAAGACAGAAAATGTCTGATTGACACAGGGGCGAGCAGAACTACCATCAGTCATGACGAGGTTCCAGGGGCACCCCTCTCAGGCTCACAGAATGTTTCCCTGGGATTTTCAGGAAAGCCTATTGTTAATGAAGTATCGAAACCGGTTTCTCTAGGGGTCGGTCCATTGTCACGTACCACAGACTTGTTACTTACTACATCATGTCCAGAAAACTTGCTTGGTATAAAGACATTGAAAGAACTAGGAGCAGTTATATGTTGTTCTCCGGAAGGAGTACGACTGTTCTTACGTGATTTTAAAGGACATTATGTGTTGAGGGATTTTGACCACAGACTCCGGAATGTACCACAGCACCTATGGGCACAAGGTCCGACTGACGTAGGTTACATGCACATTACACCACACCGTGTCACTCTGAAAACAGGAGTAGTACTACCACGTATCCGACAATACAAGTTACCACCTGATGCCGTAGTAGCCTTACTGAAAATTGTTGACGAGCTCATTGCACAAGAAGTGGTAGTAGAGACTGACTCGAATGTATGTAATTCACCTGTCATCCCTATTCTTAAACGAACAGACCCTAATGCACCACCAGTTTACAGACTAGTTGTTGACCTTCGAGAATTGAACAAATGTGTAGTTCCTCAATACCCAGTGGTCCCAGACATTTCTTCATTACTGACTGCTATTGATTCTGAGGCAACGTTCTTTACTGTAATTGACTTGAAGAATGCCTTTTTCAGTGTCCCAATTCATCCCGATAGTCAGTACCTCTTCGGATTCAGTTTAAATGGACGCAGTTTTAAATTTACGAGAGCTCCCCAAGGTTTTACAGAGAGTCCTAGCATTTACAGCCAAGCATTAAAAAGACAGCTGGACAGTATTCATATGCCTACCAACACTGCACTGTTCCAGTATGTAGACGACATCCTAATCACAGCATGATCAGAACCAGACTGCGAAAATGCATCACTGACAGTTTTACACTTTCTGGCAGACAAGGGACACAAAGTGTCCCCTTGGAAGTTGCAATTCTGTGCACAGCAAGTGGTGTACCTTGGACACTTGCTGTCCAAGAGGGGTAGACAGCTGACACAAGAACGTATTCAGTTAATTGCTAATCTTTCACAGCCCAAGACACAAAAGGAAGTTCGGGCCTTCATTGGCCTCACTTCATACTGCAGACAATGGATTCCCCAGTATGCCTATCTGGCCAAACCACTCATACAGTTGACATCACAGGAGGCAGCGTCTTCGACTGTCCTCCCTTGGACACAAGAACATTCCCTGGCATTTGAAGAATTAAAAAGAGCTTTATGTCAAGTACCAGTTTTAGCGACTCCTTGTTACAGCAAACCTTTTACGCTTTTTGTCACTGAATGAGATGGAACAGCATTATCTGTCCTTACACAAGATCAAGCAGGAAAACACAAGCCTTGTGCTTATTTTTCTAGTACACTGGACCCAGTGGCCCAGGCTCTGCCTGCGTGCCTGGAATCAGTTGCAGCAACAGCCCTAGCTATAAGACAGAGTGACTCCATAGTGTTAGGACACCCCCTGACAGTACAGGTTCCACATGCAGTGGAAGTTCTCTTGAACAGGACACAGACACAGCACTTGACTGTAGCAAGACTGACAGGATATGAACTGACGTTATTTCAGCCACACATAGAGATCAGAGGATGCAATATTCTCAACCCTGCTACACTTTTGCCCTCAAGTACAGTAGATACTGCACCACATGACTGTGTGGAAGTAATAAATACAGTGACGAAACCAAGACAGGACCTGACAGACATCGCACTGCCAGACCCTGACCTGACACTTTATGTAGATGGTTCATGCATGAGAACAAGCACAGGAGAGTTAGTGGCCGCATATGCCGTGACCACTGATACTGAAGTCATAGAGACACAAAGAATAGACACACTGTCAGCACAAGCAGCAGAGCTCATCGCTCTGACACAAGCCTGCATAAGAGCCAAGAACTTGAAAGTGAACATTTATACAGATTCACAGTATGCATTCGGTGTTGTTCATGATTTCAGAGTGTTATGGAGGGAGAGAGGTTTCCTGACCTCTCATGGGGCTAAAATTCAGCATGGTCCCCTTATTCAGGCTCTGTTAGAAGCAATACATTTACCTACAGCCATAGCCATCCTGAAATGCAAAGCACACACCAAAGTTACAGACACCATTTCCCAGGGTAATGACCTGGCAGACCGAACCGCTAAACTTACAGCCCAGACACCAGCAGACCCGACAAAGACAGAGGTACCGTTACCGACTAAAAGCATGACAGTCAGGGATCCTTCACAAGATGTACTCGACATACAGACACATGCCACTCCAGATGAAATAAAGAAATGGACTGAACAAGGAGGGGTCCAGACTGACCAAGGTTGGATGACTAAGGGCAAAGCTACATGGTTTCTCCCAGATTCTATGGTACAAGTCATCATAAGCACAGCACATAGTCCAGCACACTTAGGAGAAAAGGCCATGCTAGACAGCTTACAGAATATTTGTTTAACAAGCACCTGCGTGCAGCAGCGAAACAGAAAGTACGTACCTGTATGATCTGTTGCCAGTTCAATCCAGGCAAAGGCATTCCGGTGGAACAAGGCGGATTTCATCCTCCTGACCATCCTTTTGAAGTCCTCCAGATGGATTATATCCAGATGGACAGATGTAGAGGTTACAAGTATGTCCTGGTAGTTGTGTGTGCACTATCTAGATGGACAGAAGCATACCCAGTCCCAGATTATACTGCTGTGACCACCGCCAGGCAATTGGTGCGTGACTTTTTCCCCAGATACGGATTGCCCCGTGTCGTGTACTCAGATAATGGTCAACCATTTTCCTCTGAATTAATGAAACAAGTGTCCCTTCTGTTAGGATACCAGTGGAAGTTTCATTGTGTACGACACCCTGAAGCAGCTGGACTTGTCGAGCGCCATAATCAGACACTTAAGACGAAATTAGCAAAAGTCTGTGCAGAAAAAGGCGTGGATTGGATGGTAGCCTTGCCGGTTGCCCTCTTTTACATGCGTATGGTAGCTCATTCCAGAACAGGCCTATCTCCTTACGAAGTGGTTTTCGGTAGACCACCGAATATGTGGGGTACGCCTATGCCTAAGAAAATAACTGATGTTGACAGTAACATGCTGACAGATTACCTGGCTTCCTTGATGTCTGCACTACTCTCTTGTCCTTCACAGGTTGCCGCCGCCTTCCCTGACAACACCCAAGTCAAGGAACATGCCATCGTCCCTGGTGATCACGTGTATGTTCGGAATTTTGATCGATCAAGCCCCCTTGAGCCACGCTGGAAGACACCGAAATTAGTACTGCTCACCACGAGGACTGCCGTCAAAGTCGAAGGACGTAAAGGCTGGCTTCATGCCCAACACTGCAAGAAATTCTTTGGAGATTCCGGAACTTTGATTAAAACTAAAGACAGTCCCGATAGTACTGACTCTAAGCCCCCTTTGCTAGAAAAGACTCCGCAACAGGAGTATAGGTCCAAGTTACGATCTAGTAAGTCAGACAGCGTTTAATTGTTTAAGTCCACTAGGTGGTGAATCGCTTAGACAGGTCCCTGACATGTATACGATCGTAGACCAGACTAGTAAAAAGAGCAAGATGAAAGAGAAATACTGCAAGATTTTACGCAGTAGATGTATAGTAACTCTGATTTTTATGTCTCTTCTGAGTATCACTGTAATATGTATCAGCTTAACACTACATGTTTTCTTTCCTCCTATTTCTTCACGTATACACTTTTCCTTCAATAACACTGTAGAGCATACATTCAGTGATCTGCCACCCCATGAACTATCATATCGACTAGCCCTGCGCAACAATACTTTTATTCGAATGTTTCACCATTCTCATCAGACCAGCAATGTAACAAATTGTTGGGTATGTGGCCGACTCCCACCTTATCAGAAAACGAAGGGAGTTCTGCCCCTTTTTCCTTTTCCGTTCTCACACAATGGTTCGTGCGGAGCATGGTTTGCTTTAATGTCATCACTCGACAGAAAGTGCACAGTTTCCCAGGGCGATTGGATATGGGGAGATTTGAATAAAGTAATGAATGAGGCATGTTTTCCAGACAAAGACGGTCTTCCCCAAAGGAAAGGGACCGATCTAGAAAATGAAGTGTACGAGGAAGAAAATGCTTCCCTTAACTTTATGATTCTGAATGTCCAGCCCGAGCAAAATACAGGTCCACCGTTTATATCAGTCCTACCAGTACAAGGTGAATTGTGCGTTAGAAAGAAAGGATCAGTGCATTTGGGACACAGTGAATGTAATACTGTAGTCGAGTTTAATGATAAAGGAAAGTCTTCTTTCAAAGCTTCCCGCCATTCCTATTTTATTTGCGGTCAGACAGCCTATGTACGTCTGCCCTTAGACTGGGGTGGGACATGTTATATAGCGTTCCTGCTGCCACCCGTCTTTCTAGCCCCATCCCATTATCATCGAGATTCACGACTAGTGCATGTTAGACACAGGAGGGAGATCGATTCCCCAGTGGTTGATCAGACTGAGACAGCTTGGGAGCAATATACAGATTTCAATAGAGGATTCTTTTTCTTCATAGGTCCCGTCCAAAACAGTAAACTCATACGCAGGTTAACAAGAACTCTAGAAGCAGTAGTGAATGAGACTACAGCTGCCCTGGTGAACTTGACCGAGGAACAGTCTGCCATGCGACTTGTTGTTCTTCAGAATCGTCTTGTTCTTGACGTCATCCTGGCAGATAGAGGTGGGGCTTGTAGAGTGATCGGCTCCAGTTGTTGCGTGTTTATTCCTAATAACGCGCCATCTGTGTATGCAGCAATAACAAGACTCCACAAGATTGTTCACGAGATACATCAAGACCCAGGCACATGGACTTGGTCCAGTTGGCTCTGGGGTGTAATATCAGCATGGGGATGGAAAGTGTTGTCATTTCTAGGAATGATACTGCTTAGGATATTCGGTTGCTGTCTCTGTCTGCAATGTGGCCCGGCGATTTGCGGCCTGTGTGCCACTGCCTGTATTCCTCATCCACGTATACAAAAGAAAAAAGATGAACAGATGATGCTGTATGATCAGATATACGGTCTCATGAATATAGATGTGTCCTGAAGGGCACAGTAGGGGACAAGGAGGGAATGAGGAAATAGAAATTTTACGTGGCCAATGTGTCCCCTGCTTGTACCCCACGTTTAGTGTATGTTCATGTCACCTGTGTATTTTCCCTCTCATGCCTGTAATAATGATGCCTCTGCATTTCCGTCCCACATTAGCATGTCAGTTACCAAGTCCCCCATGAAAGAAACGTTAATTCTGCACTGAGGCCTATGTTGCCAATGTATTTGCATGGTGCACGTTTTAAAATCGAGATGAACCCGTTTTGTGGCTCAGCCTGAGCCAGGACCCGAATTCAGGCCCCATGCCCCCAGACACTCTGAAAGCTGTAGCTCGGCTATGTATCCCTGACCTCTCGCATACTTCTGGCTCAGCCGAGAGGGGCCCAGCCCGGCCTGCCAAGACAGTATTTTGCTCACAGTTATCTGCTTTGCTCCACAGAAACACATTCCTGCCCAGTGAAGAAGGTAAACATAACCCGCCTGCAGAAGATAGGGCCTAGCCTTTCTGTCTCCGTTTAAGTGATTTCCAGAGCTTGCATCCGTAGAAAGCCCATGGCCCCCACGCAATGCACGAAGAAATATATGCACACACTGGCTCTTAGTGATGAGCAACCTTTGCTTGAGCGACATCCTCCAAACTCAAGATATCAGATAATACCAGACGTGCAGGTCGTCCCAACACTGAAGGTTTCTCTACTAGATCGAAAGTCAGCTCCCCCTAGCTTCCCCCAGTTACACGTTAATTGTACGTCATGACCACGTTGCGCGCACAAGTAGGGTAAAGGTTCCAGCTGACCATGCAGACCCCCTCCATGTATCCACCCACCTATGATTCACCTATGACTCCTCAAGTGAACGCCCACATGTACGCCTTCTTACACGCCTCTTGCACGCCCACATGCTCTTATCTCTCTCTTTCTCTTGCTCTGCCTGGAGCGCTCCGCCTTCTCTATGCAAGTTAATGTATTTCCAATGTATAAATATTGTACTCTGTGAATAAAGTTCAGAAGACCCTTCCTGAACCTTAGTGGAGATTGAACCCGATTCTCCTTTAACTCGAGTTACTGAAATAAAGCCCTTTTGAATCGGACACCACGGACTCTGCCTCTCATTATATGCATGATCCTTTGTTTAAGTATAGAAATTCCGACAGGGTATTATTTTATTTACCACAAGTAGATCACGAGCTGGCCCACGAAGGCTCTAGCTGATGGCGGTGTTGGCAACTTGATCGGAGCAAACAGGTCTTGGGTAATGCAAGCCAAGCAGGAATCCGAAAAAGCTTATCACTCGGACCAGCAAGGTCAGAGCGGGTGCTCCTTTTTACAGGAGCGAGGGAAAGTCTGGAGCAACCAGACCCGCAGTATAGATTGTAGGTTTCATTGCCAAGATGGCCGCTGACCACGTGGCAAGTGGCCGGGATGGCGCGTCGAGTGGCATGATGCAAAAGGGCCCCACGCAGATCGTGGTGATGCTGGGGGGCTGATCTTCGGTGCAAGGGCTGCTCGGTTGTGGGGCTTCTCAAACCCCAAAGCACAGTGTCGAGGGTGCCTCGGGTGCTGCGCAGTCAGCTTCTCAGGGGGTTTTCGAGATGTCCGGTCCCACGTCTCTCGGTGCCTCCATGGGTCCCTTCTTTGCAGGGACTGTGGATCAGGCGGTGAGAAGTCTGGGAGTCTGGGTCTCGTCAGGCTGTGGGCTCGGGCTCCGGCGGCGGCAAAGCAGACATTGAGTTGCTGGATGGTGCCTGTGTTCACAGGGTGGCCACTCCTAGGCCACAAGGGAGATGCTCTTCAGTCTTCTGTGCAGCAGAATGTCGAAGTCCAGTCGTCTTCTTAGTTTCAAGTTGATTCAGGATGCTCTGAGGTGCTATGGCACTGCTCCCACTCTTATTCCCAATCTGAGGGGTGGATCACCTGCTAGGTCCCTCCTCTGGGTGGGACCAGGAAGGGGGGCGGTTACACCCCCTTTCCATTGTCCAGCTCCTCACCAGGCCTGGGTCTGGAAAGTCCCAGGACCGGTTTGGACTGGCTTATGCACGAGGACACCTTGTGTGCCCCGGGCATGTCTGATTCTATTCAGCCCTGTCCTACCCAATACACAAAATCCTGTATGGGGTGGTGCTCGCACCTCCCAAGGCAGGAAACCCTTTGTCCAAGCCTCCCTCGCTGGAAGGACTCCCAGCAGCAGGATGTCAGACTTGTGTCTGTGAGCAGCAGCCATTTTGTGATGCTGAGGCTCTGGTTAACTTTAACCGGGGTTAAGGCTATGTACATGTCGTGTCCCTCTAGAAGGGTGGAATGCTATCCCCGTTGACAGAACTGTCGAGGGGATAGTATTCCAAATCGTATGACACCTTACTCGACATGTTTTGATAAAGCCAAACCAAAGTTAGCATATAACCGCGAGGATTATAATACACTTAAGAGTATATGGTATGGCAATATCCGGGAACAGCTAAGGAGTTGCTCCCTACAGCTGCAGACATGCTCAGCTCAAGCTAGAGCGCCATCTCACATGAAACCACGCACTCTGCCCCCAGGATTGCAGGGGCCTTCCATAGGAATGGCTTATAGGTTAACATGTGTCCAGTTAAGGTTAGATATAGGGATACTATATCTAAGCAAGAGGTGATTACACCAGCTTACCCCAGCTGAGTGATCAGCCAGTTGTGTCAAAATATGGAGGCCAGGCCAGGGGTGACACAATACATGCTGCAGCCCCTGGTAGGCCTTGGCTACACCTAGGCCCTGGGTACCTTTCCAGGTTGAGCTGAAGACAGCAATATCATCCAGATATGCTGCACAAAAGTCATCCAACCCAGTAAGGACTTGATTCACCAACCTTTGGAAGGCGGCAGGTGCATTTTTCAAACTAAAGGGCATCACCACAAATTGATAATGCCCACCTGGGGTAGAAAATGCAGCTTTGGCTTTAGACTCCTCAGCTAACCTGATTTGCCAGTAGCCAGTTGTCAAGTCAAATGTGCTCAAATATTTGGCAGAAGCCAACTTATCAATGAGCTCATCTGCTCTTGGAATAGGGTGTGCATCTGTCCTGGTGACAGCATTGAGTCCTCTGTAATCCACACAGAACCTCATCTCTCTCTTGCCATCTTTGGTGTGAGGTTTGGGGACCAGAACCACTGGGCTAGCCCAGGGGCTCTCTGAAGGCTCAATAACACCTAATTCCAGCATCTTTTGCACCTCAGTCTTTATACAGTCCCTGACGTGGTCAGGTTGCCTGTAAATCTTGCTTTTTACAGGAAGACTGTCACCAGTGTCCACCACATGGGTACACCAGTTAGTCTGACTGGGTGTCAAGGAGAACGAATGTCTGTATGACTGCAAAACTTGTCTACAGTCATGTTGCTGATGTTCAGTGAGGCTGCCATCTAAGGCCACACCATCAACTGAGCCATATTCAGGGTTCTGAGTGAGCAGGTCTGGGAGAGGGTCACTCTCTTCCTCCTGTCCCTCATCTGTAGCCATGAGCAAGCCCATGTCTGCCCTGTCAACATATGCCTTCAGTCTGTTGACATGGAGCCCCCTGTGGGGGCTCCTGGGAGTTCCTAGGTCCACCAAGTAGGTAACCTCTCCCTTTTTGTCAACAATTGTATGGGCTCCAGACCATTTGTCTTGGAGTGCTGCTGGGGCCACTGGCTCCAACACCCATACCTTCTGTCCAGGCTGATACTCAATCAGGACAGCCTTTTGGTCATGCCAAGCTTTCTGTAATTATTGGCTAGCCTCAAGGTTTTTGGATGCCTTCTCCATATACTCAGCCATCCTGGAGTGGAGACCAAGTACAAAGTCCACTATGTCCTGTTTAGGCTTTTTGAGAGGTAACTCCCATCCTTCCTTCTCCAGACATAGGGGTTCTCTTACAGGGTGCCCAAACAACAATTCAAAGGGGCTGAAGCCAACCCCCTTTTGAGGGATCTCTCTGTAAGCAAACAGAAGGCAGGGTAGAAGGATGTCCCATCTTCGGATGAGCTTTTCAGGTAATCCTTTGAGCATACCCTTTAGGGTCTTGTTAAATCTCTCAACAAGCCCATTACACGGTGGATGATAAGGAGTGGTGAACTTGTAGTTGACACCACATTCCTTCCACATAGTTGTCAAGTATCCTGACATGAAGTTGGTACCTCTGTCAGATACTACCTCCTTAGGAAACCCCACTCTGGAGAAAACTCCAAGTAAGACCCTGGCCACAACAGGAGCTATTGTAGTCCTAAGTGGAATTGCCTCTGGGTACCTGGTGGCATGGTCCACCACCACCAGTATGAATCTGTGCCCAGATGCTGTAGGGGAATCCATTGGACCTACAATATCAATCCCCACTCTTTCAAAGGGAACCCCCACCACAGGTAGTGGTATCAGGGGGGCCTTTGTTGTGCCACCTGCTTTACCACTGGCTTGGCAGGTTACACAGGAGCGACAAAACTCCTTGGTGTCTTCAGACATGTGAGGCCAGTGAAAGTGAGGGATAAGCCTGTCCCAAATCTTATTATGGCCTAGGTGTCCTGCTAAAGGAATATCATGGGCCAAGGTAAGAAGGAAATCCCTAAATTGCAGAGGTATAACCAACCTCCTGGTTGTACCAGGCTTGGGGTCTCTACCCTCTGAATAAAGGAGACCATCATCCCAATATACTTTATGGGTACCTTGAGCATTCCCAGCAGCCTCAGCAGCAGCCTGCTGTCTGAGGGGTTCAAGAGAAGGACAGGTTAACTGAGCCTGCCCCAAGTCTGCCCTAGAAGGTCCCCCTGTCCCCAGAAACTCAACCTGGTCAGGTTCAAGTTATTCAGGGACAGTTCCTTCAGGGGTCTCAAGATCATCTTCCTGTGAAGGCTGATCCTCACTTGTAGGCAGTTGGGAAGGCACAGCCTTTACCTTTCTGTTCTTTTTCTTGGAAGGTGCTTGGTCCATTGTTCCAGGATCCAAGACCTGAGGTTCAGAGAGGCACTTTTTGACCTGTGACCTGGTCACAGCAAGGACATGTGATGATATCCCTAACATCTCTGCATGAGTCCTGTACTCAACTTCTGACCATAGAGAGTTCTCCAGGTCATTGCCCAACAAACATTCAACTGGGAGATCAGCACTAGCCACAACTCTTTTTAGGCCAGTTACCCCTCCCCAGGAAAAGTTAACAATTGCCACACTATGCGTAGTGGTGACATTGCTAGCATTGGTCACCAGGTAATTATCACCTGGCAGGTATTGTCCAGGGTCCACAAAGCTAGGTGTCACCATAGTGACACTGGCACATGTGTCCCTGTATGCTTGAGCCACTTTTTCATTAATCAAAGGCGTCTGCCTGTACTTGCCCAGATTACTGGGGCTGACAGTAGGGGTCCAATCTAGTTCCCCATCACAAATCAGAACAGCCTGAGTAGGGGTTCTGACTAGGCCAGAATCTCCCTCAGTTACCAAAGTGATACCCACTACCCCTTTGGTTTGTGGACGAACACTGCCAACTGTACTAGTGGGTGCAGGTGCCTTAGGGGCTACAGTGTTGGGGGCTCCTCCCTTTTTACACTCACTGGTCCAGTGAGAGGTGTTTTTGCATGTACTACACCAGGGTTTTCTTTGACCTTCTTTCTTCTTCTTCTTGGAAGTTTGGGACCCACCCTCTGTATTAGTTTGGGGCCCTGTTGAAGACTTCTGGTCTTTAGCTTTCTGCTCCCCACCCTTCTGGTCTGTTTTCTTTTGGTCACCACCCTGGTTCTGGTTCTGGTTCTTTTGCTTAACTCTGGTTCTAACCCATTTATCTGCCCTCTTTCCCAATTCTTGGGGAGAGGTCAAATCTGAGTGAACCAAATGTTGATGCAACTGCTGGTTCTGATAATTATTTTAAATTTGTTCTCTCATAAGCAAATTGTACAATCCTTCATAGTCTGTAACCTTACTTCCAATCAACCATCCCTCCAGAGCCTTAGTGGCACATTCAACAAATTCAGACCAGTCCTGAGTCTGTGTCTTCTGGGTATCTCTGAACATTAACCTGTACAGTTCAGTGGTTAAGCCTAACCCATCAATCAGAGCACTCTTCAGGACCAGGTAGTTTCTAGAATCCCCATCACTAACTGTGAGGAGTCTGTCTCGGCCTCTACCTTCAAAGGAGAGCCACAAGATTGCTGCCCACTGCTCCTAAGGGATCTGCTGTACTTTGCAGGCTCTCTCAAGTGCAGTCATCCATTTGTGGATATCATCCCCAGCTTTGTAGGGGGGCACAATCTTACTCAGGTTTCTGTTATCAAAAGACCTGTCTTTATCCTTAGGGATAATGCTGCCACCAGTGGGTACTAACCCACTCTCTCTAGACTGCCTTTCTCTAGCAAGTTTCTCTTGGGCCAGGGCAACCTCTAATTCTTGCTTCTGGATCCTAAGTTCAGCCTCTCTCATTTTAGCCTAATGTTCCCTTCTCTGAGGGCTAGTCAACCCCCTTCTGGAGTGACCATGAGGACCTCTAGAAGCCTGGGAGGTATTGGATTCCTCCTCCTCCTATGCTCCTGGTTAAGTCCACTTGGGTGTCTGGGTAAGGTCATCCTTACTTCAGTCCCAAATACACTTAAGTTAGCCTGGGTAAGCCGGCTGGCTGGCACCTGACTATTTCTGCCATCATCAGAATCACTGCTCCCCCCTTCTGTCTCCTCTTCTTCTTCCTCCTCATCAGGCTGAATATCTCCAGTGACTTGGTCATCCTCATCTACCTGGACTATGGGGACAGGGGTATCAGTATTGTCATCTTCAGTGGGAGAGCCTCCTTCAGCATTCCCTGTGGGGTCTGCTTTAGAGGTCTTTAGAGCGTCAGACTGGTCTAAAAGCTCTCTAAGGTGGTCTGTAGTAGGGGTTGGCCCTGTCTTGAGACCTTGTAATGACCAGATTTTCAGACCAGATAGAACCAGCTCACAAGAGCAACACCAACCTGGCCAAAACGTAACCACCTCCCTCCTCAGGACCCATCTATCCAGGCACCTGGGTACCTACCTGAGGATGGGGAACTCGCAATATACAAGCTCATATCATTAGAAACACCACTAAATCTATAGGGTTACTAGGAATACTCACTGATTACTAAGGACATCCATGCCCTACACCACACTCATACCTCATAGTCTCGCGACCACATGGGTCCAGACTAATCTACCCTGGGGCAGTTCTGATTATTTACCATTACACACTGATTACCATCAGTGCTCACTCGACACGCAATCTGGCGTGCCATACACACTGCTCACCCTCAGTGCTCACTCGACACGCAATCGGGCATGCCATACACACACTGGGCTGCAGTCCCAGTGCTCTCTTTTTATCCGGTCCACAATCCGGCGGACCTACACACTGACCACATTCAGTGCTCACTCAAGCCCATCTATCTTTAGAGTCCCGTAAGACTGTTCTTTTTACACAAGCCACAATCCTGTGGGTATAAGCACCAGTCTCCCGCCTGGTGTTCTCATTAACGCCACTTACCAATGATGACCACTTTCCTATGAATACCTTCAGCTCTCTCTCTATGTTGGGAAGTCTCTCTCACTATTCACTAAGGGTTCGCTACTACAATAATATTATGGGATGGCCGAATCACTTAGTGCCAATAATTCCCTAGCTCAAGGGCTCCTCTCTCTCCCTAATTATTCAGTGGCTGCTTACCGGATCAGGGGCAGCATCTGTTCTGGCTGTAACACCTGACTAGAAGGAAAGGTTACCTGTGCTTTAAGAACAATAGACACACACTGTATGCAAGAACAACACATGCACACTAGTTCACTAAGAACTGGGGTATCTTTATTATAACAACATCAACAATATAATACTGCACTATAACACATAGCCTGAAAAGTAAGAGGGGAATAGACACATACACAGATCTGCGGGGTCTCTATAACTAACAGGAACTTTAACACACCTCTGAAAGAAAAGGATTAGACATACAATAGCCTAGGGAATAAAGACAAGATTAAGGTGTAAGTGTAAAGCGGACTAGTTTAGACTACCTCACCTATTAGAAGGAAGATTTCTCTCTGTCTCTGGTGGGATCAGGGCTCTCTCTGTCTCTCCCTCCGTCACCACAGTTTCACGCCTCTGGCTCAACTGCTCCAGCTGACAGCCTCAACTCCTCCATCTGCTTTAATGCATTCTGACAAACTGGCAGTCCCAGCTGATAGTTACTGCTCTCTTCAGCTTCAGCAATCATCTGCCTTCTTTCTCCATTCCAGAAAACCAATAGAACTGCACTGCACTCTGCAGCTCCAGCAGACATCCTACTCTCCACTCTTCAAGAACCAAACTGACCACTCCTCCTCTTCTGCACTTCGCTGATATGGATTCCTCTCTCCTCATGGAAATTTCCAACAGAGGGCTTCCTCCCACCGAATTCCTGTGCTAGCTCCAGAGCTCTCTGCGCAACCGCAGTGGCCATCTGCATGTTACGTCTGGGCTCAAGAGACAAACACATTCTTCCGATAAGAACCAGTCCTGGCTGGTTTTCCCCTAGCGCACAACAGGCTTAACTATAAACATTACCTTTCCCCTTCAAGCATCTCAGCTCTGCAGGGATAGAAAGCAAAATGGAGTCTCTCTAGTTCTGGGCCTTGTAGGCCTGAGAAGGATGAAATAACCCTTAGCTCTGTCAGAGTACCTACACAAACCATACCAATGTGTAATATAAAGTCAGGACCACAGGATCCACCCTCTACTATAGGCAAAATAATGAAAGAACACATAACTATGCTAAAGCCAATAGGCAATAGATGGATTAGAGTCAATAATAAGGGATCTATCATCATATAAAGCAGCTATCCTCTTCTAGGTCTGGAAAAAATGGCTTAAAAGGGCCAACACATCTAAGAATACAGATCCTATATGTGAGCAAGCTTAAAGTCTTTATCACTCCGAAATAGAGCCAAAAAGCCTGTCAAGACATTCCACCCTTAGACTTTATCTTGCGAACATCTATAAACAACAACATCCAAGTAAACAAACATCAACATAATCTATCAACAAAACCAAAAACCAAAAAAAACTCCCTAAAATAAATGACAACGTAAGGAAATACCACCTAAAACATAATGTAGGTAATACAAATCTAACAGCCAACTGAAAACAAATCAAAGCACCCTTGACCTGAATGCTGAAACATAACTAACATTGATCTGATAACAACAGAAACCAACCAAAGCACCCTCGAATTAAATGTGCCTCAACTTCTAGTGATAACTGATCAAATCTATTGATGTAGGGACATGTTTGTAGAATGAAAACATCAAGGGGCCTAAATGGGGCCTACCTACTTCGGTCAACTTAAGAACTAAATGTGCCTCAACTTCTAATGAGAAAACAACAAAGGGCCTAAATGAGGCCTACCTACTTTGGTCAACTTAAGAAAGAATTTGGTGAAATCTGACAAAGAAACATGACAAAGGGTCCTCAAGGTCTGGGCAAACATTACTAATAGATGTAGGACATAACCTAACTAAAAGACACACCTCCCAGGACAACTTAAAGTCTAGGGCAACCACCCTTGGAACTAATCCCACTGTTCTAATTAAGAGTTGATGAATCAAAGTGAAAGTGTAATAACAGGAAAATAAGGATAACCCCATTCCTACAAAATAGCTGGTGTAGCACTATGCATATCAAGCAATAAGTCAAAGAAAATTATCTAAATGTGGTGCATATATTTTTTTTTTTAAATCCCTATAGCAAAAATAGCTAAATCATAGACTTAAGCTTGGGAAATTGAGTAATAGGAGACTATGCCAAAGGCAATAGGTAAAGGTCACAATATCACAAAACAGTTAGCACCTAGTTCCTCACTGTATCACACTGTGGAACACATGTGTGCACCATCATTTCTTACTATCTCTTTCATTGGCAAGAGTGTTTTGCAGAAAACAGGAAAACTATGAAATAGGTGAAAGATAAACAAGTGTAAAGTCAATCCATAATAGCATAGCATACTAAAATCAAAATATCATGTATCACAGGGCATCAAATTATTAAAGTAGCTCACTGATTATACATAGCACCCTATGACATTTAAACAATTTCATTTGTATATATCAAAAGGAATCATTGAACCAAATGCCTAATCATAAATGTGGCACTGCATAACAGGACTGAGAAATGTTCAATTGGGGCCTGTTTGTGGTAATTGCAAAAGTGGCATAATGTCCATCTGAAATAAAAACATGGGAAAAATGCAAGGCCCAATAAAGCAGCCAAGTAATTACTTTTCCGCATTTCATCATTAGGGATCATAGCACATGACTCGTGTAAAATTGTAAATTAGGGTTCAAGACAGTCAATTGTGGAAAGACAGCCTGTTGATTCATCAGTGTAGGTCACCACCCTTCATCTTCATCTGTATCCGGTGCCAAGGAAGCACTTCCTCCGATCTGGACATTAGTCACCAGCTTCCGCCGTTCATCCGCCACCAATCCGGTCTGGTCTGGTTCCATCTTCCAAAAACAACAAACTAACATAAAAAATTAAAACAATAAAGTAAAATAACAAAGGGAGTGGGAGGGGGGTGGGCCGACGCACACACCAAACACCACAACCCAACAACCTCACCTATTAGAAGGAATATTTTTCTCTGTCTCTGGTGGGATCAGGGCTCTCTCTGTCTCTCCCTCCGTCACCACAGCTTCACGCCTCTGGCTCAACTGCTCCAGCTGACAGCCTCAACTCCTCCATCTGCTTTAATGCATTCTGACAAACTGGCAGTCCCAGCTGATAGTTACTGCTCTCTTCAGCTTCAGCAATCATCTGCCTTCTTTCTCCATTCCAGAAAACCAATAGAACTGCACTGCACTCTGCAGCTCCAGCAGACATCCTACTCTCCACTTTTCAAGAACCAAACTGACCACTCCTCCTCTTCTGCACTTCGCTGATATGGATTCCTCTCTCCTCATGGAAATTTCCAACAGAGGGCTGCCTCCCACCGAATTCCTGTGCTAGCTCCAGAGCTCTCTGCGCAACCGCAGTGGCCATCTGCATGTTACGTCTGGGCCCAAGAGACAAACACATTCTTCCGATAAGAACCAGTCCTGGCTGGTTTTCCCCTAGCGCACAACAGGCTTAACTATAAACATTACCTTTCCCCTTCAAGCATCTCAGCTCTGCAGGGATAGAAAGCAAAATGGAGTCTCTCTAGTTCTGGGCCTTGTAGGCCTGAGAAGGATGAAATAACCCTTAGCTCTGTCAGAGTACCTACACAAACCATACCAATGTGTAATATAAAGTCGGGACCACAGGATCCACCCTCTACTATAGGCAAAATAATGAAAGAACACATAACTATGCTAAAGCCAATAGGAAATAGATGGATTAGAGTCAATAATAAGGGATCTATCATCATATAAAGCAGCTATCCTCTTCTAGGTCTGGAAAAAATGGCTTAAAAGGGCCAACACATCTAAGAATACAGATCGTAGATGTGAGCAAGCTTAAAGTCTTTATCACTCCGAAATAGAGCCAAAAAGCCTGTCAAGACAGACCTCTTGAGGCACAAAGCTGCCTCAATTCCTTAAAATTTAACATAGTAAATTTGGATGGTGCCCTTGGAGGGTCACTCTCAACAGAGACATTCCCAGTGGAACCCTCTGCTCCAGACATTGCTCTAGTGTGGGTGGATATGTTGCAATCTACCTACACTGGTGTTTACCTACTAAACCTATCTAGTAGTTGTAGTTAGGGTGTGCTACTCCCTATCCTCTACAACAACTATGTTCAGTAGAACTTAAGTATACTAGTCTTGTTTTATATGTACCTAGCAGGTACCTGTATGATCTTTCAAATGATACTCTCAAAGATTGTAATGGTAAAACAAACAGCAAGCTCAAATCCAAACCGCTGCTCACCAATGTGAGAAGTTGGCCTGGTATGTGATGCTCACTAATTCTAGTGATCACCTTGTACCATGCCAAGCAACCCTTATGATGATTGGTTGTAAGTCAACCTTATCGACCAGCTATCCTAGTAGCGTGACAAAGCAATCTTAGGCTAAACTCTGTATAGGCATGTGAAGCAAGCTGTTTTACCATACACAATCCCCTTGAATACCAAATGAAAGGACACCACACAGATATATATTGAAAATATATATATATATATTTACTACAAACTCCCCTATACTCTTAATGAGCACAGAAGCAAATGCGTTAAAACAAATCACAGTTTAAATATACAACAGTTGCACAATATGGATGAGCCCTAGGGGCCACCTAAACCATATACTAAAATAGTGGTATAAGAACCACCTAGCTGAAAGGAAGTAGGCCTAGGGCCTGGGGAATCACTGGAGCTGTTTAGGACTAACAGTGAAGAAGTCGGGAAAGGCCCGCGGGACTCGGGTGCAGTGCGGAAAGTGCACGCATATACCAATGTTAAGTCAATGGTGTGTAAAAGTTACAAAGTTAGGGGCATATTATCAAGGGGGTTTATCTCCGCTTTTTTGGCTTTAAAAGCCAAGAAAGCGGAGATAAAATTATCTCCCTATTACCAAGCTGTCGCTAACACCAGTTAGCGACAGCTAGTAGGAGATAGCGACCATCTTGGGCCCCACTTTGCATGTCAGTGATATTTATCACTAATGAGATGCAAAGTGGGCGTGCCAAGATGTTAGAGACTGAAAACAGTTGCTAACATCGCTATCTCCTATTACCAACTTTTGGAGATATTCGCGCTAAGCGGGAATATCTCCAAAAGCTAACACCTGCCCTGAGCAGTTCTTAGCCATGTTATCCAATGGGAGGTGGATAACATGGCTAAGAGCATTTGCTCGATAATGCATGAATATCGCTGACTTTTCAGCGATATTCATGCATTTCGGCCGTTTTTTATCGCATTTGCGATAAACCTTGTTAATAGCAAGGTTTATCTGCGATAAAAATCGCCGATGTGCGGCGATAATTTTTGTCTCTAAACAAGTTAGAGACAAAATTATCGCTAGTTGTTGGTAATATGCCCCATAGTTATTAAAGAACCTTCCGAGTGACCTAGAAGAATGAAACTTTAGACACAGACATTAGAGGTGTGTCCCAGTGTAGGAACACCGGCGTTGCTGAGTTACCTCACCTACAGGAAGCGGCTGCACAGGTGTGAATTAGTGTCGGGTTTCATCACGCAGGTCGATGGTGCTTGGAGCTGAAGATGCTGCAGGCGGCTCGATGTGAAGAGTTCCGGTGGACCCAAGGGTGGATCTGAAGTGGTGAAGACCTGAAAGCAGAGGGGACAATGTTCAAAGTCACTAGCCAGTGACTACCGTGGAACCAGGATGGAACCAGGCGATGTCGGGTGCAAACAGGCGATGAGGTGTAGCTTCTCTCCGCAGCCACATGGACATGAAGAGGTCGAGGACGTCCAGGAATCGATCACGAGCTGTCCCACAAAGGCTCTAGCTGATGGCGGTGTTGGAAACTTGATCGGAGCAAACAGGCTTTGGCTAATGCAAGCCACGCAGGAATCGGAAAAAGCTTATCACTCGGACCAGCAAGGTCAGAGCGGGTGCTCCTTTTTACAGGAGCGAGGGCAAGTCTGGAGCAACCAGACCCGCAGTGTAGATTGTAGGTTTCTTCGCAAAGATGGCCGCTGACCACGTGGCAAGTGACTGGGATGGCGCATCAAGTGGCACGATGCAAAAGGGTCCCACGCAGATCGTGAAGATGCTGAGGGGCTGATCTTCAGCACACAGGCTGCTCCGTTGTGGGGCTTCCTAAACCCCAAAGCACAGCATCGAGGGTGCCTCGGGTGCTGCTCAGTCAGCTTCTCGGGGGTCTTTCAAGATGTCCGGTCCCACGTCTCTCGGTGCCTTCACGGGTCCCTTTTTTGCAGGGACTGTGGATCGGGTGGTGAGAAGTCTGGGAGTCTGGGTCTCGTCAGGCTCTGGGCTTGGGCTCCGGTGGGAGGCGGTGGCAAAGCAGATGTCGAGTTGCTGGATGGTGCCTGTGTTCACAGGGTGGCCACTCCTAGGCCACAAGGGAGATGCTCTTAAGTCTTCTGTGCAACAGAATGTCGAAGTCCAGTCGTCTTCTTAGTTTCAAGTTGATTCAGGATGATCTGAGGTGCTATGGCACTGCTCCCACTCTTATTCCCAATCTGAGGGGTGGATCACCTGCTAGGTCCCTCCTCTGGGTGGGACCAGGAAGGGGGCGGTTACACCCCCTTTCCTTTGTCCAGCTCCTCGCCAGGCCTGGGTCTGGAAAGTCCCAGGACCGGTTTGGACTGGCTTATGCACGAGGACACCTTGTGTGCCCCGGGCATGTCTGATTCTAATCAGCCCTGTCCTTCCCAATACACAAAATCCTCTCTGGGGTGGTGCTCGCACCTCCCAAGGCAGGAAACCCTTTGTCCAAGCCTCCCTCGCTGGAAGGACTCCCAGCAGCAGGATGTCAGACTTGTGTCTGTGGTGGCAGCATCCATTTTGTGATGCTGAGGCTCTGGTTAACTTTAACCGGGGTTAAGGCTATGTACAAGTCGTATCCCTCTAGAATGGTGGAATGCTATCCCCGTTGACAGAACTGTCGAGGGGATAGTATTCCAAATCGTATGACACCTTACTCGACATGTTTTGATAAAGCCAAACCAAAGTTAGCATATAACCGCGAGGATTATAATGCACTTAAGAGTATATGGTATGACAATATCCCGGAACAACTAAGGGAGTTGTTCCCAACAGCTGCAGACAGGCTCAGCTCATGCTAGAGCACCATATCACATGAAACCACGCACTCTGCCCCCAGGATTGCAGGGGCCTTCCATAGGAATGGCTTATAGGTTAACATGTGTCCAGTTAAGGTTAGATATAGGGATACTACATCTAAGCAAGAGGTGATTACACCAACTTACCCCAGCTGAGTGATCAGCCAGTTGTGTCAAAATATGGAGGCCAGGCCAGGGGTGGCACAATACATGCTGCAGCCCCTGGTAGGCCTTGGCTACACCTATGCCCTGGGTACCTATGGTACACTGTTACAGGGGCCTATAGGGTGAACCAGTTCCAATTCGTAATGCACCTAGAGTGCATTGGCATCAATTTAGAAAGAGAGCAGCAGGCTGTGGGTCTGATTAGCAGGCCCACAGCCACATTAAGTCATAAACCAGTGAAGCAAAAAGCAAAAATTTGGGGTGACCATAGGATAGCAGACCCTACTCTCCTACAATGCTTAATGGATATTCTTTGAGTTTATTTATCTTGTGATCGCATTCACTTTATTTAGTTATTTTTCATGCTATTGCCCTGACCAAAGGGAGGGTGTTGTGTGTGTCCTACATGGACAATGTTGTTTCCCCTATGTGGCCCTAATTATGCACATTATAGGCCGCATTTGCTTTGCAAACATTATAAAATATCACGCTTCTTTTTGTATTTTGTTCTTTTCCTGGGATTTAGTCTCAACTGCCTAGGCAGGGTCAAACAACATTATTCTCTCTAGCCGGGCACGAGCATCTTGACATAATAGAGACACCCAGCTGCTGTTTTTGAAAACACATGTTTTGTCATATAACACGAACTGTATCATTCTAAACAGACAGAGTGGAGACTTGCAGAGAGAGCAAAGGTCCTGAGATGAGATAGCTGTATCAGCTGAGATGTAGAACAACTATCTATGTATGTTAAGGTATGGGGTCTGCCACTAAGCCCAGAAATCTGCAATCTATTATCACTTAGCTTTTGTAGTGAGGGTATTTTGACAGATAATTTGACAGAGCTTTTTACTGTGTACAATCTCCTAATCATGCTAATGATATTACTGGCCTGTATTTGTTTTTAAGTTGTGCCCCAATTTTTGCATATTATAGCACGATAATTTAAATACATTTTGTAAACATCTTTCGTGTCTCCTTTCTATTTATTGTGGACAAGTACGAATGAGAGAATGAAAGGGAGTGACCTGCTACCACGATCCCTGAGAGGGTCACAAGGGTTGTGTTCTGGGGTGCCAAATCACTTTTATCTCTGGAAAGGTTAGGAGGGCAAGTGAGGCACTATAGGCTAGTCGGATTAGGGCCCATTGATACTGATGGGGTATGGTGACTCTGTCACAACTTGCAGTTGTTCTCTGGTACCAAGCATAGTTCTATTCTAGAGCAGAATCCCTACACCAATATAGAGAGGCAGAAAGATAAAGTATGAGGGGAGAGAGCAAGATAACATACAACCATCCACAAATCCCAAAGTTGAAAGCCATCCCCTAAAGCTCGGCAAGAAGTAAACACAGTACACCAAAACCCCCTTTGATCTCAATAAAATACATAAACACGTTTCTTGCTAATATTTGTAGTAATGAGCCATTGTACAATCAAAGGTAATATTCTTATCTTCGAGAATACTTCAATAACTTCATAAGCCTGGTTTAGTTCCTTAAAGATCAGGTACAGCACAACCTAACTAAAACATGCCTTGAAGAACAAAGCCCTGCTATAAGAAACAGCCTTGAGACTGCAATCCTATTTAGTAGTAAGTGCCATGCATTAGGAGTCTGCATTAGCACTAAGAGGACTTAGCCGGTTCAGTATTGAGCATAGTAGACACAAACCCTCTCCAAAAGATACTGTTATAAAACAACCAAACATATATGTACTGAAAAGGTTACCTCTTAGATCAGTGGTTCTTTACCTTTGGACTTTCTTTGACCCCTATTTAATCATTATTAGACCCCAGGGACCCCCACTAAATCATTACTGGAATTCGGTCCCAAGGCTAAGCCTTTTTAATGATTTGCAATGCTAAACAATAAACAAAAAATACAGAAATAAGCATTCATCAAATACACAAATGGAGAATTATTTTATTTGATTCACAAACTAATGTAAAAAAAAATCCAAATTTTAATAGGAGAGTTAGGACTTCTCTAATTTCAATTGAGGCCACCCATCGTCAATACCATATTCGGTTTGATGCACTTACACTTTTCCCACAAATCAATCTGAGGATACTAACCTGATTTTTAGCATCTAATTTCAACTTCCTACACATTTAAAAAACATAAAAAATGTTCACAAATGTGCACATTCTGCTTCTTTATTATATACCCTTTATCAATATGTTAATATTATTAATTTTCTAAGCAGTAGCAGTCTCCCTGATTAAGCTTTACAGACCCCCACAGGGTCCCCAGAACACAGGTTAAGAGCCACTGCCTTAGATGAAGGCTTTCAGGTAAGAGCAACTCAAGTAGAGGGCTAGCTGGAAGCAAATACCAAGTGAGTCATCAAAAAGAAACTATTTAGTTTTTTTGTTTCTTTTTAATATTTTACAACTGTAAAGGTAAACAATAGTGTGTAACACAAACACACAGCATTCTCCAGGCAGCATGCAATATAGCACAGGCAACTAATAACACCATGGTTGTATGGACCAGGCCTTGGCCAAATAACAGATTAGTCCTTTCTATAGCCAAGCGAGAGGAAGGTTTGGGTCAAAAGCTATAACAAGGACGTCCTGGGGCCAGTATCCCCAAATGTCGAACCAGGGTTGCATCCCCGCCATTGTAATTCTGAATAGTCTCATGCAGCGTCTCTAACACTGCCCCCAGATTTTAGAGTACTTTTGGGGACAGCCACGTGCCTGGTGATTACGTTTTTCTGCAAATGCACCAATCCATAGAACGCACCCGGCGGGTCATCCCTAGGGGCGCCCCACTACCCCAGAGCTGGACAATATCTCTTGTAGCCACAATCAGTGCAACATTGCATAATAATAGTACATATTTAGGAAGTGTTTTTGTCTTTCCATATCCAGAGGACTATGAGTTTTGGAGAGAGCCTCAGCGACTCTCTAAGGGACCTGGAAACCTTCTTTTGGACTCCAGACCAAAACCGCTGGATCTTTGGACATTCCCAGAAATTGTGGACGAGGGATCAAGGCAAATTATAGCCTCACACATAGGTGTCGGTGGCTACCTTTCCCATTTTGAACAGTCCCATTCTGGCAAAAAGAAAGGTTTTGAAGTGTGCTGAACCAAACAAGAGAATTGAACTGAAAGGTGTATATAAGGGGTTTCTGCTTCGCTAGAAAAGCCTTTTGTCTTGTTTATTTGGTTTTGGGTCAATTCCAAATAACATGTCAGTTTTTCCTCATGTGTGTGAAGATTATCTTAACATGGTTATTCCTGGGGGTTTGGAGATGATGTCTCTCTGTGTTGAGATATTTTTCATTTCACCATCTGCATTCTGAGGGCACATCTTAGATTTCCTCTCGTAGGGCAATCGTTCAGGACCATAATGTCCCTTTCAAGTAAATACATTTTATTAGCAAATTTGTCCATTTATGTTTGATTTTTCAGCTTGTCATCTTCCAAATGCCTAATTCTCACATCTGTCCCAGCAAATCTACTCACTAGCTCACGGATGCCCTTCCTCATAAGGATGATTTAGTTTTGCCTCATGCATGTGCTTGTTTTGGTGGACTGCAACAGGTCATTTAATGTTGTCAACCTTAGAAGAATAAGATTTCTAGAGTCCCCTTTACATTTAATAGACCATTCTGTGACAGGAGGCTACTGTTTAGAATATTTCTCTCCAGGCTTGACTTCCCTATTAACCTTTGTTTATTTCTCTTTGGACTCCATCATCTTTTCTTGAGTGATGGCTATGGAGTGACTTGAAGTCTAACATGACTTGTATACATTTTAGTTCAGATATTTCACCAGAGTAACTTATTTATGTTTCAAAGACTGACTTCTGTCTGATTAATTGATTGGTTGGTTGGGTATTTGGTCGGCAGAATATTCTAAAGTGCTGTACTGACCACTGATAATCTATAGCGCTGTAATGATGATTGCGCAACATTTGTTGAGGCCCGTGCATTGGTGGATTCCAACGGAGACTCTTTGATCAATAGTGCTCCTGCATTAACACAGTTGTGCAGCCATGGTAGCAATCATGGTTTTTATAATTGTAACCTAGTCATTTATGTTCCCTCATTATGTAACTGCACTTGATTTCGACAGCTTGACCACCTACTTATTTGGCTGTATGCCTGCTTTGCTTGCTTGCCTGCTTACGTGCAAGCCTATAGTAGCAAAGCCTGTGTCAGTAATCAAGGAAATGCAGATCGTGCATGTAATAACGAATCACAGCACAATTGGGGCAGGCACCATTCCGCAATGAGATGGGCAGCCTTAGTGAGCCACAGAAAATGCTGCCTAAAAATTGGGGGGATATGGACAAAGAGGTCATCAAATCCACCTCAAATTGTGGTACCACATCAAACTGGCAGACAAAGAGTTTTTGGAGCTTGCGCCATTGTGTAATTGGATTTGCAGCCTGAGTCAATATTGGAGACATTTGGTCAAAGCACACAAAAGTGGACAAATCACTCTTCAGTTTTGGAGGAGCGTACCACTAACACTGACATATTGCTGAATTGTCCCCACTTCAAATGTACTGTTACAATTGACACTCACAGGCTGCCAAATTCAATCTCAGCATTGTACTAAATAGTTAACAACACTGCATTTAGCAGCTGAGCAGTGTATTTAATTGATGTTTGCAGCTTTGCAAGTTTGGGCGGGCACTATTTGATGGTGAGTTTCCAATCTTAAATAGCGCTAGTTGAGTATTGTAAAATTACCTGCAGGTGCCCCTTGGCCTCGTCCCATTCATCATTAATTAGATGTTCCTACCTTACAAGACAGTTAAAAAGCAAGAAGAATGCTAAGTATAAGTCCTCCCATGGCTAAAAGATATAAAGGCTATAATTACCTAGCTTTTCTCCTGTTTTTTTCTGTCTCATAAGACAGGGACCAGGAAAAGGCAGACTCCGTTGGCCTTGGTCCGCCAATGAGTTTGGTGAATTTTTATGCTGCAGGTCAGCTTGGCAGACCTCAGAGGTGTTGGGTGCCTCTCCTGCTCTGCTGGGCTTGGCAGAGAGAGGCACAGGAGGATTTCTGGTGCGATCAGGGGATGCCAAGCGTCCTTCGGATCAGCCTTTCCTAAAGCAGTGGGGAGATTTATTCTGGGTAACTTTGCAGTGCAATCATGGGGGTTAGAAGTTTATGCAAGTGCAATGTTCAGTTTGTCTTGACTCAGTCGGGAGTAGGCATCTTAAGGCAGCAAGTCCAGGTAAATCTGCATAGCAGCTTTGTTACCAGTGGGATTGGGTTTTAGTATCTTCTTTAACAGGCAGATCACACCGCTTCTTGACTCATTTCCACTCTTAGAATTGCCAGAGTTAGAAATTCTGTTTGCCAAAGTCAAGAGCGGATCACCCAAAGACCCTGTTCCCCTACGAGCGCTCACGCAAGTAGCGGGGGTAGTTCTTCCGGTGATTTTAGATCTAGTTAACTCCTCACTTGCATCAGGAGTGGTCCCTCCAGCATAGAAGGAAGCAATGGTGAAGGCCTTGCTGAAGAAACCCTCCCTTGACCCATTGGTCCTGGGAAACTATCGTCCAATTTCACTCCTGCCTGGAATCAGCAAAATCACTGAAAAACACGTCAATGCAATATTTTCCTCCTTTTTAGAGACTCATAATCTCCTCCACCAAACCCAGACAGGTTTTTGCCCTCTTCAGGGAACAGAAACTGCCCTGATCTCGGTGGTGGAGGAAGCTAGGAAAGTAGTGGATTCGGGCGGCACTGCGGTAATCCTGCTGCTCGACCTCAGTGCAGCTTTTGACACTGACACCATCAGATCCTAATTCAAAGGCTTCACGATTTAGGTATCTCTGGATCTGCGTTGGCATGGTTTCAGTCGTTCCTTGAGAATAGGTCCTACCAAGTCTTTCACAATGAAGTTATCTCCAAGAGAACCCCTCTCTGCTGTGGAGTTTCTCAGGGCTCTTCATTGAGCCCTACTCCTTTTAGCGCCTACACTTGCACTCTAGCTGAGGCAGTTCTCCCTTTTGGAATTCATATCGTCACGTACGCTGACGATACGCAACTAGTGAATGGACTCAACACACCTAACAGTAACTTCCCTGATCCCTATAGGTGCCTCCAAGAGATAGCCTCTTTCGATGAGAGACTCCTTTTTGAAACTTAATGGGGACAAGAGTGAAATCATGGTCTTGGGAAACCGCTCGCCACTCAATGTGAAGGAGATTTGGCCCACCATCTTAGGTCCTGCCCCATCGCCTAAACCCCAGCTTAAGAGCTTGGGGTCTGGTTGGACCAGGACCTGTCCTTCAAATCTCAAGATAGGAAGACAGCCACCACTTGTTTTGGTATCCTTCAAACTGCCCGTAAAATTCTCCCTATCCTACCATTTGAATCTAGGAAAATCATGGTACAGGTCCTTGTCCTTTCCAGGTTGGACTATGCCAACGCAATATACCAGGGGTCCCCGCTGGCCACCATTGCCAGACTTCAAACTACCCAGAATTGGGCTGCCCGATTACTGTTGAATGTTCCCAAAATACAATCTGCCCGACCAGCTCTTAAGGCTCTACATTGGCTTCCTATCCAGGAGCGCATTAATTTTAAATCACTATGCATCGCCCATAAATCCTTCCATGACCTAGGCCCGCCCATCCTTAAGAACATTGTACAGCGGTATGAGCCTAATAGAACTCTCCGTTCCAAATCACTAATCCTGGCATCTGTCCCTAAAATTAAAAAAGCCAGAAGTGGAGGCCGACTATTCTCTCTTAATGCCGCTAAACTGTGGAACTCCCTTCCACTCCCTCTTCGGGACGAACCCAATCATCTTTCCTTCCGCAGATCTCTCAAGACGTGGCTATTCCCTTAAATCCTGCTGATCACCTGCCCTGGTTTCTACAAGCGCTGGGATGCCTTCGGGTAGCCATGCGCTATATAAATACTATTTCAATTCAATTCAATTCAATTCAATTGTGGATGGTTTTGGCAGCATTAGTCTGGATTCCTATCATGCGGAAACCCTCGTGTAAGAGGAGGCGTGATGCGTCATCTTCATGGAATTCTACTTCTTCCTCTCCCATGAAGTGGCATTCTGGGGGATCTGAGGAGTGGCAGAAACACTTAATTAGAGAGACTTTGTTGGAATTGTCTCCTTTTAAAAAGGTGCACAAGGAGTCTTTCAGAGCCCATTCCCCCATGTGCTCTGGTTAGGAGGAGGGTGTTCTTCGGCCAGAAGAAAAAAAGGCAAGTAAATACGGTATGAGATTTTGCCTGAATTATTGGGACATGTTACGGACAACATGGGTTTCTAGAAAGATGTTGTACCAGAGACCTCGTCTTCTAGATTATTGCCACATTCCAGAGTGCCTTTCTGTTGGATTTTCCAGTACACTCCTTCATTTTAGAGGTTCTAAAAAGGGAATGTTAAAACCCAGACAAAATATTTTTGCCACAATTCATGGCTAATTTGCATCCCCTTAAAGATATGCATATAAGTTTGCTGGATGCTGTGCCCATTGAGTCTTTTGTGGCAAGTCTGGTGGGCAGAACCTCCTTTATGGAGGATGCTATTATCAAAGACAGGAAGGATAGAAAAGGTGGGTTTTGGCCTCATAAATGTTCATTCAAGTTCTCACTTGGCCTTCAGGACAGGGATTTATGGTTCTTATGTATCTCAATCCTCCATAAATAGGTAGTTCAATGCATTAGATGTCTCCTCTGACTGATGCTCTTTATGGGATCACATTGAAAAACAAGTGGAATTTATGTCTGACATTTTTTTTTGATGTTGTACATGCTTCAACTTTGACTTGGGGTGCTTGTATAGCAACTAAATGAAACCATGTTTTGAAGGACTGGCAAACTGATGCTACACCAAAATCCTCTGCTTTAAGACTGCCTTTCCAGGGTTTGCAGCTGTTTGGTTTCCAGTTAGAAGAAAGATTCAATAAAATACTCCTCATCTTTTAAGCAGTCTGGCTCAAAAAAGTTGAATATCCAGAAGCGCCCTTACTTTCATCAGCCCTCTCGTCGTCAACAACAGCAACAATGTGCCCCTCAGAGAAAGTTCTATCCTAAGAAGAGTGAGGCAGAAGAAGCCTCAGTCTCCCCCATAGTGTTTCTGACTATATGAATGTTTCTTCAGGATTTGCAGTTGGAGGCAGACTTCTCCATTTCTATGCAGCATTGGAGGCATCTACTTCAAATGAATGGATTCTCTGCACAATCACATCCTACGGGCACAGGATGCCCATAGGGTGACAGTATGCGCTATACAAAAGCTAAAATCAATCAATCAAGGAGGGCTACAGGACTGAGTTTGTAACTTCCCCCATAGATTCTGAGGTAAGGCTGGCTCCATGTTCCAGGAGGAAGAAGAAGCAAATGGTTCTGGCTCAAGGGGTAGAGTCTCTTCTGGAGAAACAAGCGATAGTTCAGGTTCCTCTTGGGGAAAGGGGTCAATGGTCATACTCAATAATTTTTCTGGTGAAGAAATCATCGGGAGGATTTCTTATGATCCAAAATCTATAACCTATGAACAGGTTTGCGCAGACATTAGCCTTTTAAATGGAGAGTTTGCAGTAGGTGATTCTTCTACTAATCAAGAACCATTTCATGTGTATTTTGGATCTCCAGGACGAGTATTACCATGTGCTCATTCATACCCTCAATCAAAAGTGCCAGCGTTTTTGTTTTCAGAACCAGCATTTTCAGTTCTGAGTCCTGTCATTCGGCTTCAAGATGACTCCCTGAGAATAAACGCAGGTGTTGACTCCCCTCATTGCCTTGTTCGACCTTCAGGGTTTTTGCAATTATCCATATCTGGATGACTGGTTTCTCCATGCTCCAGCACTGTGCCAGTTATGTCAGGATCTTGGCGTAGTTTGTGAGGGTGTCTAGAGGTGTGGCTTTGTCCTCAATCTAAAAAAATACAGGGTGGTCCCATAATAGGATCTGATCTTCATTGGGGTCAGGTTTTGAACCCATCTCAACAAAGTCTTTCTTCCAGAATCCAGGTTGATGGAATTGCAGTCCCTGGTTGTCCAATTGTCCAGCAGCCAGTCCCTCCTGATGAGATGTTGGTTTTAACTCATGGGTCACATGGCAGTGGCCGTGTTCATGGTTCCATGGGCCAGGTTACATCTGTGGCCTTTTTACAGCTATCTCCATGCTTGGTGGCACACTCCTTTGAGTGGACTCAAGGTTCAAGTCCCAGTGACACAGGACATTTGGTATGAGCTTCTTGTTTTGATGGATGAATTCCTCTGATCTGGAAAAGGGAGTTTTCCTTCAACCAGACCCTCACAGAAGTATTGAAAAAGGATGCCAGCTCATTTGGTCGAAGGGCTACTTTAGAGGGGTGGTTACTTCAAGCCAGATGGTCCCTCAGGACAGCATCTGCTCCTCCAACTGGAGGAAGCTCATGGCTGTGTTTCAGGCTCTCCTGGGCTTTCTATAGTATACGGAAGGTTGCAATCTGGTGGTCCAGACGGACAATATGGTGGCAATGGCATAGCTCAACTACCAGGGGTGGTCCAGGTCCCAGTCCTTAAATCAGTTGCAGACCACCTGCTCCAGTGGGCTGAGTGTTACCTGGCGTTCCTTTGTGCAGTACACCTCAAGGGGGTGGAGAATGTAGAGAGGGATTCCCAGCAGAGTATTTCCTTCCTCAGAGGAAATGCCCCTAACCAAAAGAGTTTTTCTCCAGATTTGTGCTGGGTTTGGTTAGCTGAGTCTGGATCTGTTTGCTCCTGCCACAATGCTGAGGTTCCCTGTTTTTGTGCCAGAGTTCATCAGGTGGGGTCCTGAGAGTTAGATGCTTTGTTGACCCCCTGGCCTCAATCTCTTCTGTATGCTTTCCCCCCATATTCCACTGACTCCCAAGCTGCTAGCCAGGATGTTGAGGGAACAGAGGGAGTTAATTCCCTTTTGGTCTTGTCAGTCATGGTTTCCTCTTCTAAAGTCCCTGGCTGTTCAGGGTCTTTGATTTCTACCTCTGTTCCCCTCTCTTCTGTGGGGGTCTCATGTCCTCTTGCTTCCGAGCTCCGCCTCTTGGTGTGGAGGTTGAAAGGTGGAGGTTGCAGAACAAGAGATTGCCCAGTCATTTAGCTATTGCCATTTAGCAGTCAAGGAAGCCTTCTGCCTTGAAGTCTTATGTTAGGAACTGGGGCAGATTTCAGAGGTGGTGTTCCTTCTTGAATCTTTCTCCTGTGGACTAACCTTTGAACTACATTTTTCAGTTCTTTCGGGATGGTTTTGAGAACAAGCTTTCTGTGTCCACTCTGCATGCCCAATGGGCAGCTATTCGAGCTTTCAGATCTCCCTGGGGTAATCTTGACAATTCTGAGGATTTGGTGGTTTGTTTGTTGAAAGGTTTCTCCATTTCCCGGCCTTTTATGTGTCCGTTATACCCATGGTGGGACTTGCCATTGGTCCTTATGGCACTTGTTTTGCATCCTTTTGAGCCTCTTGATACTGTGAATGTTAAGGTACTGACAATGAAGGTTGCCTTTCTTGTCGCCATCACTTCCGCTAGGCACTTTGGGGAAGTGGGTGCATTGTTAGTGAAGGTGCCCTTTTTTTCCTTCTGTGGTGATGGTGTCGTGCCACTCCTGGACCATCTTTTTTGCAAAAGATTTCCTCTCAATTTCATAGGACTCATGAGATTGTTTTACCTGCGTTACTTAGGGCTATGATTCTGTGAGGGCATTTTAGTAGCAGGCATATGTGAAGAGGGCTCTTTGGGTGTATGTGAAGAGGTCCAAATCCTTTTGTTGTTCTGATTTACTGTTTGTTTCATTTGGTTCTTGAAATATAGAGGAAAAGGATTCTTTGTTGTCCATCAGTCATTGGATTAAACAGATTATTTCCTTGGTTATTCTTTATCAGGTTCTCTGCCTCCCGAAAGGGTTCAGGGGCATTTTACTAGATGGTTGAATCAAGGCAGCCGAGCCTAGCCCGTAGCCTACCCTGGATCTGCCAGAGCAGTAGATTAGCCAGACAAACCCATATTTGAGATGGTAGAAAGAATTAAAGAGTGAAGCAACAAAGTCAACTAACACCATTGACGATTGTTTGGGTTGCAGGACATTGAGACACACTCTTTAATAGATGTTTTCTTTGCTTGTTGTTACTTTATTACTGTCATAAAATAAGACACAGTTTAAATGCTCTCCTCTGGATCTGGACGGATGAATCAAGAAACTGGGTGTTTCCCAATGAGAACTAGCAAACCCACAGTTCCTGCTATGTTAAGTGATTAAGAATAGGAAACGCATAGTAAAATGGCTGAAACGTGCGACTACTAAGTGAATTATTCAGGATTGTTTTTTAGATCTGAAACATAGTGAGGGATTGTTATGATAAGAGATACTAAAAAACATATGTAATTCATGACATTCATAATTTCGGGCAAGATTTCTGAAAATAGCATAATAATCCTTAGTTTATTGTAAAATGAAATATTTAGATCACTTCCCTATCTTATTTTTGTTAGAATTGCCTGTATGAATTATTTTAATTTGTATAAACGCATATCTACAAAATAAATCGTTCGCCACAAATGACCAAGGAAGAACATTTATTGTAGATAATTTTCGGATTATGAGATTTGTCACAGTGAGAAACCCTCACCAGATTCTATGTTTGCTGTAATGAATAGCACATTACTTAGCGGTTTCATAACATTCATCTTTGTTACTCTAGATCTTTTATTGTTTAAGCGGAAAGCAGATATTTGCAAACAAAATGGAGAAGTCTTGTGGGGGGCAGGCAAACCATGGATAGGCAAAAATGAGAGACAATGAGAGAGCTTTGAGAAACACAAACAGTAAAGACCATGGAGAAAGTGAAATACATTGATCTAGTTAGAGAAACAAACAAGATAAGGCATCAGAAACAAAGAGGGTAATGAGAACAACCAGAAACAGGAGAGACTAAAAGAAATAGACGAAAAGGGGCAGGAGGAAAGAATTACAGAACAAGAGAAATGAAAGGGATAACTAGAAAACGAGAGAAAATATTGTTGTTTCACCTATGCATTGGGGTCGTTGGTAGCCTGCTGGAAGTCTATGTTTCACCGGCACTCCCCAAATACTTAACTAAACACTCTTGAAATGACATAGTTTAATTGCTGAAGCTAACTCTCACCTGATAGCTTTTCCGTTGTTCAAGGTTTCCAGTTTCAGCTTCTTCATTAGAGCCATTAACTGAAATTAATTAATTTCCAGAATTAGTAAATTGTTCATTGCAGACATTGTGAATTAGGCACCTTGTGGAGGCAGCCTATAAAGCAAAGAACCCTCGTTTTACAGACTTGTTCTCGAAGGCGCTGCCTCTTTCTAATTTTCTTGGATTTCACATCTCTAAGTTAAGCACTATGGGCCATATGTATCAACAAACCCTTTTGCGATTCCTAAATAGCGAATTTTAAGGAATCGCTATTTAGGAATCGCAAAATGGTATGTATGAAGAAAATCGCAATTTTTTAGCGATTCCTTAACCTTCCTTATTTGCGAATTCGCATTTTGCGAATTCGCAATTAAGGAATAATTCCCAATGCATTCCTATGGGCCAGGAGGCCCATAGGAATGATTGCGAAATAATTCTCAAATTGCGAATTCGCAATTTGCTAATCGCAATTTGAGAATTATTTCAAGGGTGCAGGGGTGTCTCAAAGACACCCTGCCGCACCCCTTAAATGTACATGTGTGTGCATATGGCGCCCATACATGCCCTATGGGCATGTGTGTGCATCACATGCCACCTTAAAAAATGCCAAATTGTGCATTTTTTGAAGAAATCGCAAGTTACCATCAACTACAAGGTAGTGGTAATTTGCGAATTCTTAACCATAATTCGCAACTCAGAAATGCTACATACATAGCATTTAAGGAATCGCAAAATTGTGATTCCTTAAATGCTATGGCAAAATAAGGAATCGCAAAACTTTGCTATTCCTTATTTTGCGAATGTTTCATACATCCTAAAACATGCAAAAAGGCCGTTTGCGATTCGCAAAGGCCGAAATTCTGCGAATTTCGGTCTTTGCGATTCACAAAAGGCTTGATACATATGGCCCTATGTCCTAGTTTGGTGATATTACAATAGGATGTGGACGTGCCGATTGGATGCACTGTCAGGTCTGTTCTTGGCCCTTGGTGACACAAAGGCAGTTAGGAAAATCTTGTGGCAAGTATTGCAGTTGCCCTTAGAAACACAGGAATCCAGTTTGTGTGCAAGCTCACTCAATTGCCAAGTACAATTTGGAACAGTCTAGGCTTACCCATGGACAGTGGTATGTGTATGAACATCTAGTTCAGGCAGCAGGTGTCACCCGTGATGGAGCATGATTTTTGTAAATAAAATCGGCTCAATGAAATTCGCCCAAAAGAGTGAATTAACATGAAATTAATAAAACGGATTATTATTAACACATGAAAACATAGTGTACAACGTGATGATGTGTAAGGGAAAACTCGATAAATGTTTCCCTAGGTAATGAAAATAACGTAATGAGAAACTATTTAAATGTTAGTTGAGAAACGTAGATGATTAGTATTTATTGAATAATGAGGATTATCCTATCTGTCTAATTGAATGTGGTTTATCCCTCCTAAAATGCAGAGACACGACAAACATAGAAGAAAAGCTTTTATTCTTCGTAAAAGACTTTATCAATCTTTTAGAAATAATTCTCTCTTTTGCTCGAATAATGTAGACCTTTGAAAATGTTAGAGGATGTGCTTCCATGCTCCTGTCCTTCAAAAGTTTCAAGTGTTTCCTTAGAGTGCAGATATTAGTCTATTTCTGAAAGAACTTTTTAGGTTTTTCCTTTCTAGTTGAGAGATGAGGTAGTTCTACTGTAATTGTTTCAACATTTATATACTTATGTAACAAAGACTTTCTTTTCCTTCCTCGGAAACTGATGTAATGTAGTTAAGACAATAGTCGTTTTGAAATATCTGTGAGCTAAAACTCCCCATGCGAAATGACCAATGAGGATGCGAGGAGAGGAGAGAAAATTAAACATTTATTGGAGATAAGAGTGTGATGTATTATAAAAGCTACTGTGAGGAAATGTTCACCGGCTCGTTCACAAGATCGGTGACCTATCCCTGCGTTCGTGGTATGCCGAATGCCATGCTGATCCTGTTACTCTGGCTTGTGTGATTTCCTGCAATTCCTAAAGACTTTCCTTAATGGCTTTGCACATCATCGGCTGGTGAGGCTACTTTTGCTATACCCTTTCGGCCAGGGGGTTAGATGTTCAGACTAAATGCACACTGTGCATTTGTAATTCTAGGTTCGTATGAGAAACTGATAATCTTGCATTTTTGTCTTTGCAATTATTTTTTCTCTCTCCCTCTGGCTCCTCTATACCTTTTTGTTGATGTATTTTAATATGAGTTGTTTCTTATTGTGAACTTATCCTGTAACACTGGATCTGAGTGATGACATTCTAATCCATGTACTTGTGTTTGACTTTTCATGTAATGAAATAGTAATAAGAAATAATAAGATAAGAATTAGTGTTTTTCTTTATTCATGGGTATAATGAATTATCTGACATGGTTTTGATTAATACTAATGTTTAGCCTATTTCTTCATTGTAGGTCCACATGAGGGAATAGCAATCCGTAGATCATTATTTAGTCCCTTTTAGCTCTACCAAAGATCCATCGGAGGACCTTTGATATTGCTAACTGTGTGATAATGACTTTAGAGTTACCTTTCCAATAGTTATGGGACATAAGATAATAATAAAAAAATTAAGCCCAAGCAGTTTTAGTCTTTGGTTAAAAAATATATCACTATCATGAAAGCATGCTCGATTCTTAAATTGATGGTATTAATGAGACTGCTGAAAGCAATATCCTTGTTGATTTATATCTCTGTGTGTCTATGCAAGGTTATAAGAGGTTGTGTGAGCAGGCTAATCTCAGTTAACATTCCAAAGCACCTGCACCATAACATAGTTTATCAACTTCGAGGTACATTATGCTGACGGACTCTTAACTCGGCTAAACAAGAATATAAAAGTGCGCTAGCAATATATAAAAAAGCCATCAGTACACAAAAGAATCTGTTCTTCACTGGTCGAATTGAGCACGCACAGAACTCAGCTAGGATGCTATTTCAAGTGGTGAACTCTCTGTCCAATCCTCCAGTTGGATCTACAATAGAGAATTCGCCGGAATTTTGTACCGCACTAGCCACATTTTTTACCACTAAGGTAATGGATATTTATTCCACTTTCTCCAAAGAGCTGGCAGGAAGAACCGCTGATTTAACCATTCAACCAGCACTGAAGTATCCTTCCCTTACTCAGTTTCAGTCAGCTACCGAAGATCAGGTCCACGTACTTGTTGGCAAGATTAAATCAGGCTCTCCATTGGACCCATGCCCTCCGACCATAATGAACCAACTACACAATGTTGTTACCCAGCCGCTGACCAACATATGCAATTCCATCTTCAAAACC
The DNA here is from genome assembly GCF_964263255.1 of Lissotriton vulgaris. NCBI lineage: Eukaryota > Metazoa > Chordata > Amphibia > Caudata > Salamandridae > Lissotriton > Lissotriton vulgaris. The sequence goes on from NC_141687.1 coordinate 1,203,910,231, forward strand.
GGTGTCTATCCACAGACCTGGAAGAAGGCTATTGTTAAACCTTTGATTAAGAAGCCTTCCTTAGACCCTACCATCACCTCCAACTACAGGCCTATTGCCTGCCTTCCCTTCCCTGCCAAAATAGTAGAGGCAATAATGAATAAACAGCTCTCCGAGTTTATTGAACAACATAAGCTCCTAGATGATACTCAGTTCGGGTTCCGGAAGGAACACGGAACTGAGACAGCACTGGTAAAAGCCTCGGATGAAATTCGAGAGATCATGGATTCAGGAGGCGCAGCAGTGCTTATCTTGTTGGCCCTGTCTGCTGCTTTTGACACGGTCGACCACGTCATCTTGGTCGACCGTGTCGCAACCCTTGGAATTAGTCATCTGGCTAAAGATCTTATAGCCTCTTTCCTAGTCAATCGCAAACAGGCAGTTGAATTGGGCAACTCCTATTCGCCCACTTCTGAACTGCTCTGTGGGGTCCCTCAAGGATCCTCGCTAAGTCCCACGCTTTTTAATATCTACGTTGCGGACTTGGCGAGGGTCATTAAATCTCATGGGATGCGATTGACTACCTACGCGGATGACACCCAACTTGTGTTGGCAGTACACAAGAACGGTCCAGTGGTAGCAGCTAAGTTTCAGGAGGGGCTACTGGATGTACAATCATGGATGCACAGTAACTGCCTGAAACTTAATGCAGAGAAAACCGAAGTTATGACCTTCGGTAAGATCTCCCCCGAATGGTCCTCAACATGGTGGCCCAGTCAGATGGGCTCCCCCCCGGTTCCTGTTGTTAAGGTTAGGAATTTGGGAGTTATCTTCGATAACAAGTTATCATTTGGTTACCATGTAAATAAGGTGGTCTCTGCTGCATTCTTCGTGCTGAAGAAAATAAAAAAACTCATGCCATACCTGCCTGCCTCGGCAGGGAAAACACTCATCACCACCTTAGTGTTTTCGAAGCTGGATTATGGAAACGCCCTCTTCCTTGGTACAAACAAATACATTCTGAATAAACTACAGTCTGTGCAAAATATGGCAGCACGGATCCTACTTAATATTCCCTGGCGACACTCCACTTCAGTAGCCATACGCCATCTACACTGGCTAAGGGTGGAGAGCAGAATCAAATTTAAGGCTCTCTGTATCGCCTATAAGGCCATCCATCAGACTAGACCGAAGTTCCTAAAGGAAGCTTTTCAGGTATACATACCTGGAAAGGATTTAGGATCAGCGGCAAGCTGTCTATTGCATGTCCCCCGCACAAGAACGGCCACATGGGGAGACAGAAGTTTCCTGGTAGCAACCCCCAGATTGTGGAACACACTCCCCTTGCACATTAAAACAGCACCAACACTCATTGCCTTTCGCAAGGCCTTGAAGACATGGCCATTCAACCAATAAGTTCAGGCCCTGAATTTTGTGCATCCCAGAATATCTCACTGCGCCTAGACACCCTAGGGTATTAGTTGCGCATTAAAAATTCCATAAATAAATAAATAAATAAAATTAATGGACCTAATGCAGTTCCAACTGTAACAGCCTCCAATGGCTCCCTGTCCAAGACACAACAAAGTTTGTTGTACCTATCAAAACCTTGCCACAGTTGCAACCATTTCCTCCAACAGTACACCCGGTTCATTCCTTTTTGTGGCATCAATCTTTATTAGTTTATTTCAGAAACAATTCCGTTGTGATTTCATTGCTTGCAGTATATCTTCAAACATACACTAACTAATAGAGACCATGGAATGAAATAATCAATGACAATGTACTGCATCAGTATTTGGAATGTTATTATTGACATTCAACACCCACACTCTACAATCCAAACATTCAATGATACTCACATTCCTAAAGTTATGGACTCTGTGTATATCCTCTTCTCACGCAAAAACCTCTTACTCGCCAACTTCTCGATCCGTCTCCTGTTCTATATTTTCCTACTTGTTGTACATATTTTTCCAAGTGTTATTCGGTCTCTGCCTATATACACACACATATGGGTGTAGTTCCCATTATGCAGGTATCCGTTTTTATATAAACTGGAGCATATTTACGCCTTCACTTTTAAAACAGGTCTGCACTAAATGTAACTTCCCTTATATTTGATATACTTATCAGTTCACATTCCTTCCATATCATCTCAAAATCAGTCCTGCATTGGTTTCTGGGTCCTATATTAGTTATCATAGTCCTGTGTATAATTCTTATGAATTATTTTAAGTTATTCTTATACTCCGGTGAGTTACAAGCTTCCTTCTGGCAATTTATTGTGTTATGCATTGGTTTTATGTTATTTATCACTCTCTGTGGATTTTATTTTTATTTTTTTATTTTTTTATTGGCATTTAGTATTAGTGACAGTTAGGCAGATACATATACAACAAGTGCATGAATCTTTTTTAGAAACATGACCTGCTACCCAAATAGTAGACAGTATCCATTTTTTGGTATATATCCATTCGGGCCAATTACGTGTTGGCAGACAAATAGAACAGTTATAATACACAATATAGCCATACAGCACATCATCTTGGGTGTACCACAAGGCTGTACACTGCCGTTATACAGCAGTTAGCCTATTACAAATTCGCAATGGAGGTGACTTGGCCTCAGTCGAACAGGGTGTCTATTGGGTAGCCTACAGTGTATGCCTCATTTAAGTGACCTTGTAAGAAAAAAAACCAGTAAACTAGTGCAGGGCGGCCATGACAAACACCTTATTAAAAAATAGTCAAGGTAGGATCAGTGTAAGGAGCATGTGGGGACCGCAGTTTGCTGATCATATGTGTGTGAGAGCTCAGGGGGGCAGGCATCGCTCGCATTTCATTCCACCCGTAGGGTGTGTTGGACTCCTATGACTGTGTGCTTTCATCTGTCTGCATCTCTAATATCCCTCACGCCTCCAGCCAAGTCCCATTTGGGGTGTGGATTCCATATTTGCTCAAATCTATAATATATATTATCTTTTCACATGAGGTTAGAACGGAGACGAGAGAGCAGGAGACAGGTAAGTAATGCATTTGCATAACTAACAGGAGGAGTTCACTGAGCTACCTGTGAATAAACACATGTTATTACTATTCACACAGCACTATGGGTTTCAGACATTGATGTTTAGTTGTTCCAGGTCACAAGTGACCTTGAGGACAAGGACCAGGACAAAGACAAAAACCAGGCCCAGGAAGACCTAATCTATGAGCCTCAGTGTTACCACTGCAGAGGGGACCAGGTCCAAATAGACAATGAAGAAAGGGACAAGTGAAAACAGGACTAGGGGCACCAGGACCAGTGTGAGAAGGATCAGGAGGATGTGGGACACGGGTATCTGTCCCCTGTGGGCAATGGTACAAAGAAATAGAAGTACCAGGTGTAGAAGGAAAGAAGGCTCTGGGCCATAACAATCAGGAGGGCTAAGCATGAGTACACAGACCAGGACCAGAGGAATGAGGACAACTTGGACCAGAAGTAGCAGCCCAGGGTAGACAGAACAAAGAGGACCACTACCAGAGACCAGTGAAAATAAGGACCGAAAGGAGGGCCAATATCAGAGATCATACCAAGGAGGATCAAGGGGCCAGAAGTGAATGGACTGGGAGAACTAGGACCAGAAATGTCAAGCATGACCTGGAGACCCTAGACTACAATGGCCAGGATACATATAAAGTTCAGGCCCAGTGGGACCAGGATCAGAAGGTTCATTAGGGTCAGACTTAGGGGATCCCAAATCAGGGTGACAAGGAGAACATGAATCACGGTGACCCCAACAATATATTAACTCAGATGACTATTGCCAGAAGGATGAGTAAGGCCAGGGGACCATTACTAGGAGGACCATGATAGAATGTATCAGGATGAGATGCACAAAAACAAGGTGGAACAGCAAACAAGAAGAACAGAAGGACTAGTAGAACTAGGATGGGGCAGGAGGACCATGAATCTACGGGGGTTAGGGAAACCAAGGCAAGTGGGGCCAGCACCAGAAGATCTGATAAATAAGCACCAGGCAAAGGAGAAACAGAACTAAGACCAGGACTACATGGACCAGGCGAACCAGGAGTAGCAGGATTAGGAGCAAGCAAACCAGAGGACTTGAAAAACCAGTGGAGCTGGACAAGGATGACTGTTGGATAAAAATCACGATGAAGGAGATGAGAAAAGGTCCAGGACTGTGCACTTGTTAAATAGGAGACCCAGGATACAAAGGACTAGGTGCAGGAATACATGGTAATGACAACCAGACAGACCAGGAAGTACAGGGCCAGGTATTTCAAAGGCTAGCATGAACCGGAGGGCAAGGAACTTTGACAGGATAGGATGATCTGTGGTGAGCAAGGACAAGCTATTGCAAAACCATGAGGGCATGGAGCAAGAAGACTAAGGTAATCAGGACCAGATTGACAATGACTATGAAGATCAGGACCTGGAAGGGCAATGGCCAGTAATACTAGGATAAGTAGCACAGGGACTATAAAGAACAAGAGCACCCAGAAGCCCAGAACAAGGACGACTGGATGACCTAAAAGGATCATGATCAGGAGGACCAGAAACAGGCACAAGAGGGCCAAGACAATTGGGACCTAGGGGGGCGGGTAAAGGATTGTCAAGTGGGGCAGAGCAATCATTACAGGTTGCAGAACCACGGTGAGGAGGATCAGATGTAAGAAGCCCAACCAGGATCTGGAAGATAATGGGCACTGGACAGTAGTAGTCAAGAGGATCAGGTCCAAAATGCCGAGGTTCAGGTGAACCCAAACAAGGAGAACCTCGATCAAGAGGACCTGGATCAAGGCTGGAACCAATCCTGGAGGACCAGGACAATGCAAACAAGGAGGACAAACATTGAGAGGGTCAGGACACAAGAGATTAGATGGACTAGGACCTCTGGTACCAGGGCTAGGAGTTTCATGGTGATGAGAACCATGGCACGGTGACCAGGGCAAAAAGGACCAGAAAGGAACAGAGCCAGATTGGTCAAGATTGCAGGAACCAAGAAGGACACGGATCGCCAAATAGCATGGTTTATGAACACAACCCAATAGGACAAGAAGGACTATGACAAAGTCGATCAAGACCCTAGGATGGCTGGTGGACTAGGTCCATGAGAAGTAGGCGTAGGAGAAACTAAACTATAAGGATCAGGACCAAAAGAATCTGGGCCAATGGGCACATAGTTTTGGGAAGGATAGGACTATGAAAAACAAAAATAGCACGACTGTGGCTAGGAGAGACCAGGGACACAGGGCGGTGAGACCAGGGACACCGACAATAAGAGCCAAAATGAAAAGCTTTAAGAGGATCAGGAAATGAAGGCAGAGGGGGGCCAGTAAGGGGATTAGGACCTGGAGTACCACCACCAGGAGGACCAAAATAAGGAGGAAAAGGAGCATCAGGGTCAAGGTCATCAGTACTGGGAGGATGGCACCTTGGAGGTTAAGGCTACAGGGCTAGGAACAAGATGGTTAAGAGGATGAGAACTGAATGGCCAGGCCCAGGAGGAGCATGAATAATTGGTGTAAAAGCACAAGGAGCATGAGGACCTGGACCAGATCTTGGAAGACTAGGAAGAATAGGAGCATGCAAATTATGGCCTATAGGGCTAGTAGGCCAAAATATGCTAGGAAGAATAGGGAGGCCAGTACCAAGGATGCCAGGTACCCTATTAGGCAAAGGACGCACTTTTCCTGTTTGCGCCCGGGGCACCTTAAATCAGGTGGACCCAATCCTGGAGGACCAGGACAATGCAAACAAGGAGGACAAACATTGAGAGGGTCAGGACACGAGAGATTAGATGGACTAGGACCTCTGGTACCAGGGCTAGGAGTTTCATGGTGATGGGAACCATGGCACGGTGACCAGGGCAAAAAGGACCAGAAAGGAACAGAGCCAGATTGGTCAAGATTGCAGGAACCAAGAAGGACACGGATCGCCAAATAGCATGGTTTATGAACACAACCCAATAGGACAAGAAGGACTATGACAAAGTCGATCAAGACCCTAGGATGGCTGGTGGACTAGGTACATGAGAAGTAGGCGTAGGAGAAACTAAACTATAAGGATCAGGACCAAAAGAATCTGGGCCAATGGGCGCATAGTTTTGGGAAGGATATGACTATGAAAAACAAAAATAGCACGACTGTGGCTAGGAGAGACCGGGGACACAGGGCGGTGAGACCAGGGACACCGACAATAAGAGCCAAAATGAAAAGCTTTAAGAGGATCAGGAAATGAAGGCAGAGGGGGGCCAGTAAGGGGATTAGGACCTGGAGTACCACGACCAGGAGGACCAAGGTAAGGAGGAAAAGGAGCATCAGGGTCAAGGTCATCAGTACTGGGAGGATGGCACCTTGGAGGTCAAGGCCACAGGGCTAGGAACAAGATGGCTAAGAGGATGAGAACTGAATGGCCAGGCCCAGGAGGAGCATGAATAATTGGTGTAAAAGCACAAGGAGCATGAGGACCTGGACCAGATCTTGGAAGACTAGGAAGAATAGGAGCATGCGAATTATGGCCTATAGGGCTAGTAGGCCAAAATATGCTAAGAAGATTAGGGAGGCCAGTACCAAGGATGCCAGGTACCCTATTAGGCAAAGGACGCACTTTTCCTGTTTGCGCCCGGGGCACCTTAAATCAGGTGTGCCGGTTGCAAACAGGGAAAGTGCACCCTATTACATGGAATGCGCTGCCCCCACCGCAGAGCATTCAGGTGAAAGGCAGCAACCCACCTGCACTTTTAAAGGGGATTAGAGAGTGACTTCAGCCGCCTGCAAGGGGATATTTGGGGGGGCCAAGGGACCCCCCTTCCCCGCTCCTGAGGGCTGTAATCATGGGGCGCACTGACAGTGCACCTCAGACAGCATTTTTGCCTCTGCGCCTGCTTCTATATTACAGCGCTGATGCAGAGGCAAATGAATTCCCTCATTTGCTTGGGGCCATGTCCCCATGAATATGAGGAATACCATCAAAAGATAGCACTGGTGCTTTATGTGCTACAGCAATATCAGTATTACAGAAGCGGTCGCACAAGCGTCTGTGGCCCCTTCTGTAATACCAAATGCCTGAGAGACGTGCAAAATGGTCGAAAATACCCGTTAAATCCCCTGGGCACTTCCATAATATGGCCCCAGGAGGAAGATAGGAAGTAGCCCCAGGACCAGAGCAAGTAGAATTAGGCAAATCAGCACCAGCAGGAATAGTGCTAGGAGTACAGGAGTACAATGACCATAGGAACAGGGCTCAGAGTACCACATGAATCTGAAATACCAGAAGCTGGTGAGGATGATCAAGAGGGCCAAAACAGACAGAGTGAGGCAGACTAAGGGGACTGGACCTGGATGCCCAGGATGACCGGGACCAAAATGATGATGCTCAGAAGGACCCAGACAAAGAGAACCAGAACCAAGAGTACCAGACCATTGGGAGCAATGCCAGAAGGATTATGAGGACAAGGCACAAAGCCAGGAGAACCAGAATGATCCAAAGCAGAAAGACAGGGGCTAAGAGAGCACAGGCCTAAGAGGACCAGAACAAGAGATACCAGGTGGACCGGGGACACTAGCAGGATTAGGAACTGATGTAATAGAATTCGGTTGAGTAGGGAGGTGAGAAAGATCAGAATGGCCAGGTCAAGGGGACAACAGTCAAGAGGATCAGTAAGAAGAGGAAGAGCTAACAGGCGTGGGCCTGGAAAAAACAGGATGGCCATTAGAACCATAATCAAGGTGATTAGGCATAGAAAAACCCAAACAATGAGGACCACAAACAAAAGGTCTGGTGAGGAAGAATAGGAGAACAGGACCTGTAGAATAAGAAGGAGATGACCAGGCAAACAAAGCTAACAGGACAAGAGCTAAGAGAACCAGGACAAGAAGGGCCAATTTGACCACAACCAATTGGAAAAGGAATGTCAGGTCACAGATGCACAGGACAGGGGTATCAGGACCTGGCATACCAGGGCAAGGAGGACAAGGACAAAGAGGAAATGGAGGACCAGGACAAGGAAGATCAGTGTTAAAGTGACCCTTTCTGCAGGGTCATCCCCAAACCTTTTCCTTAACCCTCTTGTTTTATTAATTTGTTTCTGTTGGATTTTAGGACTCTGTGCACTTTACCACTGCTAACCAGTGCTAGAGTGCTCGAGCCCTCTCCTTGAAACATAGTAAAACTGGCTTACACCCAACTGGCACATATAATTTACTTGTACGTCTTTATTACACTGCCACTGCATATACTGAGGGCATGTAAATAAAATGCTACTAGTGGGCCTGTAGAATTCCTTACGTCACCCACTTAAGAAGCCTTTTAAAACATTTATCAGGCCTGCCATTGTGGTCTGTGTGTGCACTTTTAAGCTGCCATTTAGATCTGCAAAAGAAACCTTTTGCCAGCTCTAAACCTTCCTTTTTATTTTATTTATTTTTATTTATTCATCTTATAAAGCGCACTATCACCTTGCAGGCCTCCTGGCGCTGATGGCTCAAAAAGGCAGGAGGATGTATCAAGACATGGTCAGGCATCTAGGTCTTAGGGAACAGCCAGGTTTTTACACTTTTTCTGAATGGAAGGAGCTCCCTAATTTGTCTGATCTCCCAAGGGAGTCTAGTCCACAGTTTGGCCGCTGCCACCCCAAAAGATCTACCCCCTGACCCAGCTTTCCTGAACCTTGGTACCGTCACCAGTCTCGCCGATGAAGAGCGGAGCAATCTTGTTGGGGTGTACCAGTCAAAATCTTTTTGCATCAGCGCAGGTCCTATCCCATGGAGGGCTTTAAAAACAAGGCAGAGAGACTTAAATTGCACTCTCTGTCTCAAAGGGAGCCAGTGAAGCTCTGCCAGAGCTGCAGACGTGGAAGACCTTCTAGGCAACCCAAAGACTAACTTGGCTGCAGCTGACTGGATCCTTTGTAACCTGTCCAGCATAAAATTAGGGGAGTCAAGCAGAAGGGCATTACAATAGTCAAGCCTACTGAGAATCGTACACCTTGCCACTTGTGCACGTGCCTGAGAAGGTAAAAGCGGAAAGATTTTCCGAAGGGACCTAATGATTGCAAAACAGCAAGCTGTCGTTTTCGTGACCTGAGCTTCCATAGTAAGTTTGTTGTCAAGCCTGATGCCCAGATTGCGGACAGTTTTCACTGGCCGAACTGCGGTCGAAGTTCCAGGGGGCCAGAAATTGCAAGGAAGGGGATGAGGGATCCTATTCACGGCGCAAAAGAGCACCTCGGTTTTTCCTGCATTGAATTGTAGGTAGTTGTTCTGTAACCAATGGGCCGTGTCCCGCAAGCAGTTATGAAACACCTCCACTGGTGTCGAGTCCTCTCCCTCAAAGGAGAGGATCAGCTGTGTGTCATCTGCATAATTTATGATGTTAATATTATGTGATTTGATGACCGCAATCAGAGGTTTTATGTAAATGTTGAATATGATAGGGCTAATTGATAAGTCCTGAGGAACACCGTGTGGCACGCTGGAGAATGCAGATTGAAAAGGGGGTGGGACACCGCCTGCTGTCTATCCTGCAGAAAAGACTGAAACCAACGTAAAGCGCAACCTTTCACCCCAGCCTCACTCAATCTTCTCAGCAGGATTTCATGGTTACCCGTATCAAAGGCGTCAGACAGGTCGAGCAGGATCAGTGCTGCTGCCTGTCCCCTATCTGCCCGCCTTTGAAACTCATCCATAATGGTCACCAGGGCTGTCTTGGTCCCTTGAGCCGCCCGAAATCCAAATTGTACCTCCTCCAGTAGTTTGTTCTGTTCCAGGTGCTTAGAAAGAGTGATGCTAACCACACGTTCAACAATTTTAGCTGGGAATGGCAGCAAGGAAATAGGCCTATAGTTTTTTGAACACTCAGGATCAAGGGATGGCTTCTTCAACAAAGGGGACACCAAGGCTTGCTTCCAATAAGAGGGGACTATACCACTAACTAACGACTGGTTTCAGATCAGGCGAAGAGTAGGAAACAATTCTTCCTCATACTCCTCCCAAATCTTGTGTGGAACCGGGTCCATGGGTGAGCCAGAGGAGGTACCCTGTGCCAGTCTGCTGAAGTCCCCTGCCGTTAAAGACAGGAACTCAGATAGTTGTTCGGTGAACTGACAAACGGGGCCACACCCTCCGAAACACTCCCCACAGAGGCAGGAGAACTCCTGGCCTCAGAGACAGTATTTCAGACTGCTTGCTGGCCACTCTCAAGGTCCTCAATAATCAGCTGGATCTTTTCTCAGGAAAACCTAGCCAGGTTCTTACAGAGTTCTTGAGAGGGAGATACTGAATTCTTAGAGGAGTCAGGATTGATGAGGTTATTCAGAATATTTAAAATGCTTCTAGAGCTGTTTGAGGCATTACAAATTAAGGAAGAGAAGTAGTCGGCTTTAGATCTTCTAATCTCATTCTTATAGTCCAAGGTTTTAAGCTTCCACAACATCCTATCTGTCTCCTTGTAGCCACACCTCCATCTCCTCTCAGCCTGTTTACACGCTAATTTCAGATTTTTTTATGCATCATTAAACCAAGGGGCAGAAATTCTGCCCTTACAACTGTGTTTTTTCAGGGGGGCACAATAATCCAAGGCCAAGGTGATCTTTAGACGCAGTGAGGTATAATTCTCCTCAACTTGCTTGTCCAGAGGGAAACAGTCTCCGACCTGAACACCGAGTCAGAAGTCCTCAGCCGTGTCAGAGCCTTCCAGTCTCTCCATAGGTATTCCGTCGTAGGACGCGAAACCTGAGTCTGAGAGGTCTTAAGTTTAACAAAAAATTTAATTAAAGAAGGATCCGTCCAATCCATAGACAGAGTTTCACCAATGTGCAGAAGATGGGGTTCAGAGAAAATTAAATCAAGGAGATGCCCAGCCTTATGGGTGGCCTCAACGACCTGCTGGAAAAGGCCAAGGCCTTCGCATGAGTGGAGTAAGTTGAAAAAACCAGAGTCAAGAGAACCATTTAACCACAGATTAAAGTCCCCCAAAATTACTAATTTATGGTGAGTGGCTGCCATATTAGTGAGGGTATCTAACAGTGATTGTTGCTGCTGAACACTAAAAGCCCCGGGAGGCCTATAGCAGATGATCCCTGCAAAAATGAGCCCAGAATCATTCTTTATGGTCAAACCGAGTAATTCCAGTCCATTGACCACATCCATATCAATGGTCCCTATCTTCCAGGTAGCTTTGTAGATTACTCCAACCCCACCTCCCCTCCCATTTGGTCTGGGAAGGTGGTGGATTTTAAAACCTGGTGGACAAGCCCAACCAGGATCAACCTCACAGTCAGGGCGAGTCCAAGTTTCTGTCATAAACAGAACATCGAGCTTGGGTGCTTCTAGCAACATCTGAATTTCCACGCTATGTTTTGGCAGAGACCTCACATTGAGGAGCCCACACGTTAGAAGACATTTAACAAGGAAGTCTTAATACATATAAGTCACTCTATGGTGACAGCCAGAGGGCAGGGTGCAGCGTATTTTAAACTTTGGATATGTACCTTTAATTTTTACATGTCCATGTAGTTAAAATCTCTTGAATATGTTTTTTACTTCTACAAGGCCTACCTTTCCCATAGGATAACATTGGGTTACCTTATTACATATAAAAAGTGAAAGGTTTAAGATGGAAGGAATTTCAAGTTTGGTCTCTAAAGAATTGTAATTTTAAACCCTCTTTAATGGTAAAGTTGGATTTTATATCACAATTCAGAAAATGCCATTTGTAGAAAGTTAGAATGTTACTGTCCCAACCTTTTGATGCCTGCAGCCTGTATCCTGGGTCACATGACTGGGTGTAGCTTGCAGTTGGTCTTTATGTATTGCTTCCAGAAGTGAGACGAAGTGGGAATAGGTGTTGGAATGATGGCCTTCTGTGACTTAATAAGGTGATGGAGCTGTCACCTACCACACTTGCACATCACAAAGATCCTGCCTCAAAACACTCACAAAGGAGTTCACACTAGTTTTGTGTGCCCCCAGACAAGCGTGGGCCAGGATGGAGGGGTAGGAAATTCCAGACACCTCTGTAGTGGGAGAACTCTAGAAGTTTCTCGCACCATAAAGTGGGCACCAGGTACAAATAGTGGATCCTCTGACCCACCTCTTAAGTACACATCTGGACATGTGGAAGACTCAGAAGAAGGATTGCTGTGCTACTCTGTTGCAAGAAGGACTGTCACTCTGCTATCCACCTGCCTAAGTAAGAAGGACTGGACCTGCATCTTGAGCCCAGGACCACCAGAGTGTCTCCAAGAGTTAGTTTTGTTGACCTCCACATCTGGGCTCTGCCTGCTGTGAACCCTGCCCCTCCCAAGTTGTGCTACCCTAAGCCTCTACCCTTGGAGGTAGGCCTGGAGATGCTGTGCCAGCTCAGCTGTGGACTTTTAGGCATAACTCACACAGGATGATGCATCTCCTTGCAGCTCAGCATGAGAACTGTCACTGCACAATACATCCCTCCACGCAAGACCTCACAGCTCCTCAGAACTGCTGTTGCAAGATGCAGGACCTCACATTGCAACCCCGCAATTCCCTGGAGCTGCCAATGCCTGATGCATCCTCGATGCAGGACCTCAAATCGCTTCCTTGCAGCTCCCAGGAATCACTGCTGCAGTGCATCTTCCACACAAGACCTTGCATCACAGCCCTCAGCTCATCGGAACTGCTGCTGTGTGATACATCCTCACTCTGGGAACTCGCTAACGCTCCACAATCAGGATTTAATGTACTTTGTTCAACAGGCCCAACTTGGTTCTTGTATCCGGCCTGCGCTTCATTGCAGACTGCCTGAGCTTGTGACTTTGTCCTGGTCTGGAGCAACCAGATACCACAGTTGGCGTTTGGGCTTTTCAGTGCTATTTCTACTTAAATCTTTTTGGGTTGGATTTTCACTTTATTACTGTTGCTGTGCTGCATAAATACTTAACACATTGCCTCTAAGTTAAGCCTGAATATTTTTGTTCCAAGCTACCAGAGTGTTAATCATAGGTTAGTTTGGGGTTTCCTTGTCTAGTAACCTTCCATGAACTGTGGTTGCTGCTTGAGTAGGGTTTCACCCACCTCAACTAGTAACCCAGTTTCCTACAGCCAGGATGACCAAGCCGGATGGCTAAGAACAGGATGACCTGAATAAGGAGCGTTAAGTCTAAGTGGAAAATTAGTGTTCACACAGATTGTCAGGAGTAGCAGGACCAGGGCCAAAGAGTATGACAACAAGCTGGAGGAGGACCAGGAGAACTAGTCATGCTAGGAACAGGTGGACTAGGGCTATGACGACCAGGGACCAGATTGGAAGGATTAGGTGGACTTGGAGAAGACGAATAAGCAGGAACAGGGCTAGAAGGCCCATCAGGGTCATAACCAAGGGGACCAGAACCTGAATTACCAAGTGGAGCAGGAGAACCAGGAACTGGGTTATCAGGACAAAGCTGCTGAAGGTCAGGGGACTAGGACAACCATAGCCACAAGGAGCGATGGGACCAGGCCAGGACCAAGATGAACAATCTTAGCCTAAGAGGACCTAATGAGGAGGGTCAGGACCAGTCAACACAGTACAAGGTGGAACACGAACCAGGGTAAGGAGAATCAGGAAGACCTAAACCAGGAAGACTAGGTGTGCCAGACCTAGGAAAATCAGGACAACAGGGTTAGGTGGAAAGGACCATGCAAAACAGCCGGATCAGGGTGAGGATTAGTCCCATCAGACTCAGGAGGCCAAGGAAGGGGTAATACAAGGAAAGGCAAGGAGCAGTGCCAGGATGACCAGAGTCAGGAAGGACAAGAACCAGGAGCACCAGAATCTGGAAGCCAGTACCAGGGTGACCAGAACTAGTTGGATCAGGATGTGAATCAGGAGGACCAAAACAGCCCAGAAAAGGAAGACTTGGAACAGGACCAGGACGAGGACCAACACCAGAAAGCATTGAATAACCTGTATGAGAAGGGAAAAGACCCAGGAGCAGGAAGACACCAATCTGAACCTACACCACATGTATTAGTATATCTCTTTTGTAATCAACTCTTATTCATCCTTTCTATGCTGGCAACCCCCAGACACTCCAACCTTTTTTATCCCACGGATAGACTGGTAAGTGTTTGCTGAAAAATCAAAGCATGCAACGTGAACAAAAGTCAGGACTGTTACACGCTGACCTCTGAGTGATGGCATACACTGCCTGTTGTTGGCACAGTAGTCTGAGGCTAGATCTGAGGGATCAAAACTTTGCAAAGGAATCTAAGGGTGGATGAGTGCAAAGGAGTGTGATCTGTGAAGAATGCAAGAAAGGGTTTGAGAAACTCAGTTGACTGAAGTTGGCTAAAATGGATAACTACTAACAAAGGGGGTTCAAGAGGCAATGGAAATCAGCAATGCGGGGCTTAGGATCATAAGAAGGCTCAGACGAGTAGAAAGGGGTGAGGGAGAATCAAGATAGATACTCTCAGATGAGACAAAGATTGCTAGCTATGATACCAGTGGGAATCATGACCAGATGAGTGGTCTGTGAAACTCCAAGGGCAAGATGAAGAGTGGTGAAGATACATATGTGGCAGAAGTGTTTAGAAAGCCAGCAAAGAGACAATGAATGTCAAGACCAGTTGAGCTGTCTGTGTCTCCCTCACACCTTTGACCTGATATTCCTTGCATGTGTATGTGAGGTAGATATGTGGCAAGAGTGTAGTAGTAAGAGTATGAGTGGTGAAAGTTTAACTGCATGGGCCAATGTGATGCATTTTGCATGATGTGATGGAGAGTAGATACAGCTTACATAGACAATGAAAGTGTGTTGACTGCATCACTGTGGCTGGAGGGTGAACGCCAAAACATTGAAGTGAGGGAGGATGAATTAAAGGCATCCCAGAGACATTTGGGGATCTCCTTGTTAGCAAAGAGCTGCTGATTAGTTCTTCCTGACTGAAAACGTAAGGTAGATGTTAAGAATGAGGGGTAGGTCAGAGGTTTCTCTTGTTAAAGGTGACACAGTTTCTAAAGGACGTCTGCCATTTTGTCTGTGCCTGATGACCACCAGGAAGGCAGATGACAGCCAGATGCTGAAATCTCATGCTGTCCTTGTTTAGGGTACTCCTGCTTTGGAACCATCAGTACTGCGACTGATGTGAGAGCCATCACATTGCACAAAGTCTGTGCCTGAGCTACAGCCTGAAAATTGCACTGGAAAGGAAATGACCCCAAATCCCATGTCTGCATAATAAATATAAAAGTGGAACTGTGAAATGAGCGATCCATGGGTCACAAAAACAGTTTTAACAAATATATGCTAGATACTTCTAGCCACAGATGCCATACCTTAGTATATTCAGTCAGACTGGAAAATCTTGAGCAGTACCTCTACGATTCAGTAGGGGGCACTGACTGACTCGCCATCATCCGCTCCAGATGTGATGTGAGCATTGCCTATAAATGCGCCACCCGAGCGTGCAGTCATCAGTTTTCTTCTTACAGTGTCATCAGCGCAGTTCTGGAATGGCTACCTCAGTTATTCTTTTGCTGTCTTTTTTCAACTTTTTGGCAATATTTTTCAAGCAAGCTTGCTCCCATTCTGCCTTAGGGTAGTCTCCTAAGTAACCTGGGGGTTTTAAGCCCCATGGAAACTGTCACAGGCAGATGTCTGTGACAGATCCCCACTTAGTTTTCCTGTGGTGCCTGGAGCCAGACCATGCCTTCAATGCCTGCCCTGACTTCTCTACGATGAACCCAAAATGGTCTGGTAGACCATGTTAAGGCACCTGGTTGTTCGGCACCAAACTACTCTGCATCGCTCCAGGTCCCAGTTGCATAGGAGATCCCAGGCCCACTCAGTGGTTTGAGTCAGTCATCGTTGAGATTAAAATCTTAATTGGGTAAGTCCCCAAGAAGAAGACAAAAAAGTCAAAGAACACTTGGACTTCCCCGTGCTGTTCCAAGTCATCGGATGAGTCTCAGGAACGACGCCACAAATCTATATCCCGCTGCTACACTTCCTCCATGGAGCCTGTGTCTGGGTCACCTTCATGCCTTCCATAATTTCTTGAACTGAACTATCAGGCTATGCACCTCATCTTTGTGCAAGCCAACCTCTCTGGAGCTCATGTGGGCACAATAAGTTCAGGTGGTGCCCCAACTGGGTTCCCATCAGCAGATTCAACATCGGTGCCAGTTAAGCTAGGATCCGGACTGGATCCCATTGCAAATCCACGACCTTCACCAGAGTCTGGTCCAGTTGTGTTTTTCCAGTGCCGCTGATGCCCCTTGGCCCCATTGACCCCATTGTAATTCATAACTCCGATACTGAGCTGAACTGGCTTTGTCTGATATCAACTCCGGCTCTGACTATCCAGCCACCATGGCTAGCAGACTCCCCAGTTCTTTAGTGGCTGTGGACGCAGCACCCAAAAGCCTCGGAGGAATAACGTAAAATATCTTCCCAGTTCACCAACCTCCTTGCAGCCGCAGCCACCAAACCTCTTTAACATTTCCTTGCAACATCAGAAGCAATCAGTTGGCGGCAAGATCAAGCACCACCTGCACCGCCGGCAGTCCACTACTTAAGACATGTGGGTGCTCCACATTTTTCAGTGGGGTTCAACCCTTCCATTTTCGCATGCCACAGTCCTCAGATTGGATGACAGGAAGTGCAGGCACCTTTGGCCAAAAGGGCCATTGTCAGGATTCCGACATCAGAAGTAGGTTGTGGTCATTATTCCTGCTAATTTCTGGTGAAGAGGAAGGATGGTGGCCTCCCCCCATTCTAGATTTGTGACCTCTCAACTGCTTCCTGAAGAAGGAGAAATTTGAGATGCTCACATAAGATCAGGTCCTGTCTGCCCTGGACCCTGAGACTGGATGGTAGCACTAGATTTAGGGATGCATATTTCCATGTACCCATCCTGCCAGCCCACAGACGTTGTCAGCTGTTTCTATTGGGCCATGAGTACTTTCAGTTCTCTGTGCTCCACTTTGACCTTACCAGCACCCCTCAGGTGTTAATGAAAGCAGCAGTCCTCCGATCATGCTGCACCTTTGGGAGGATCTCCTGTCACAGCAACAGAGCAGGTTTCTGCACCTCAACCTGTGCATGGCCCACCTTCATGCATGAAGATCGATTTGGGGCAGTTAAGAGTCTTTTTCTCTCCCTCCTAACATTTGTGAGGTCTTCTTAGCAGCCATGGGTCCCACCATAAAGACCCTGTATGCCTGCCTTTGGGACAAGTTGGTAGCTTGGTGCACTGAAAAACATGTTGACCCTTTTTAAAAGCGCTGTTTTTTGTTTTGTTGTTAGCCCAGCAAGGCCTTGCCCTTGGCATACTTAAGAGGTAACTTTCTGACATCTCTGCTTTTTTGCAGTTTCTGAAGTCACCTCTTGAGACACGTTTTCTGAAACATTTTCAACATCTGTGTCCCCAAACCCTTCATTATGCCCCTTAATATGGTTTTAACTTTTTTATTGTGTTTGAACCCATGCATTATTGCTCTCTAAGACTTCTCACTATCAAGACAGTCTTCTTGGTGGCCATCACATCGGCCAGGAGGGTCAGTGAGATGAAGGCGCTTTCTGTGAACTCTCCTTACACAGACTTTTGTCAAACTGGCTCTCTGCACCGTCTCCTTTTTGCCAAAGGTGTGACACCTTTCCTTATCGTCCAAAGCATCATGTTGCCAACATTCTTTGTTCCGAATCACGCCTCCAAAGAGAAGGAGAGACTCCAACTTTTGAACCTAAAAAGAGAATTGGCAACAGCAATCGTACCAAAGAACACAGGGTGGACTATCAGCTCTTTGTTGGGTTCGCTGGGGCAAAGAAGGGGAAAGCAATGCAGAAACTGATCATTCCCAGAAGGATTGTACTTTGCATTAAGATCTGCTACGCATTGACCAAGGAGCAACCCCCTGAGGGATTGCAAGCTAATTTCACCAGAGCCAAACCTGCGACCACTGCGTTAGCTCATGGAGTCCTTGTCCTGCACATCTGTCAGGCTGATCCATGGCCTTCTTTGCACACATTCACCAAACACTACTGCCGTGACAGTCGGGTCCGTTGTGACAGGCAATTTGCCCATTTGGTCCTCCAGGACTTCTTGGCCTAAACCCATTTGTAGACCCACTTCTGGGGAGGTATTGCTTTGGTATATATTTTAAAAAAGAAATCTGTGGCTAGAAGTCTCTATCAGTTGAACAAGTTACTTACCTTCTGTAACTCCTCATCTGGTAGAGACTCTATCTAGCCGCAGATTCCTTTCCAACCCTCCTAGCATCCTCGTTCCTGCGAACCAGTCTCCCTACCTAAATGGTCCTTGTAGGCCCTTATTTTCTTTACACTGGTTAATAAGCCTTCGGATGTCTGACACCTCGAGAATATTGTAAAGTAAGGAATTAGGGGCTAGATACAGTCTAACCAGATAAGGCATAACCAAAGGTAAGTAACTTGTTTGTCTCTGTTTTTTCAGTGTCTTATTTCTTACAATATATTTAATAAAGTAAATGATTAATTATGTCTTTCATGCCTCTATGTCTTTCTCTGATATACTGGGAATATTCATTCATATTCCAATGAGGTTTAGTTCTATTAATTACAGTCCCATTTTTTTGCTCAAGGAACCTTGACAGAATACTTCCTGCTGCAGCCCAACAGAGTTGAGGTCATCAGAGGACAGACTTTACATTGTACACCCTATTTAGGGTACAACCTATCTGTAAAGGACAGGAAACATATGATGACCCTGACACCTTTGGAGAAAATCCCCAGCATGGGGAGGCCATACTTTTTTTTGTTTTTCAAAAACAAACTCAGACTTTGGGAGTTTGTGTTTGAAAAACTAAGACCTTTTGAAAAGTTTGCCTGCTGTCCATCAAGTCAGATGGTTTTTGTCTGTCAAACTGATCCTGCAAGGATAGGAACAGGCATGACTGCAGTTTGTGTCAGAGAGTTACCCACTGGTCTGACAGACAGCTCTAAATTTGTCAGCCTAGATCCCTTAGGAGGGTGACAGTGCTGTCCTCCACCATCCAGACAGAGTTAACTCTGTCCCCCTAAGTCAGGCCCATAGTTTATCTTCCTTCCGTCATGAGACTGGAATGAAGCCTCTCAATTATACTGTGATTGTGACTTCACAAGGGCCCCAATGCAATTGTTTCTATTTTGATTTGATTTGAGCTTATATAGCGCAGACAATTACTGTAAGGCGTATCAGTGCTTAACACATTTTGAAAACATTTACCCTAAATATCAGATGTCACTATGACATTGGTATACACAATTTCCAGTTCTGGCATTTGCTATTACAAACCATTTTTTCTGTGTTTTAGTCTGGTTTGTTTAATTGAACTGAACCAGAATTAATGACTGATTTGCTGCAGAAAAAGGTGTTCTGATAACATGGAGCCTTTTGGTAATTCGATATCTGCCTTAGTACGTTCCCACAGCTTTGTGAGTAACAGTGAGTACATGGCTTTAGAGGAGTAAGCAGCTTCAATTTGTATTTTAAAGGTGCTAATCATCTTTATCATTAGCCACCTCTGCAGGTAAACTTAAAGGGGTTAGGAGCATGTGTGGAGTATGAGACATCTCCATAAAGGGCTTCTCAAGTCGCTGTGTCTTGGCCTAAAGTGTAATGGATTTGCAATTTGTGCCATGTCTGTGAAAATAACTTGAAAACATTCAAACATTTGGGACCTTAGGACCCATAAGTAGGTGTGGGCATAACATGTGTAATTTGTTGTAGCCTGATTACAAAAAAATTAAGTGGAATTATGCCTTGATTTGATTGTTTCTTCGGGTAAGAACAGTTGATGTTGCGCCTTTTTCCATCCTCTTCTAAGTTGAACTGTCTTCTGAAAGCATTTACAAATTGTTCCTTTTACTTACTTGTTTCATTCATTAGGGAGCATTCGCAAAACCTGTAGCTTTGCCAGAGTAAGCCAACTGCCCTCGCCCTTTCTCTGTACTATTTTCACACTTCAGTCTTCATCCTGGGTAGCATTCCTATTTGCTGACCTTGCTGTGATTAATTACTCCCACAGCCAGGACCTCACCTTAGTTGGCAGCTGTTCAGTTGAAACTTTTTATAATTTTCTTCTCTCTGAGTATTTATTTTGTCCCTTCTCAGGATATGAAAATGCTCCTGGGGTATTACCGTTTGTGGGGTTCTCCATGTTATATACTACACCAACCTAGGTGTGTTCCCTTCTAATGCTTACAGCAGGGCTAGGCTCCAATGAAAGTGTTTCATTCCCTGTTGCTAACTGTTCCCATATACTCCCAGAGTTCTGACACATGAACATTGATTCCCCTTTCACCACTGGAATGATAGCTCTTCCACATTTGGAGCAATTCCCCTTGCTTACAAAGCTCTTTATCTAGGATGACACTTGGGATAGAAATGCAACCCCCCCCCCCACCTATTACATATCTATATTGCTGCTGGTATGTTATTTCCATTTTAGAATTGTAACCCTTTGCAAGTAGCGTTGTCCTCTCTATGTTCTGAGAATGGCCCTGTCCAGTTCATGACTGTTGGGGTCGACACAACGTAAAAGTCTTTCAGTGTTTTTCTTTCTTTTTTTATTGTCCTTATATCACCATTTATTGTCCTCATATCACCATCTGTCAGTGTGTTTAAAATGGAATTATACCTATGGATGCTGCAGGCTTTCGTATCTAAATGAGCACATTGATTTTTACTTGTACATATAACCTGTGACACATCATAGCTCTCAGCTTCATCTGCAGCTTCCCTTCCAATATTTTTGCATTTGCTACTGTTGTTTCTGAAGTTTCTTCTTGAATAACTGACCCCAGATCTACTTACAATAACTGAGAACATTGTTACTTTTAAGTAAGGCTTCAATTTTGCACATTGACATTAATTGAATACATTGCTATTGTTCATAAACAGTGATATTTTATGCCTCTCAAAAATAGTTTCTAAATGTTCTCCATGTGAAACTCAATCTTTCTTATTGTCATTTCTTCAAGGTACAATTGATAGATTTTACACAAGAAAATTCTATGCCCTTAAAAATCCCCTTCATTTATTTCTGCTGTTGCTTACCTGTGGTTGGCTTAAATCTGGATTTCCTTTCAGTAGCTCTTCAACTACACTGGCATTCACTGCCTTTAGTAAACCCAGAGGGATCTCCTTGACCATACTTTTGGGCAAGTGGGTGAGAACAAAGTTTATGTCTCCATCTTTCAACACCTGCGGAGAAAGACAATTGATGAGGGTCATATTCCATACACCAGGCTCGTCCAAATCCCTGCAGTCATTTCTTCTGTAAATCTGTACTGTAGGCATTGTGACACTCGCACATTCACTATTATATGTTTAACATAGAGCCTACTCCATAGGCATGCTGCCTTGTACTGGGAAGAATACCTTTCGTCCATCCCTCATCTTTCTGGACTTACACTAGAAAAAGCAGACGGGCCCCTGGAGGTAAGATTAGTGGTGGGTATTTGGAAAGGGGATTGGACAGACAAGTAAGAGAGAAAATTGAATAAATAATTTATTTTCCCTCGTCGTCGTCTCTCAAAATACCACACCACCCCACTACTCTTACGTGCACGGGCCGCGGCTGAGAAAAAGCATCATACTCTTAAAGTCAAAACTGCAAAATGCTTCTCCATCACACTGCTGCTGTCAGGCCTTACTTTGAGGTGGCTTCCCAACAATCTCCCCTTTCAAGCTGTGCATATGAAAGCATGTTCCACACTGCCATACCAGAGTCTACACCATGCCATGGGTGTCAACCCTTTCTCCCTTCAGACCTTAACTGTAAACAAGTACCCTTCCCTCATGCCTTGGCTGGCAGGTTGAATCCAAACAGTTCTCCCATAGGCCTCTAGTTAAGCCCTGATAGTCAAAAATCCCCCTTAAAGATAGTATGTGAAAGCAAGAAAGCCTAACATTTGAAGCACATCCGTAGAAACTGCAAACAAATTGAAGGAACACTTAAATGTATTTGAGAAAATTGAGAAGTTGTAAGTTCTTTGCCAACTAAAGGGGGGTATCTGATGTTTTTAAGATCCATTCCTTTAACTCTGGAAGCAGTAGCAGCCTGAGACAGAATAAAACCTATATACAAAGACTTAGGGGAGTTGAAATGTCACTTGAAAGGCTACTCTACAGAGAAGAACTTCAACTTCTTTATTAACACTAAATAGTTAAACCAAAATAATGTATCATTTTGATCCCATTCCTTCTCATGCATTAGACTCACACAACTGCTTTCACCCTCTACACACGGTCACACACACAGCCACCCTCCCCCCTACACCCCAATACTCCAAATTAATGAACTTGTCTAGCCAACATGCTGGGCAGATACCTAAGACAAATCACCTCTTCCTCAAAAAAACAATGAATAGAATCCATGGGGTCCTACATCTACATGCTCAAATCTATTGCACAAACCTCTTACCTACAAGGATACCGCTATGGAATACACACTTCACTGACTAGGGAAGAACATAATGCCCACTTGATTCAAGACTGGGCGTTTACCAGACTCCATACTCCTACCTCCAAAGCACTCTAAAGTGCAAAATTTGGAGTGAAATACTATACAAAACTACTCAATAATGGAATGGACAACCAGTGATGCGGTATTGAAAGTTTCCAGATGGCCTTGAGGTTGCCAGATAGTAGCCTCTCTTTTCTGGACTGGAGAGATGGGACCTAGTACAAGTGCCCTGGAATATAGGTGTTATTTAACAACAAGGGGTGGTGATGGACAGAGTTTCTGAATTAAGCAGAATACTCTCACCCAGTCAAGAGATCAGGGCTAGCTCCAACACCGTTTTTTAGCTCACTGCACCATCCCAGCTCAGAACCTGGCTATATGCAAATTAGTCGGTTCCTGTCCCAGTGCATGATGGGAACAGGGCAAACCAAACTACCAAGCCAATTCTTACACTGGGAAGGAAACAAGCTTCCGGGGACCGGTTTCTGGCATTTCAGCCGT
Source organism: Lissotriton vulgaris (assembly GCF_964263255.1). Taxonomy (NCBI): domain Eukaryota; kingdom Metazoa; phylum Chordata; class Amphibia; order Caudata; family Salamandridae; genus Lissotriton; species Lissotriton vulgaris. The sequence continues at coordinate 1,203,933,166 of NC_141687.1, forward strand.
CGTCGGCCCGGCTTGCTTGAATCCTGATGGTGCAATGAGCAAGGGACTCACATCTGAGTATACCCTTCCACGCTTAGGGTGGACAAAATCTTTAACAACAAGGGGTGGTGATGGACAGAGTTTCTGAATTAAGCAGAATACTCTCACCCAGTCAAGAGATCAGGGCTAGATCCAACACCGTTTTTTAGCTCACTGCACCATCCCAGCTCAGAACCTGGCTATATGCAAATGAGTCTGTTCCTGTCCCAGTGCATAATGGGAACAGGGCAAACCAAACTACCAAGCCAATTCTTACACTGGGAAGGAAACAAGCTTCCGGGGACCGGTTTCTGGCATTTCAGCCGTCGTCGGCCCGGCTTGCTTGAATCCTGATGGTGCAATGAGCAAGGGACTCACATCTGAGTATACCCTTCCACGCTTAGGGTGGACTAAATATTTAACAACAAGGGGTGGTGATGGACAGAGTTTCTGAATTAAGTAGAATACTCTCACCCAGTCAAGAGATCAGGGCTACCTCCAACACCGTTTTTTAGCTCACTGCACCATCCCAGCTCAGAACCTGGCTATATGCAAATTAGTCTGTTCCTGTCCCAGTGCATGATGGGAACAGGGCAAACCAAACTACCAAGCCAATTCTTACACTGGAAGGAAACAAGCTTCCGGGGACCGGTTTCTGGCATTTCAGCCGTCGTCGGCCGGCTTGCTTGAATCCTGATGGTGCAATGAGCAAGGGACTCACATCTGAGTATACCCTTCCACGCTTAGGGTGGACAAAATCTTTAACAACAAGGGGTGGTGATGGACAGAGTTTCTGAATTAAGTAGAATACTCTCACCCAGTAAAGAGATCAGGGCTAGCTCCAACACCGTTTTTTAGCTCACTGCACCATCCCAGCTCAGAACCTGGCTATATGCAAATTAGTCTGTTCCTGTCCCAGTGCATGATGGGAACAGGGCAAACCAAACTACCAAGCCAATTCTTACACTGGGAAGGAAACAAGCTTCCAGGGACCGGTTTCTGGCATTTTAGCCGTCGTCGGCCTGGCTTGCTTGAATCCTGATGGTGCAATGAGCAAGGGACTCACATCTGAGTATACCCTTCCACGCTTAGGGTGGACTAAATATTTAACAACAAGGGGTGGTGATGGACAGAGTTTCTAAATTAAGCAGAATACTTCCACCCAGTCAAGAGATCAGGGGTAGATCCAACACCGTTTTTTAGCTCACTGCACCATCCCAGCTCAGAACCTGGCTATATGCAAATTAGTCTGTTCCTGTCCCAGTGCATGATGGGAACAGGGCAAACCAAACTACCAAGCCAATTCTTACACTGGGAAGGAAACAAGCTTCCGGGGACCGGTTTCTGGCATTTCAGCCGTCGTCGGCCCGGCTTGCTTGAATCCTTATGGTGCAATGAGCAAGGGACTCACATCTGAGTATACCCTTCCACGCTTAGGGTGGACAAAATATTTAACAACAAGGGGTGGTGATGGACAGAGTTTCTGAATTAAGCAGAATACTCTCACCCAGTCAAGAGATCAGGGCTAGATCCAACACCGTTTTTTAGCTCACTGCACCATCCCAGCTCAGAACCTGGCTACATGCAAATTAATCTGTTCCTGTCCCAGTGCATGATGGGAACAGGGCAAACCAAACTACCAAGCCAATTCTTACACTGGGAAGGAATATAGGTGTAGCGCCACCAATTCTGGCTGGCATCTATACGCCTTCATAATTTAATTAGGAGTTAAAAGCCCCCAGAATGGGGAATAATCACACACTACTAACTCCTAATCTGCATGTATTCGGATGTATTCTCAGATTCTAGAAGGTTGAGCACTTCCATGTACTATCGCCTTTGTGCAGGCGGTAAATGGGAGTAGTGAGGCCACACGGGTTGCTGTGTGTGTGGGGGTGCTTGGTGCGTGCAGATGTACTGGGTAAACCTCAGTGGTATATGAGTGAGCATTGGTGCTCCTTGAGCTTTAGGGTAGATCTGTAAAGTTCTGGCACCTGCAGTCGTGGCCCTGAGGCCGCACAGAGGTGAATCACAAAGCGTAAAACTTAGTCTGTTGTCATTGAACCTGCTAGTTCTTGGTTCTGTAACACCATACCTCTTGTGATAGGGTTGAGTAGTATCATACTGCCAAGTCCCCTCCAGTTATACCGCTTCTCCAAACTTGTAACTAGGGCCATGGCTTCCTACCTAGGTAACTAATTGGGGGGTAGCAAGAGTAAACAGAGTCTACTCGGCACTGTGTCATGACTATATAATGAAAAATCTAAGGACTTTTCCCACCCAGTGGGTGTTGCTGCTGAAGTAGTACTTGCTCGAAAGCTAAAAATGATAGTCTCAAATATCTATGGGTACAGATCATGAACACAGATAGTTACTAGTCGATGATGAGACTCACTGTAAAGTGGCTCACTAGGCACCCTAGCATCATCTTCCATATAGAAAAAACAATGAGGAACATTCCTGAGTGCCAGCGATCCAGTAGTTAGCTCTTCTATCAATTGTTTCACTTACCTGTAGAAATGATTTCATAGATTTAGCACCTGTAATATGTAAGTTCGCAATGGAAAAAATTAATTCTTTCTACTATACCTCGAGTCCAGTTTTCAGGATCACGTCTTGTACTTTCAAATATGGTAGTTAATGTACTGATTTTTCGCACGTGGGATGATCAATGTGCAAAATTCTATTGAAGCACTACAAGCCTGACTTTCAGAGCATTACAGAGATATCAAACAAATGGACACCAGGTATCCCGTTGCTTTCCATTGTACTACCTGTACAGTACACAGTATTTGCACCAATTTTAAATATCATGGCATATAGCAAATTCTTATTGACCCTGGGAGTTGTAATAAAGAACTAGAGGCCAGCTGTGCAAACCTTTATTTCTTCTGCAAGCGGCCTGATTCGCAGAATAGGCATTTTGCAAACACAAATAGGCATTTTTTTATGTACAAAGACCAAATCTGTGATTTGATAACCTGTTATCGAATCACAATTTGGGCTTGTGATTCGGTATTAGGAATGGCTTTGCTTAGGGCGTCCCTTCCTAATATCAAATCGCAGTGGTAAGTGTGAAGGTTTTGCACCCAAAATGAGGTTGAAAAACATTTGCATGTTTCTGCCTACTTCAAGTAGGTGGTAACCCAGTCGCAAATGTGTTGGGGTTCATAGGGGAACCCTTCCCTTTTGTGAATGTTTGGAAAAACATTTTTTAAGAGAAGATGGTGGTCCCAAGGACCACTGTCCACTCTTAAACCAGCATTTACAATGCAATAGGTCTTGCATTTGTTACAGTTAGAGCCACTGACGTTCTAAAAGAAATATTTTTTTCTGTTTCAGTGAAGTGATCATTTAGAAAATAGGTGCACGCTTTATATGGACTAACAGTGAGAGTTCCAGCAAGTAGGAACAGGGATGGAAGGTGTCCTGGACAAGTGGGGCCATGAAATGCTGCAGCCTTCGGGTGACTTTCATTCACTGCTGTGTTGATGTATAATGACTGCTCAGTGGATATATGCCTTGAGCACACCATGCTAGGAGGTGTGACAGGCATCAAAGGCAGAGACAGAACAAGCCAGCAAGCTTCACAGCCCCTGCTTGCATGAGCTGTGTTTCAGACAGCGACTTCTTCACTTCCTTGCTGCTATCTTTTGCAGAGGCAAACTGCATTGGGTCTAGCTCCCAGGCACAGTGGCTTTCACATAGCAAGGGCACAGTGGGCTAATGGATATCACTCTTTAAGTTAGTGGATCCAATCACAGGGGCACCAGCATTATGTACATAGATGGGTTGTTTTGCTGAGCACGAACCTCTCCTTTAGATGCATTTGGTAGATTATATGTATGTTGATGTGAATGTTGCTTTTGTTTTGTCAAGCAGTGGCTTGTTATGTGATATGTGTCCACAGTTATGGATTCACATTACCAGTCCAAGATGGAGGTGCTATGTTCACAGTTTTGCATGCCTTCGCAGACCCTGACATGGTGGATATTTAAATTGTAACTGCAGCGCCAATCGACCACCCAGTCCGACATTGACTAAACTGCTTACATGTTGCCTCGCGTCATTGTGCATTGTCTAAGTATATCGTAAAACCACTTATAGATTCTCCTCATTTACTCCTACTAGAAGAACTTCCTCAAGCTCAACTCAGAGAAGACCAAAGTCCTCAACATGGGCTTCACCCTCTCTGTCTGGAATGGACCCTGGTAGCCCGTAACACTTGTAACCCCCCATACCCACGCACCACGCACAAAACCTAGGCATCATCCTAGACTCCTTGCTCACCATTCACCGCCAGATCCATGCCATCTCAACATCCTGCTTCCACATGCTTAGCCTGCTAGAAAGGATCATCCAGCAGATCCCCTCCAAGTCTAGAAAGACGAACACCCATGCAATCATCAGCAGCAGAATCGACCACACTATTGCCCTCTATGCCTGCGCTACCCAGAAACTTTTCAAAAAACTACAGAACATTCAAAACGCCTCTGTCAGACCCATGATCGACATCCCCCGCCCCTGCATCATCACTGGCTACCTGCGAGACCTCCACTGGCTCTTAGTCAATAAAATAATAACATTCAAGCTCCTCACACATGCCTGCAAAGGTCTACATGACGCAGGACCTGTGTACCTTAACCACCACCGTGCATTCCAGGCCCCACCAGAGAACTCGCTCTGCACAACTGGCCCTGACTACCGTCCCACGTATTGACAAGATCACGGCTGAAGGAAGATCCTTCTCTTACCACACAGCAAAGACCCGGAACAACCTGCCTCTCCACCTCCGGCAATCGCTGTCTCTGCCTTAATTCAAGAAGGATCTGAAGACCTGGCTCTTCGACTGAACAACATTGTCTTCGGCGGCCCAGCGGTTCACCCCTTCCTCCCTCCCCCCTTAAGACCTTACAGATGAATAGTCACTCTTTACAAGTCATCTAATTGATTCATTGAATAATTTGCAATATCATTATATATAGCTGTGGTTTCTAGACTATGTGTAGCACCCCTGGCTTGTTTTGACGTACATCTGGGTGCCCCGGCGCACAGATGAAGAATGGAAGCAACAACAAAAAAAGTGCAAAAGGAAAAACAGTCCCAACAAAGCATCCCATAGTAGGCCAATACTCCAGGGATGGAGAAACACAGGAGAGGGTGGCAGTAATAAGTACAACAAACCATACAGAAGAAAGCCTTTTGGAATGACACACACTTTAACCAATTAGCAGCGAGGGCGTGGCCAAAAGCCTGTAGAAGTGTGCAGAAGTGAATACAGCATAACTCGCAGAGCAGAACATGCGCTGCACCAGACTCGACCTAAAAATGAAAAGAAAACTTTCCGTTTTTATTTTTGAAATGCATCCTGTTTTCCTTGAAGGCAACGGGCTGCATTTAAAAAAATAGAACATTGCTTTATTGAAAAGCAAGCTCAGGCATGTGGTCAGCTGGCCACCATCCCTGTAATTTTTGCGATCCCCAATGGGTCGCAAACCAAGACCTACCTCATTAACATTTGTACATGGGTGTTTGTGATGATTAAATAGGGAATCACAAAAATTCGCCATTTGGTAATTTCAAATGTTTACCTATGTACATCTGGCCCCTAGAATACAGAGAACAGAGGACCTTTGTGTCATGAAGCTCAAAGAAGGGGAGATGGGGCTGAAAATAGACTCTGAATATCAATTTATTCTGGGTGATTCATGCATTTTGTACTATGTCTGGTATGATGTTTTTTCAACAATGTTTGGAAAGAGTATTTTGAACTTACCTTAGTAATTAGCTCTTTTTTCTCCTTCTCTTCTACAATCTATACTTGTCTTCTACCAAAATTTGAGACTATTGAGTCGAGGATATAAATGATTATTAGCTGCCAGGGTATCATGACTTCAGTCTGACTGTTATCCATGATCCAAAACCATCCTTTTCCAAAATATATTTTCTTTAAGATTTCAGGTTACATGACATTCATATGAATTTACTGGGTTCTTACCATCAGCATAAATATGCACAATTAGCCGACATACAAAATGAAAGCTTTTGAAAAACCAACCTCCTCCCCCTCTTCCTGCTCTTTCTAATGGTTACTCAGGGAAAATGAGCATCCTGTGTAAAATACATCAGTATCACAATGGTACATTATCATTCACTTTTAACAAATACGTACAAAACATATAATTAACCTCTCTCGATAAACTGTAAGCAGAAATGATCTCAAAGGTTTAGGATAACCAAGTTCTGCCCCTCTGTACATTAAATAATCCAGAACATGCCACTGACTATCAAATATTCATATCCATATTGTTAAGCCCCCATGCCAGCTTCTCCCTGGCGAGCACCATCCATAGCATACCCGCCCATTCCTGTACCACTGAAACCACTGGGGACTTCCATTGCACTGCTAACAGCTGCTCTGAGGGCAAGAGCATATTAGTAATACGTTTTCATGCCACGTGGGACATATGAACATGAACAGCGTGTCTAAGGTCAAGGAAAATAGTTGTGGGCTTTGGTCATAGCAGATAACCAATCACTTCCCTATTATGACAGAGAATCTCTTTCCAAAATAGTTTTAAGTTGGGGTACAGGCATATGCAATACTTCTCCTTGGCCACAACCCCCCTCCACACATCCAATTGTTGTCTCATACATCTGTTTCAAACTGACAGGTTATCTATGCCACAACATCATGAGCTCATACATTGATTACCTAATTTTCACAAAGGGAAGGAATATCGATCCAGTGTTTTTGCCAATGTGCCAAGGGAATAGGGCTTTTGAGGGTCTGGGACTAATGTCTCATATAGGTACATTCTGCACACTGCACCACCTATGCTAGAAGAGCATAAATGTAAATGTTGGAAATAAGACCTTTAGGGACAGAGTAAGTAATAATCAATTTCTCCCATCCAGTTAATGGTCTAGTAGCTGTGTGTACCGTAAAAAATCTTATTAAAAGCACAGATTAATTTTCACTTTAGGCTCTTCTAGAATAGACGTTGGGTTGTCTGAATTAGTGTGAATATGTATTGACGGCCGCGTCACCTTAAATTAGGGAAAGGGCCGTGCTGGACCACAACAGAGCCTTTTCTTGCTAAAGACACCCTCAATAAGGTTGTTTATGTCCAAAGATTAAGATCTGTGATGTAGTTTGTTTGTTCTTTAGGTATATAAAGTCCTTCACACCATTTAGTGTAAGAAAAGGACGTCTTCTTTTTCAAATCTGATATTGTCCTTCGTGATTTCTTCCAAACCCAGTTTCAAACGATATCGCTCGAATTTTTTTTTGCATCCGACGCCACTCCGCAATCGGGGAATTACCACAACAGAGGGAGCATGGTTAGAAGCCTATTTCTAATCTTTGAGGACAAACCCAAACTGGGCATTTCTGAATTATCCTGATTCATCTTGTACCTTGTCACCCTTTTATAGAACTCCAAAAGCTCCATCATTAGGGATTAAACTTAGTGAATCTGTAATGTGGGAAGCATGTCATCAGCGAATAAGTGTATTGTATGATGTTCACCTCCATCTGCCACTAGATGTTTAAAAACAAGCACAAAAAACAGAGGGGGCAGTGGGCATCCCTGTCTCATCCCACTAGACGTGAATCTTTACCAACCTTTTCCTGTTGAAAACAACACATTCCATTGGGAATTTGTAACTGGCTGCCACCCAGTAAAGAATTCTGGGACCAATGCCTATTGCTTCCTAGACTATAGTGAGGAAAAATAAGCTGACCCTGTCAAAGGCTTTCTCAGCTTCTGAAAGAGCATAAACTGACCCTATAGAATTAAGCATTACAAATGACACACCTGCCTTGGGCTTCAGACATAAAACTATATTTAAAAAGTGACACACAGACATTTGGTGCTGAAAATTGAAATTATGAGGTTTTGATATTCACAGGCTTTAGTCAGAAGCTTTCTACTTATTAAATCATGTAAAACAGTGCACAATTAATTCATAGTTTAATTTAATGTGGCTAGTTTAGATTTTGTCCTATGTGATTTTAATTTGCAAAAATGTTAAACGCGTGCAATAGTAAAATATAGTTGTTGTGAATTGACACTACATTTTAAAGTATAGAAACACAGAAACAGCTCAGTTTAACCATCAGATAACAGAAGAATGTCTCTTCTCGTGTGAAAGAAGGACACCTCACATAATTTACAGCATCTGACCTGCCTTATCTATTTAGCTGTTGGAAATGTTTAAACAAAGCCTCCGTTAATTTTTTGCTTTAGAGAACATAGAAAACACACATATTTAAAAAATGCATGGCCATGTTATGCTTTAATGATTCTTGCTTAAATAACATAGTTCTTTTGCAGCAAATGTTATGTGTTTAGTTCAAATAAAATGTTTCTTTAGAGGAAGGTTAGGAGATGGAGTTGTAATAAATAAGATGCAGAATATATAATGGGAAGGATTTGCACCTGTCTGATGGATGAGGTTTGCAGATGGCAGAGATGTGGAGATGAGAATACTAGATTCCAATTGGATGCAGAACGACGATCATGCCACATGCTTTGCAACACTTTCCTGACTTATAAATGCGTTCCTAGTTTTGGAGTTTCAGGCAATTGCCTCGGACCTTTGCCTCAGAGCCTTTGCCGAGAGACAGACTCAGACATATTTAGAGATGGGAGGCTTGCAGAGCAGTTTCAGACTGCGATGCAGAACTGAATGGAACAGAGCAGATGCAGGGGAGGAGAGGGCAAACTTTGATGGAGAGCAGAACAGATGCAGATGAAGGCAGACTAAATGCAGGCTTTGTTACATTCAGATTTGTATTAAAATCCCCAAGCTATATGCTTTGAATAACTGGCTTTGCCCAGATTTATTTATTATATGCTTCATTTCTCCTAATGGGAGATTCTGGAATTATTAATCATTCATTTAGCTTCATGGTAATCTCACTCTTGCTTTTATTCTTGAATTCTTTATTAGTTCTGACTAATATCATTTGGGCCTCATTTTCTTAGAATAGAATTTTTTTTTACAAATGGAACGCAATGAATGCAATTTATGAAATGCTCTTTACTAACTTCATTTTTCTGTTATCAATTCTGTAACCTTATTGATTCCTGTAACTCTCGTTATTGACTAAAATGTTTGTTTGTATTTGATTACTTTCCTGTGTTAATGAAGGAGCTCTTCTGGTCAGAATATGGTGACAAAGATTGTTCACCTTTAGAATAGATAATGTTGTGGAAACAGGATAATGGTAATTGAAGCTTAATTCTGCACCATTTACTAATATTTCCAAACAGAGTTTACCGCGAGATTTCCGCTCTATCACTTCCCATTATAGGATCAAGACACTCTTATATTTGGCCTTTTCTATTGAGTGTAAGACCCTTCTGATGTTATCCAACTCCTGCCTATGCAGGATGAATCATGACTGATCCGGGACGATAAGATACCAGTAAGTCTATTTGCTAGGACCTTTGTAAAAGTGTTGTAGTCGGTGTTAACAGCATAATGGGCTGCTATGCCCCACAGACTTCAGAAATCAGAAATTTGACCTGGCTTGTGTGTCAAAGTGATGTTTGCTTTGGATATTAAGGGGGATACCATTTGGTAGGACAAAAAAAGAATTGAACAGGGAAAGAAGGGGGTAAATAAGTGTGGTTTTGAAATATAAATAAAAATAATTTATAAGCTGTTTCTGGGCATTTTTCAGGGCGCATAGCTATAATTGCAGCAGAGACGTCCTCCTCTGTTATTAACCCCTCCAATTGCTCACTATTGGCATGAGTACGTTTTGGGAGGTGTGCAGCATTGATAAAGACCTTTGCATTATCTGGTGAAGCAGGGTCCTCCCGATATAAGGATGTGAAGAAGTCTTAGAAGGCCCTTACTTTGTCATTGTTATAATTAAGGTTGACACCCCTGCTAGCGCTCATTGATGGGAATTTTCCTAGTAGGCATCTGCTCTCTTAATCTGTTTGCCAAGAGCCAGCCAGTCTTTTTCACTTACTCATTACATTTTTTTTAAATATATTTTTGAATTTATTGTTTTCTTTCAAGGAAATACAGCAGTACAGAGTTACATAAATGAAAAGATATCCACATTAAATACAAACAATATACAAAATGTATACAATTCAAACAGTATGATTAAATCTATTCAGCAATAGGTGCCCAAATTTTCTCCTCCAAAGCTCTTCTTTTAACCCCCTTTAACTTATAAATACCAGACTCAATATTATACATGAACAATAATTTTTCCCGCCAAGTAAAAAATGAAGAAAGATCTGGACTAATCCAGTCCTTAGTAATACAGGACCTGACTGCCGCCATACATACAAATAAAAAATAGGATATTGGCTTTAACCTAGTAGAGGTATGCTCAACACCCAATAGCACCAACTCAGCAGTTACAATAATCTCACATTTAAGAACAACGGAAAGAAAGCTTTCAATTTGTTGAAAAAACGTCCTAAGTTTAGGACAGGAGAAAAACATATGTAATTCATCAGCTGCAAATAGCCCGCAGCGACCACAGTTCGTTCCAATTGTCGTACTCCACTTGGCGACTTTACTTGGAGTATAGTAAAGATTATGTATACACATAAAATGCTGGGATTTCATCATCCCTGTAATCAGACAGTCTGAAGCAAATTTAATAGAAAGCAATATATCAATATCAGGTATACCTAACTTATTAGCCCATTTCGACTGACATTGTCCCAGATCATCCCCACATTCTTGAATCAAGCTTAGATAAAGAGTTCCTATACGAGGCTTTTTCTGCAAAAGTTCTAGTAGTGGAGTTTTCATCATTTTAACTGGGGTAGTTGATAGGTGACTCTGTAAAAAGCTTCGAAGTTGAAGAAATTTAAAAAAGTCATTTCTCGCCAAAGAAAATTTGTTCTCTAATTCCTGAAATGAAGCAATTTGGCCATTAACGAATACGTTTCCCAAATATCATAATCCTTTCTGCTCCCACCTATACATCGTTAAATCACCAAAAATGGCTGGCAAAAAACCTGCCGATGTTAAAGGGGTATAAGAATTTAATTTAGGTAGAGCTAAAAGTTTTCGAACTTTTTGCCACACTCCAAAGGCTGCCTTCAGTGTCTTATACTTTGTTTTTTTGTGGTAACTGGGCTCAACAACCTTAAGAAAGCTACCCTTCACTTTCTCGCCCATAGCCATTTCATATATCGATGGTGTTTAGCAGTTCGGCACTTTTACTCTATCTCCCATGATTAGAGGACTTATGAATTGTAATGCAGCAGCTAAATAATAAAAAAGAAAATAAGGAACATTCCAGCCTCCACACTCGTTACTGAGTATCATTTTCTTAAGGGCTTTACAATGGCGTTTATAGCCCCACAAAAACCGGGAAGTAGTCCTTTCTAAATTTTTAAAAGCAAGAGAATAAAATTCTAGCGGTATGGTACGATACATATACAACACTTTTGGTAAAATCAGCATTTTTAGAATATTAAGTCTGCCATACAATGATAACTGTAGATGATCTAAGCGCTGTAACATGATGTTAATTTGCACTATCACAGGAATTATGTTAAGTTCGGTATTTTCTCTATGGGCAAAGAAATCTTAATTCCCAAATATGTAACCTCTGGAGTAGTGGAAATATTCAAAGGTGGGTTATCCCCAGAGCAAAGAATCTGCGTTTTCTCCAGATTAAGTTTGTAGCCGGAGAAAGATCCAAATTGTTTAGCAAGATCATTAATTGCCGGTAGGGCTGTCTGGACATCGGTAGAAGTTATCACTATATCATCGGCATAGGCTAGCGCTCGATAGTTAATATTCGCCAAATGAATGGGTTTAATTTTTTGTTCCAAAATAAAACGATTAATTAAAGGGTCAATATAAAAAGCAAAAAGTAAGGGCGAGCAGGGACATCCTTGTCGGGTGCCCCTGGTAATTGAAAAAAAAGGGGAAATTTTCCCATTAATTCGAATACAAGCTTTCGGAGCAATATACATAGTTTTTAGTGCTTTTATAAAACCTGAACCTAGTCCCTTCCTGGATAACACTTCCCATAAATATCCCCAGGCAACCCGGTCGAAAGCTTTTTCAGCATCTAAAAATGCAAGTCCAACATTAGACCGGGTTGCTTGGGACCAATCCAGAAACGTGATCACCCGTCAAATATGATCCGCTGTATCTCGAGCTGGGATGAAACCGCGTTGATATTTAGAAACTAGCGGAAAATAATATTAGATAATCGTGAGGCGAGGATTTTAGAGAAAATTTTACTATCAGCGTTTATAAGTGATATGGGACGAAAGGATGAAGGTAGTAAGGGGGTTTTGCCCTTTTTAAGAAATACAGTGATTTTAGAATCATGCCATGATTGAGGGGCGATACCTTGTTGAGCTCTTAAACATAAATCTACTAGTTCTAATTTTAAGACACCCCGAAAATGCTTAAAGAACTCTAAAGGAATAGCATCGGGCCTGCAGCTTTTCCTGAGGCTAAAGACATCAGAGACAGCTCTATCTCCTCCCAAGTAATTGTTAGTTCCAGTTTCTCATTCAAAACTGATTCAATAAATTGAATAATCTGATCTGAGCAGTCTCCCACAACATCCTCAGTATACAACTTAGAATAAAAATCGCAAAACACTTTGAGTATATCTTCTATTTTGTTAACAGTCATCCCAGCAATGTTATTAATTTTGTCAATACTACCAAACACCGCTTTCTGCCTAGCCCTCTTAGCCAAATATTTTCCTGAGTTTTCTCCAACTTCATAAACTTCCGTCCGAAAAGCAGAAATTTGCTGAGCAAACTTTAAAGCAAATCCTTGATGAATCTTAACCTTAGGAGCCAATAGTTCCTTAATGATAGTTTCTGTTGCTAATCCTTTGTTACAAGCCTGCATAAGCCGAATCTCCAACAATCTTAAATTATTCATTTCTATTTCCTCTTGCTTTCTAATCTCCTTCTGTTTTCTTATTGAATAGCTCAGTGTTTCTCCTCGAACCCCACACTTGAAAGTATCCCAAACTACTTCTGAGGAAGCAGATCCCTTGTTATTAGAAAAAAACTCAGGAATCCAAGTATTCATATGCTCGACATAAGATAAATCAAACAAAAGTTTGCGATCAAAAGACCACGGTCGAGGGGTGGGTAGAATATTTAATTCAAAGCTAAGAGTTATAGGAATATGGTCTGATATAATTTTTGGTAACACCCTATATTTCATTTGAGTAAGTTTGTTATATAATGTCTTAGAAACAAAGAAGTAGTCCAGCCTGAAATGTCTTTGATGGGGGGCAGAAAAGAAAGTACATCCAAAAGTTCCCCCCCCTTATTTCATACCCCACGTCTATCAATCTATGTTCTTGAATAATCCCCTTAATTGCCTTAAATACATTCTTCTTCCTCCCTACATATGGAGTATTTCCGTAAATATCAAATGTTTCATCCAAATGTAGATTAAGATCTCCACATAATATTACGTTGGGTGACCATAAGGCTAACTCCACACTTAAATGATGTAATACTGTGGGGTTATCGACTGTAGAGGCATATACTGAACAAATAGTGATGATCGATCCCCCTAATTTAAGTTGAGCAATAACCCATCGTCCCAGTGGATCTTCTTTAATTCTTTTAACTTCACCTAGTCCAAACCTCTTTAAATAGCTACCCCTCTTATTGTGGAGCTTTGACGGGAACATCCCACTACCTCCAATCCAAGATCCCTAAGCCACCCTCTGTTTGCCCAAGAGATATGGGTCTCCTGTATACAGATTAAATCCGTCCTCATAGATTTGAACATCTGAGCCATTATACCCCTTTTTCTTTTATCAATTAAACCACAAACATTGATAAAACATATCGTCAATTTAGCCATTGTTTTGTATTAGTACATTTGCGCACTTAAGCATGTGATACCGGAAGATTCCAAAAATTGGCACCTGCCACACAAAAATCATGAACTTAGAGCAATACATCCTTCAGCTGTATTTCCTTGCACCCAAAAGAAAGCCTCTTCCCACCCACATCCCCCCCAGCACACCCTTCCCAACCCACCCTCTTCCCAACACCCCCCCACCAGAAGCTTAAGGGCAAGTGCCCTCATTGATGGAAAGTGAGTATGAGCTATATGATTCCACCCGGGCCGACCAGACCTAAATAGTACCCTATCTCTGGCACTAAAAAGAAGGAAAAAAAAATAAGTGAAAGGTAGAGGGGGAAACCACCAAAACTGAAAAATATATAATCATTATCCTTATCTTATCCAATCTCTACTACATTGCATCTAAGAATTGCTGTGCTTTGATCTCAGATACAAAAAAATAGTTTTGCCCTTATGCACAACCTTGAGTTTAGCAGGATTTAGAAGAAAAACTTGCCCACCCTTAGACTGTATTGGTGCCATTAGTTGTTTAAGTCTCCAGCGTTGCTGCACTGTCGCCGGGCAAAAATCAGGTCGAACAAAAAACTCATGCCCCAAACCCTTTCTAGTTTTTAAAGGCCTGGCCAAGTCATACAAGATCTCACGAAGTAAGTAGTTCTGTAAACATATAAGGATAGCTCTTGGATTTTTGTTTCCCCCCCCTGATCACGTTTTTGATTAAAGGGAAAACAATGGGCTCTTATAATTTCTTTATCCCAATCCCATCCTTTGAGATCCGGAAAAGCATCCGAGAGCATCTCTACAACAAAACGACGAACGTCTTTTCCCTCTGATTGTTCAGCTACTCCCAATATACGTAAGTTATTAAGTCGTGCGCGGTTTTCCAAGTCGGTCAATTTCCAGTCAATGTCTTGTCTAGTACTTTCCAAATCCTTAATTGAAGTTTTTTGTGTAGACAATTCGTCTTCCACAACAGAGATACGAGCTTCAGTCTCCTGTACTCTTAAGTTAGTTTCGGTACTAGACTTGGCTAAGCGACGAACAACATTCTGCAATTTACGCACAGCTCCTTGGGTGCAGAGTCCCTCTGCTTTAGTCTCTTCTCTATGAGCCATAATCAGTCTATACATGGAGGTCTGTAGTTTATATATTGATTTTAATGTGATCTCTTCATCTCCCTTCAATAGTTCTGGAGATTCAGCCTCGGTTTCTGAAGCCATTCCAGCCCCTTCCCACTGTGATTGATTTATTAAGACTAGATTTTCACCTGTGAGGGGATTTTTGGCCTCTACAGCCCTACGAACTGTGTTAGGAGCTTCTTCGTTCGACAGGAAATCAGGACCGAGAAGTTCTTCCTCAGAAATTTGATTGCAATCATCAGCCCAATCTTTTACAGGTTGATGACCCTCATTGAGTAACTCCTCTTCAAGTTCCCCATCAGATGTTATCGACACATCAGACATAGAAAAGAATTGACCACCCGATTCAATGGATTCTGCATCATTTAAAGGTTGATCATATGCCCTAGGCGAGACCCTGATTTCCTCTACCGCTTGACAAAGTTCAGCTAGATCATCATCGCCCACTCCAGCTCCCACTCCAGCTATATCTCCAGCTGTAGGCGAAGCCAGGTTTAAAGAGGACTCAATTGAGAGAATTGCGCCATGGTTCTTAGGAATAGCATCACGTAAGTCAGTAATAGGCATCTGCTCGCTATTATTGTTCTTAGAGGGATTTACTGTATTCCTCTTCCTGAATAAATCAGGTATTACAGGCTCCTTAATGGCCCCATTCTGTTGGCGAGCCCGAGTCTCAGAAGCATCTTTATTAAATGGGTTTGGCTCTGTCATTGAGATTGACGATGTTGCAGTTTTTTCCACAGCACTAGGCGTAGCATTTGTAGCATTTGTAGCATTGGCTGAGTTAATTACAGTTTTTTTTACTCCTCTGCATTTAGGCGCCATAGTTATTCCTTAAATAATTCAATAGCTAGCAGGTCTCTTTCTATAACAAAAATCCTTATACTGATATCAGCAAGCTTATAAACCTTTAAGTAAGCTATTAAGGTGCTATCTAGATATGTATCAATGTCTGTAATAGTTTATAACAATATCAGTAATTTATTTGGATTTTAAGTTTTTTTCTTTTTTTTGTCCTGTCCTGCACCTACTTTTTGCCACTGAGAATGTCTTGAACTAATATCCCTTCAATGCAGGAATATTTGTTACTGTGTTGCAATGTAATCTCTGGTTTAAGTGGCTACAGTATCTGCTAGCACAAACACGAAGTCTCAATATTCCACCACAGGAGGGAGCTTCCTACCGGGAGAAGTGAAAGTCTTCGGCGTCGTCAACAATTCTCGAGTTATTAGGCGTTTAACTTTCTTTCACCTGCTTTCACATGCCTTTCACGCGCCTTCGTCCAGAAACTCCTGCAGCCCTCGCCTTCACCGTTGTAGTCACAGCTCTCAGCGCTGCAGTACTCCGTGGCTCCGTGGCTCCCGTTGGCGTCTCTCTCCCAGCCTCTCTCCGGAGATCCGCAGCTCACAGCTCACGACGCAGCACACAGCCGCCCTGCAGCCTCACAGCCCCTGAGCTCCGGACAGCCGTGAAAGTCCGAGATAAACACAGCGCAGCTAAGTGGTTCCCGTCGGCGTCTCTCTCCCCGCCTCTCTCTGAAGAACCGCAGCTCACAGCTCGCGACCGCAGCACACAGCCACCCCGTAGCCTCACAGCCTCGAGCTCCGGACAGCCATAGAAGTCCGAAATGCCCGCAACCCAGCCCGGCCATGGCAGCAAGACGAAAACACTCGGCTCAGCATGACAGCAACAGCAGACCCATTCGGCAGTCAGATCAGGTCATGTCAGGCATCGGGCAGAACGCCACGGCTCCTCACTCGGCAGCAGTAGCGGCCGCCATCTTGCTTCCTCTACTCATTACATTTCTGCCACAAGCAGAGTAATGGAGTCTCAGACTTTTCTTTTGTTAAAAGATTAATTTTCTCTCTAAGAGAGAGAATTTCTGACAAGTCCTTCAAGGAGCCAGTTTTTCTATGTTGGTCCGTGGCTGCCTTGAACTCCGCCTCCAAGAATGCCTTGTACTGCCCACAGATCCAGCAATGCCTTGCTCTCGCTGCAATACAATGCCCTCTAAGGACTGCTTGAAAGCATCCTACACTACATTGGGGACAACCTTTTCAAAATTATTCTCCTCACGATATTGTGTTACAGTATCTCTCAATACTTGGCGGGTTAGCCTATTCCTCAGTTATGATTTGTTACATTTCCAAAAAGGTCTCTTATTCTTGTTGCTGTCTTTCCCATTGAAAATAGCATTGTCTGATATCAATATTGAATTATGTGTGACGGCTTCCATGATTTCTAGATTATCTGGAGAAACCCACAAAATGTCAGTCCGAGAGAAGGCTCTATTTACATGCGAGAAAAAGGTAAATTGCTGCTAATCTAGAGGCTTGCTTCTCTATTGATCCACTAGACCAAGAACCCTCATCCCCTGCAGCAAGGCCTTCAACATAGTACCATGTAAAAACCTATTGTGGTGGTGTCTGTCCAGAAATGCATCTGGTACTAACTTAAAGTCACCAACCCATATCAAGCGAGCTAGGTCCCATGTTTCATGCTTTGTCAGAAACTGGACAAATTATTGGTCCTGCCCATGGGTGGGGACATAGACATTAAGTATGTTATAAGGAGGTATGTAGTAGTGACCCTCATATAAATATGGTGACCCTCCGTTAAGCCCTAACCACACTTATTACATCCAACAAAAAACCCTTCTGAACAGCAATTATAACTGCCTTTTCTTAACGCTGGTGGCTGCAAATAATTGGGTGGAATACATCCTATGCTTCATTAAGTGGATTTTAGCGGCCTTCAGATACATCTCCTGCAGACATATTATATTAGGAGTGGTCCCTCTCACTTCTCTTCATACCTTTTGGTAATTGGCCAGAGAGTTTAGGCCATTTATGTTACATGTTATGACTTTTCACCAATGTTCTAAGTATTCAGAATTGTCTACAAAACCACTGATGTACACTAGTCCCTCCCAATGGATTGTGCTTAATACTAGAGAGACTGAAAAGGGCATTTGTAACCATAGCTACCAAATTGAACTGGTAACCCATTGAAACCAAGCTTCTACCACCATCCCCCTCTCCCCTCTCCACCAAACCCAAATACATCCCCTCCTCTCCCTACACCCCTCCCCTGATTCGAGACTTTGTGAGGAAGAGATTGGATACATCCCTTGCTTGGTGTTGGGTAGTATTGCAGCCCACCGGCCCTCCCCCCTCCCCGGGCTCACCTGGCCCTTCAGTGTCTTCCAATGCTTTTTTCGGACACAAGTTCACACTTAAAATCCAGTCACACAGGTCTAAGTGTACAATCCTCAAAGGCTCTCCTTCATGAGTGCTTACCACAATCTTGTTATTTCAAGAAATTACACTTGGCTACAACTATCAAGTTTTGTTTCCATTGAGTAGATTATGTTGTCTATATCTGCATGTGTGTTCGACCTCAATGTGCAAGTTCACAAGGTTGTAGACCACAAAAGGAAGGCTTCAAGTTACTTGTTCTTCATCCCGCCTGATGATTTAGGTCACTGTCATTTTTCCTTGGGATTTTTATTGTTGGCCAGATCTCTCTTTCGTTAATGGCCCGACAATCCCATGAGGGACCCAAGATTTTTTGTGCTTCTCTGTAGGGCTCAGTGTATGAGATTTGGAGTCGATCTGAAACCACAGGGTGATTTGAAATGCCCAGGATTAGAAAATTTGTCGTCTACATAGAACAGCTGCCACCGAGGCCAACTTACATCTCTTATTTAGGGTTGCTTGAAAGAAGTCTTGAAACAGTTCAATTAGTTGATGCAGTAGAATAAGCTGATGAGCTTCCTTGCTTCTCTCATAATTCTGTCCTTCTGTTACGATCAATCTAACTTAGTCCTGTTTTCTCTTAGTTTACTGCCAGTGGAGGGTCTGACTGCACCAAATCTATGCACTCATATAACATGTATTTTATAGGCTTGACCCTTTTTAAGAACTGAACGAAAAAGAGTTGTAAAAAACTGAACCACATCATCTGCCTCCTCTGACTCTCAGACATTCCTAATTAGAATATTGTCCAGCCTTGACTTACCTTCTAGGCCAGTTCAGTTCTCCCGTAACATTGTGATTTTTGCCTCTAATTTACTGCCAGAGTACTGTAGTTTTTCAAGTACCTTTCTCATCGCAATAATGTCTTTTTCATTAGTTGCAAAGCGAATACCCATAGAACTAATTTCTTTAGTAAATTTAACGAGGCTAGAAGCGAGGTCATCTTTTAGGACCTGCATTTGCATGGCTATCATATTCTAAAGTTTATCATGGAGATTGACTGGGTAGGTTGGTAGGTCCTCTTTCATGATAGAAGACCCTAGCTCAACCTTTTTAGAAGACATTGCTATCTATTCTGTCGCTAGTGCTTCAGAGTCTGTCCCCAGCAGTTATTATTCTCTTCTGGTTTATCAGTCTCTTACTGATAAACAAGCCACATATGATATCTCTGCAGCTGCAACGCACACATCCAGTGCAGCCACAGAGAGAAAAAAGGAAACCAGTTCGACAGGAGCTATGTGTTTTCCCACTGGCAGCATGCGATGACTGCGCAGATCGATAATGGAGCAGAACCTGGGACACTCTTTGTGCTAATGCGCCCTTTGTTGGCAAATATAGTTGTATCAAAGAATTCCAACCCAGGTGTGGCGATTAGTTTCCCAGAAGGTGGGGAGAGGCAATACCATTGCCCACTAACTGAGACAGTGAGGACATAATGCATTGTATAGAACCATATCAAGAAGGCACCTTGTACTAAGAATGAGCATGCAAGCTGACAAAATTAGCCCACCTGCACATTTGTTTACTGTAAAGTCGCACTCTCACCCATTTTAGAGCCTGCGCAGACCCTCCAGTCTGGGAATATGGGGAACTCTAACATCTGGTAGAGCCTGGGTGTGAGCACTGGTTAACTACCCTTCTCAAGAGGCCTCATGCAACACTCCTGAGGAGCCTCACACTGCTCCCAGAGGCGCAACCACTAGCTGCATCCGTCCTATTAAAGTCAGTGCATCGGGAAATGACAGGGTTTTGACATCTGTGACTGAGCTGCTCTTCTGTTTCCATGCCTCATAAATGTGGTGAAAGGTCCTAGTTGAGAAACCCAGGCCTGGAGCTCATCGGTCAGATGCCATAAATAACAATCATTGGCAAAGTCAATAGGTCTCGGAGATCCCAGAGCTTTTGGCATTGTCAATGTCAATGACTCTTAGCCATGTCAAATAGTAGCATGCCTGAAAGTCATGTAAAAAAAGCACAACGACCCAGCCTACACTGCATTAGTCCTGGCCCCTTGATATACATCCTTGATATACATTGTGTTTTTGTATCATTAGAGAAGTAATTTAGCTTGGATAGACATTGCTAATCTGGTCTGAATTTTTCTGGATGACATTTTTAAACATAGCAGATGTGTTGCAGTGATGATGTAATATTTCAGGAACCATGAGACCTATATAATTCATTTTGGTGTCAAAACATAGGTTTTGGGGGTCAAGTTCTCTTATAAATTAAGAAAATAACTCCTCAGAGCAACTCTTCCTCTATTTATCATGATACATCAGCTCTAAAATGATGTGTTTTAGCCATCATATTGGTACTTTATTTTAATATTGTTTTTGTTTCAGGTTTTCCTTTGATTAAAATTCGTAAACAGGAGCAAAACAGGTGGTGGCAGAGGATCTTTACCGTCTGACCGAGTGTTGCTGACTACAAAATCTGAGGACTCCTTCAACAAAGAAAAATGTGTCATATGCCAAACTAACGAAAAAGAAAAGCTAACATCAACTTCGGCTGGACAGAAGAGAGTTCGAGATGCTGTAGAAATACGGCAAAGCAAAGTTCACAAAAGAGTGAAACCAATGGGCGAAAAAGATCAAAATGTTATCATTGTAACAAGTGCTACAAATTGTACACAATGGAAAAAAGCCTGGAAAGAAATCACCAAAAAATAGCACATACCTGTGAATCGCAGCAAGAATCGGAGTGTTCTTAGAAAGCAACTAGAACCAAACCATATACCCATACACTTAGAAAATAGATGGCTACCCATTATCTACTTACAACAACTGGTCAGAAAGCACAGGATCTTCAATGTGTTATCTGTGGTTTAGCCAGAGCAAGGGCCAAAGAGATTGACGAAAGAACAAAGTACAGAGTATGCAAGTCTCAAAGGGTAAACATGTTTTAATCTTGCTAGTTTCCAAGATGAAGTTTTCAGCTGAGTAGCTGATCCAAACAGGAAGGTGAATGTATTTGCAGAGGATTTGTATGCCCACCCAAACTGCATGCATGCATACATTTGAAAATATGAATGTTCAATGAGCTCCCAGCAGCAATATCACCGCCAGGCTTCAGTTAGGTTTACACTCTTTGAAAAAGCAAATTAGGTTTTAAAGCCACTCTTTAGTGTTGGCTACAGGTTCACACTCAGTGAAATCGAAGAAATAATGGTCAACATTGATGAAACTGTATTGATCCATGATAATAACATTAAGATTTTTCTGGTGAGAATGTACAATGACGGAATTCATTTTTGTCAGTGTAACAAAGAGAATTCGCCACTTATGGCGTTCTCCGCTGATGTGGCTCAAGTTCTGCCAAAATAAGATCACAATATGCAGTAAAATCAGCAGGAACCATTTTGTGAAAAGTCCTGAAAGATTTAGATTTTGTATTTTTTGACAGCTTTTCTGATTCCCCAGGGCTCCGCAAATCATGGGAATCAACAACTGATATTGTCTTAACATTTTTTACATCATTGTTTAATATCAGCAAAGCAAAACTGTTATAAACTAAGGTTCTTGAGTTTGTAACAGAAGCCAACAACATTGATGATGGCTTTGAAAATATAAAGCGAAGAAGTGAAAGACAAACCCATGAACCCACAGACTTATGAAGTGCAAATGTACCATCTTTTCCAAATCATGTTTATGAATTACATCATGGCAAAAAGAATGTGGGTCCTGGTATTTGGAAAGAATGAAGAAGCTAGAGCCAGACCTCTACAAAAAATTCATCAAGAAGTCCTTTTGTGGCAAAAGACAGAGAGGGAAGGTTCAATGCTATGACTCCAGATATGAAACTGGACCAAACGATCCAGAGAGCACAGAAAATCTCTGAGGGAATCGATGGTCAGACGCATAAAAGTTATTATGTTGCTCAATGGCAGCTAGTTTACCATGAAGTCCTTTCTATTTGCAATGTTTTCAGAGAGATAAAAAATTCAAAATTAATGGACCATTATGAGATTTCTCATTGATCTTGTGGGAAAGAGATGGGAATGTTTTAATAAACATGTTGACAGCCTTCTTCATTTCATGCAGCAGCAAGAGAATCCCTTTGAAATGACTGAGCCTGTCCGACTGCACAACTTCATGACCAAACAATATGTGGATAATATTATAAATGTCAAAACAATTGATGGACAGAATGCAGTTGATTTGTCATACATTCACCCCAGTACAGAGATCTGGGCTTAAAGCCATCGTTTTTGGCTCCCCATGCCATTCCAGTTTGAACCCAGCCATATACAAATCAAATTTGACCCTGCTTCCAATGGGAACAGTCGATCCCGAACTGCCAGGCCCGGTTCGCCCTGGACTGGAAACAAGCATCCTTGGACCAGTTTCAGGGTTTTAACCCTCGTCAGCTAGGATAGCTTGACTCCAGTGGCATGGATAGCACGGGAGCCACGTCTGGTCATACCCGTCCCACTCGGGGTGACAAATGCAAAAACAACAATTGATGGACAGAATGCAGAACAATGTCATACATTCACCCCAGTAAAGAGATCTGGGCCTCAATTCATGTTTTTTTTTGCTCCCCATGCCATTCAAGTTTGAACCCAGCCATATGCAAATCAGACTTGACCATGCACCCAATTGGAACAGTCCAGCCCGAACTGCCAGGCCCGGTCCTCCCTGGATTGGAAACAAGCACACTCGGACCAGTTTCAGGGATTCACCCCTCATCAGCCAGGCTAGCTTGACTCCTGTGGCATGGAGAGCCTGGGCCCACGTCTAGGCATACCCGTCCCACTCAGGTTGATAATTGCAAAAACAACAATTGATGGACAGAATGCAGAACAATGTCATACATTCACCCCAGTACAGAGATCTGGGCCTAAATCCATCATTTTTTGCTCCCCATGCCATTTTAGATTGAACCCAGCCATATGCAAATCAGACTTGACCCTTCGCCCAATGGGAGTAGTCCAGGCCGAACTGCCAGGCCAGGTTCTCCCTGGACTGGAAACAAGCATCCTAGGACCAGTTTTGGGGTTTCACCCCTCATCAGCCAGGATAGCTTGACTCCAGTGGTATGGAGTTTGCAAAAACAACAGGTGATGGACCGAATGAGGATCAATGTCACACATTCAACCCAGTCAAAAGATCTGGGTCCTAATCCATCGTTTTTTTGCACTCCACACCACCCTGGGTTAGACAATGGCGATATGCAAATCAGCTCTGACCCTGTGCCCCATGGGAACAGTCCAGTCCGAACTACAAAAGCCATGTCCTTCCCAGAACGGAATCAAGCATCCGAGGACCGGACCGGTTTCGAGGTAACACCTCTCATCAGCCCGGCTAGCTTGACTCCAGTGGTGTGGAGTGCCTGGGACCCACGTCTGGGCATCCCCAGTACACTTATAGCGAGTTTGCAAAAACAACAGGTGATGGACCGAATGAGGATCAATGTCACACATTCAACCCAGTCAAAAGATCTGGGTCCTAATCCATCGGTTTTTTGCACTCCACACCACCCTGGGTTAGACAATGGCGATATGCAAATCAGCTCTGACCCTGTGCCCCATGGGAACAGTCCAGTCCGAACTACAAAAGCCATGTCCTTCCCAGAACGGAATCAAGCATCCGAGGACCGGACCGGTTTCGAGGTAACACCTCTCATCAGCCCGGCTAGCTTGACTCCAGTGGTGTGGAGTGCCTGGGACCCACGTCTGGGCATCCCCAGTACACTTATAGCGAGTTTGCAAAAACAACAGGTGATGGACCGAATGAGGATCAATGTCACACATTCAACCCAGTCAAAAGATCTGGGTCCTAATCCATCGTTTTTTTGCACTCCACACCACCCTGGGTTAGACAATGGCGATATGCAAATCAGCTCTGACCCTGTGCCCCATGGGAACAGTCCATTCCGAACTACAAAAGCCATGTCCTTCCCAGAACGGAATCAAGCATCCGAGGACCGGACCGGTTTCGAGGTAACACCTCTCATCAGCCCGGCTAGCTTGACTCCAGTGGTGTGGAGTGCCTGGGACCCACGTCTGGGCATCCCCATTACACTTATAGCGAGTTTGCAAAAACAAGAGGTGATGGACCGAATGAGGATCAATGTCACACATTCAACCCAGTCAAAAGATCTGGGTCCTAATCCATCGTTTTTTTGCACTCCACACCACCCTGGGTTAGACAATGGCGATATGCAAATCAGCTCTGACCCTGTGCCCCATGGGAACAGTCCAGTCCGAACTACAAAAGCCATGTCCTTCCCAGAACGGAATCAAGCATCCGAGGACCGGACCGGTTTCGAGGTAACACCTCTCATCAGCCCGGCTAGCTTGACTCCAGTGGTGTGGAGTGCCTGGGACCCACGTCTGGGCATCCCCAGTACACTTATAGCGAGTTTGCAAAAACAACAGGTGATGGACCGAATGAGGATCAATGTCACACATTCAACCCAGTCAAAAGATCTGGGTCCTAATCCATCGTTTTTTTGCACTCCACACCACCCTGGGTTAGACAATGGCGATATGCAAATCAGCTCTGACCCTGTGCCCAATGGGAACAGTCCAGTCCGAACTACAAAAGCCATGTCCTTCCCAGAACGGAATCAAGCATCCGAGGACCGGACCGGTTTCGAGGTAACACCTCTCATCAGCCCGGCTAGCTTGACTCCAGTGGTGTGGAGTGCCTGGGACCCACGTCTGGGCATCCCCAGTACACTTATAGCGAGTTTGCAAAAACAACAGGTGATGGACCGAATGAGGATCAATGTCACACATTCAACCCAGTCAAAAGATCTGGGTCCTAATCCATCGTTTTTTTGCACTCAACACCACCCTGGGTTAGACAATGACGATATGCAAATCAGCTCTGACCCTGTGCCCCATGGGAACAGTCCAGTCCAAACTACAAAAGCCATGTCCTTCCCAGAACGGAATCAAGCATCCGAGGACCGGACCGGTTTCGAGGTAACACCTCTCATCAGCCCGGCTAGCTTGACTCCAGTGGTGTGGAGTGCCTGGGACCCACGTCTGGGCATCCCCAGTACACTTATAGCAAGTTTGCAAAAACAACAGGTGATGGACCGAATGAGGATCAATGTCACACATTCAACCCAGTCAAAAGATCTGGGTCCTAATCCATCGTTTTTTTGCACTCCACACCACCCTGGGTTAGACAATGGCGATATGCAAATCAGCTCTGACCCTGTGCCCCATGGGAACAGTCCAGTCTGAACTACAAAAGCCATGTCCTTCCCAGAATGGAATCAAGCATCCAAGGACCGGACCGGTTTCGAGGTAACACCTCTCATCAGCCCGGCTAGCTTGACTCCAGTGGTGTGGAGTGCCTGGGACCCACGTCTGGGCATCCCCAGTACACTTATAGCGAGTTTGCAAAAACAACAGGTGATGGACCGAATGAGGATCAATGTCACACATTCAACCCAGTCAAAAGATCTGGGTCCTAATCCATCGTTTTTTTGCACTCCACACCACCCTGGGTTAGACAATGGCGATATGCAAATCAGCTCTGACCCTGTGCCCCATGGGAACAGTCCAGTCCGAACTACAAAAGCCATGTCCTTCCCAGAACGGAATCAAGCATCCGAGGACCGGACCGGTTTCGAGGTAACACCTCTCATCAGCCCGGCTAGCTTGACTCCAGTGGTGTGGAGTGCCTGGGACCCACGTCTGGGCATCCCCAGTACACTTATAGCGAGTTTGCAAAAACAACAGGTGATGGACCGAATGAGGATCAATGTCACACATTCAACCCAGTCAAAAGATCTGGGTCCTAATCCATCGTTTTTTTGCACTCCACACCACCCTGGGTTAGACAATGGCGATATGCAAATCAGCTCTGACCCTGTGCCCCATGGGAACAGTCCAGTCCGAACTACAAAAGCCATGTCCTTCCCAGAACGGAATCAAGCATCCGAGGACCGGACCGGTTTCAAAGTAACACCTCTCATCAGCCCGGCTAGCTTGACTCCAGTGGTGTGGAGTGCCTGGGACCCACGTCTGGGCATCCCCAGTACACTTATAGCGAGTTTGCAAAAACAACAGGTGATGGACCGAATGAGGATCAATGTCACACATTCAACCCAGTCAAAAGATCTGGGTCCTAATCCATCGTTTTTTTGCACTCCACACCACCCTGGGTTAGACAATGGCGATATGCAAATCAGCTCTGACCCTGTGCCCCATGGGAACAGTCCAGTCCGAACTACAAAAGCCATGTCCTTCCCAGAACGGAATCAAGCATCCGAGGACCGGACCGGTTTCGAGGTAACACCTCTCATCAGCCCGGCTAGCTTGACTCCAGTGGTGTGGAGTGCCTGGGACCCACGTCTGGGCATCCCCAGTACACTTATAGCGAGTTTGCAAAAACAACAGGTGATGGACCGAATGAGGATCAATGTCACACATTCAACCCAGTCAAAAGATCTGGGTCCTAATCCATCGTTTTTTTGCACTCCACACCACCCTGGGTTAGACAATGGCGATATGCAAATCAGCTCTGACCCTGTGCCCCATGGGAACAGTCCAGTCCGAACTACAAAAGCCATGTCCTTCCCAGAACGGAATCAAGCATCCGAGGACCGGACCGGTTTCGAGGTAACACCTCTCATCAGCCCGGCTAGCTTGACTCCAGTGGTGTGGAATGCCTGGGACCCACGTCTGGGCATCCCCAGTACACTTATAGCGAGTTTGCAAAAACAACAGGTGATGGACCGAATGAGGATCAATGTCACACATTCAACCCAGTCAAAAGATCTGGGTCCTAATCCATCGTTTTTTTGCACTCCACACCACCCTGGGTTAGACAATGGCGATATGCAAATCAGCTCTGACCCTGTGCCCCATGGGAACAGTCCAGTCCGAACTACAAAAGCCATGTCCTTCCCAGAACGGAATCAAGCATCCGAGGACCGGACCGGTTTCGAGGTAACACCTCTCATCAGCCCGGCTAGCTTGACTCCAGTGGTGTGGAGTGCCTGGGACCCACGTCTGGGCATCCCCAGTACACTTATAGCGAGTTTGCAAAAACAACAGGTGATGGACCGAATGAGGATCAATGTCACACATTCAACCCAGTCAAAAGATCTGGGTCCTAATCCATCGTTTTTTTGCACTCCACACCACCCTGGGTTAGACAATGGCGATATGCAAATCAGCTCTGACCCTGTGCCCCATGGGAACAGTCCAGTCCGAACTACAAAAGCCATGTCCTTCCCAGAACGGAATCAAGCATCCGAGGACCGGACCGGTTTCGAGGTAACACCTCTCATCAGCCCGGCTAGCTTGACTCCAGTGGTGTGGAGTGCCTGGGACCCACGTCTGGGCATCCCCAGTACACTTATAGCGAGTTTGCAAAAACAACAGGTGAAGGACCGAATGAGGATCAATGTCACACATTCAACCCAGTCAAAAGATCTGGGTCCTAATCCATCGTTTTTTTGCACTCCACACCACCCTGGGTTAGACAATGGCGATATGCAAATCAGCTCTGACCCTGTGCCCCATGGGAACAGTCCAGTCCGAACTACAAAAGCCATGTCCTTCCCAGAACGGAATCAAGCATCCGAGGACCGGACCGGTTTCGAGGTAACACCTCTCATCAGCCCGGCTAGCTTGACTCCAGTGGTGTGGAGTGCCTGGGACCCACGTCTGGGCATCCCCAGTACACTTATAGCGAGTTTGCAAAAACAACAGGTGATGGACCGAATGAGGATCAATGTCACACATTCAACCCAGTCAAAAGATCTGGGTCCTAATCCATCGTTTTTTTGCACTCCACACCACCCTGGGTTAGACAATGGCGATATGCAAATCAGCTCTGACCCTGTGCCCCATGGGAACAGTCCAGTCCGAACTACAAAAGCCATGTCCTTCCCAGAACGGAATCAAGCATCCGAGGACCGGACCGGTTTCGAGGTAACACCTCTCATCAGCCCGGCTAGCTTGACTCCAGTGGTGTGGAGTGCCTGGGACCCACGTCTGGGCATCCCCAGTACACTTATAGCGAGTTTGAAAAAACAACAGGTGATGGACCGAATGAGGATCAATGTCACACATTCAACCCAGTCAAAAGATCTGGGTCCTAA
This sequence comes from Lissotriton vulgaris, assembly GCF_964263255.1. Lineage (NCBI taxonomy): Eukaryota > Metazoa > Chordata > Amphibia > Caudata > Salamandridae > Lissotriton > Lissotriton vulgaris. Next base: position 1,203,961,511 of record NC_141687.1, read on the forward strand.
TCCATCGTTTTTTTGCACTCCACACCACCCTGGGTTAGACAATGGCGATATGCAAATCAGCTCTGACCCTGTGCCCCATGGGAACAGTCCAGTCCGAACTACAAAAGCCATGTCCTTCCCAGAACGGAATCAAGCTTCCGAGGACCGGACCGGTTTCGAGGTAACACCTCTCATCAGCCCGGCTAGCTTGACTCCAGTGGTGTGGAGTGCCTGGGACCCACGTCTGGGCATCCCCAGTACACTTATAGCGAGTTTGCAAAAACAACAGGTGATGGACCGAATGAGGATCAATGTCACACATTCAACCCAGTCAAAAGATCTGGGTCCTAATCCATCGTTTTTTTGCACTCCACACCACCCTGGGTTAGACAATGGCGATATGCAAATCAGCTCTGACCCTGTGCCCCATGGGAACAGTCCAGTCCGAACTACAAATGCCATGTCCTTCCCAGAACGGAATCAAGCATCCGAGGACCGGACCGGTTTCGAGGTAACACCTCTCATCAGCCCGGCTAGCTTGACTCCAGTGGTGTGGAGTGCCTGGGACCCACGTCTGGGCATCCCCAGTACACTTATAGCGAGTTTGCAAAAACAACAGGTGATGGACGGAATGAGGATCAATGTCACACATTCAACCCAGTCAAAAGATCTGGGTCCTAATCCATCGTTTTTTTGCACTCCACACCACCCTGGGTTAGACAATGGCGATATGCAAATCAGCTCTGACCCTGTGCCCCATGGGAACAGTCCAGTCCGAACTACAAAAGCCATGTCCTTCCCAGAATGGAATCAAGCATCCGAGGACCGGACCGGTTTCGAGGTAACACCTCTCATCAGCCCGGCTAGCTTGACTCCAGTGGTGTGGAGTGCCTGGGACCCACGTCTGGGCATCCCCAGTACACTTATAGCGAGTTTGCAAAAACAACAGGTGATGGACCGAATGAGGATCAATGTCACACATTCAACCCAGTCAAAAGATCTGGGTCCTAATCCATCGTTTTTTTGCACTCCACACCACCCTGGGTTAGACAATGGCGATATGCAAATCAGCTCTGACCCTGTGCCCCATGGGAACAGTCCAGTCCGAACTACAAAAGCCATGTCCTTCCCAGAACGGAATCAAGCATCCGAGGACCGGACCGGTTTCGAGGTAACACCTCTCATCAGCCCGGCTAGCTTGACTCCAGTGGTGTGGAGTGCCTGGGACCCACATCTGGGCATCCCCAGTACACTTATAGCGAGTTTGCAAAAACAACAGGTGATGGACCGAATGAGGATCAATGTCACACATTCAACCCAGTCAAAAGATCTGGGTCCTAATCCATCGTTTTTTTGCACTCCACACCACCCTGGGTTAGACAATGGCGATATGCAAATCAGCTCTGACCCTGTGCCCCATGGGAACAGTCCAGTCCGAACTACAAAAGCCATGTCCTTCCCAGAACGGAATCAAGCATCCGAGGACTGGACCGGTTTCGAGGTAACACCTCTCATCAGCCCGGCTAGCTTGACTCCAGTGGTGTGGAGTGCCTGGGACCCACGTCTGGGCATCCCCAGTACACTTATAGCGAGTTTGCAAAAACAACAGGTGATGGACCGAATGAGGATCAATGTCACACATTCAACCCAGTCAAAAGATCTGGGTCCTAATCCATCGTTTTTTTGCACTCCACACCACCCTGGGTTAGACAATGGCGATATGCAAATCAGCTCTGACCCTGTGCCCCATGGGAACAGTCCAGTCCGAACTACAAAAGCCATGTCCTTCCCAGAACGGAATCAAGCATCCGAGGACCGGACCGGTTTCGAGGTAACACCTCTCATCAGCCCGGCTAGCTTGACTCCAGTGGTGTGGAGTGCCTGGGACCCACGTCTGGGCATCCCCAGTACACTTATAGCGAGTTTGCAAAAACAACAGGTGATGGACCGAATGAGGATCAATGTCACACATTCAACCCAGTCAAAAGATCTGGGTCCTAATCCATCGTTTTTTTGCACTCCACACCACCCTGGGTTAGACAATGGCGATATGCAAATCAGCTCTGACCCTGTGCCCCATGGGAACAGTCCAGTCCGAACTACAAATGCCATGTCCTTCCCAGAACGAAATCAAGCATCCGAGGACCGGACCGGTTTCGAGGTAACACCTCTCATCAGCCCGGCTAGCTTGACTCCAGTGGTGTGGAGTGCCTGGGACCCACGTCTGGGCATCCCCAGTACACTTATAGCGAGTTTGCAAAAACAACAGGTGATGGACCGAATGAGGATCAATGTCACACATTCAACCCAGTCAAAAGATCTGGGTCCTAGTGGTATGGAGAGCACAGGACCCACGTCTGTGCATACCCGTCTGTTGGACTTGGCCCTTTTTGACAGGTTCACCCCTGAACTTTTTGCCTTTTAAGGTGACCTGATACTAGTAGTTTGTGGCCTCTGTGCACTGTAGCACTGTGGCCTAGTGTAAGGTGCGTGCGCACTCTGAGTGCGTGTGGTGAGAGTGGCCTGCCCTCCCAAAGGACTGCAGGGGGATATGTGTGTCCATGGTAGCTCCTGAGATAAGGGGAGTGCAGGGTTAAGTGTAGTATGTGCGAACTTGTGAGAATAAATGCTGCGCAATGGTGTGCGCAGATTTATTGTGGTTAGTTTAGAGATGCCACTTTTGAAGTTGGCATTTCTGTGTGCTGTGAGATGTGAATTGCCTGTCTGGCTTGTGAGTGACAGGGGCTGGCTGGTGTGGTTGGCTCCAGGAGCCAGGATGAGTCTGCCTGGTGGTGAATAGGGAGATCTGCATGTAGATGGGAGGGAGGAGTTGCACCTAGGACCTGAATAGCACTCATATTGTTCTCTTCATACATTAGAGAGCTTGTTAGATGCACTCTGCCTTGGACAAAGTACTTCCGGATCAGTATTGCGAAGTCACAAGAGAACAATATGAGTGCTATATAAAATCCCGATATACAGACCAGTTAAAGTGAGAAAACCATACAGAAAATCAGGACTTCCATGGGGAGCCTGTTTTAATAGTTTCTGGAGAAACTACGTCAGGATCAGATATATAAGGGGTCACTGCTATATGCAAATAAATGTTGTCCTAAAGAAGGTTTTAAGGAGTAAACAAAAATAAGTCTGAAACGTCGACTTTAAAGTCCACTTCTAAATTTTGGTATTGATTTCACAACCGACTTTCATTTTGAGAAACCATAGGAGTCGATTGTTATAATTTGTTTTGGATTGGACTTCTATTCAGATGTATTGAAGGAAAAACGTATTGGTTCCTTGGTCATTTGAATGCATTTTATTATCAATTTTAACGGTTGAAAAGTACCCTGTTTGAATATAAATATATATAAAAGAAACTTTTTTGATACAAAAAGAAATCCAGTGTTGCTGTTTTTTGCTTCATTGCTCTTCTTGGTCTCAAGGAGAGACTAAATATTTGTGAACAGATACCAATTAGGTTGGGACAGAGTAAAAATAATACTAATCACATATAAGTCTGTTTTCTGTGAAAAATTTCTTTGAATAAATTCCCTTGCTGGCATTTTTTACTTCCAAGTATTTGCCCGAGCCGCAAGGGTATATTGGATTTCCCACTAACTTATACTTCACCCTGCATTATGGCTGCTTTTTGGGATCTTAGTGCGCAGGTGACCGCCCTGCATCTTCGTTTTTAGTGTATAATTCTAGTGGGTGCCCACCCTGCATGCTACATTTGTTTTCGCTCTCGAGGGAGCCTACCCCTCCTTTCCTGGTCCACCGCTGGCCCAGGGAACCTCGGGGAGACCCCCGGGACGTCACAGGCAGCGCCGAGCTGTGATTGGAGCCGGCGCTGCGCTGTGATTGGAGGAAGTCACCACCACCGAGAGAAGCCGTACCGCGCCTTGCTGGTCTCCTGGGTGGAGAGAGACCGGAAAAGCCCCGCAATGTGCCGCGTTTAGGTGTCAATGGCGGAGGGGGCTCGAGGCACATTGCTGGTGCCTGTCTCCACCGTGTGTGAGGAAGAGAATCCAGACTACAGCATGGAGGTTGGAGGAGCCCCGTATCAGAGCCAGTGAGTGGAGCTCGAGGGAGTTTGGGGGAGAGGCAGAGACAGAGCGGCCCGTCTGGCAGCGGGCCGCTCCAACATTGTTGAGCCGCCTCTTGGGAGGCCCATGGGCCCCACAGTTTAGCGGGGGCAAGTTCGGTTTCTTTACGGCCACCGTTTGTTTTTGAAGTCCTTGTTGGGGGGCTTGGCAGGCCTTAGTTAGTGCACAGTAACCGAGCGGCCCCACATGGCAGAGGGCCGCTCCAACGACATGACAAGTTGTCCATAGAGTCCCAGGTGGCCCCCAACGTTTTGGGGGCAAGTTCTGTTTAGCCTACTCCTTTTAACAGCGCCAGTGCACTCCACAATTTGCGGACACATGTTTACTCTCAGAGCCAGATGGCACCAACGTTTGGCCCATTTATTTAAAGGGCCATTGCGAGCCCATGCCACAATTTTAACTTTCACAGCTGCCCAGCAAGTAGTGGGCAGCTGCACCGTTTAGGCCTTGCTTTATTTTAGGGGACATATTGAGGTAGGAGTGAGATGCACTCCTTCGCCCCCATCTTGACCTGCACAGCTGCGCGGCACTTAGTGCCAGCTGCTACGTTTAGGCCCTTCATTTGAGAATCCCAGCTGCCCAGCAAGTAGTAGGCAGCTGCAACGTTTAGATTTGCGCCAAGTGCACACCTGTGACTGTTGCTGCATTGGCAGCGCTCCCTGACTTTGGACAGAGGGCATTTGAGCCCCTTAGAGATGGCCAGTTGGCCAGGGGGACTGTTAGATTTGTAGGGCGCCAGGCCCTAGTGTGATTTTTATAGGTGCTAGGAAATGTAATGTTTATAGTATGTTTTATGCACCTTGATTTATGGTTATAGATGTGCTTTATGGGTATTAGGTAATACCTACTGTCTTATGTTTTATTTGATTTTCTACTGTGGTCTAGGTTTGATTTATTCCCTAATGCAGGTTATGTTATTAAGTTTATTTCCTAGTGCAAGTTATGTTTAGGAGATTATGGTCTACTATATTTAGGCTTATGAGGTTGGCGCAGAATAGAGTTCTCACCTTATGTGATACTGTGCATGTTATGATTTATGTTACAGGTTGACGCTGAGTATAGTGTCTGCCAGTGATTACTGGCTGTGTTCTAAGTTCATGATATATTCTTACTTTTACTATTTTTTAGCAAGTGATAATTCTGAGAGTGGCCCACGTGGCCCTGTCATGTGTAAATAATCCCCTGTAAATATTGCCTGTGCCAGTTGGCACAGTGTATATTGTGTGATTACCATCTATTTATTTATTTATTTATTTATTTTATTTTTAATATTTATAAAGCGCTGCATATACCCATGGGCGTCTTGCGCTGAAAAACCATTATAAAGTAAGGAAATGTGGGGGGGTGAACCAGTTAATTAAAACAGATGTAAGGGAAGAAAAGGTTATTGAGTGAACAGCCAAGTTTTCAAAAGTTTACGGAACTGAAGGAGTGTGGCACTTTGTCTGATGTTAAGAGGCAGGGTGTTCCAAAGTCTGGGGGCTGCCACCAAAAAGCGTCGGTCACCCCAGGTGACTGTTTTGGTGCGGGGGACGACCAGTTGGCTGAGAGTAGCTGATCGTAGAGCTCTGGTAGGTTTGTAATGCTGTAATTGATCTTTTAGAAAATGTGGTCCTTGATTATTGACTGATTTAAATACAATACAGAGGGATTTGAAGTGAATTCTTTTTTGTACAGTGAGCCAGTGAAGATCTTTTATGTTTTTGGAGATGGATTCAAACTTTGTTTTGCCGGAGAGAAGGCGAGCTGCCGCATTTTGTATTGTTTGGAGTTTTGCAATTACTCTAGTTTGAGCATTTAGGAATAGCCCATTGCAATAGTCCAAGGATGAAAGGACAAGGGCAGAAACCAGTGTCTTGATGGCAGAGTCAGGGAGGAAAGGGCGTATTTTCCGGATCATTTTTAGTTTCAGATGTGCCGTCGATACTGTTTTGTTGGCGTGGTTCATGAAGTTTAGACCGTCATCAAAGATAACACCGAGGTTCCTAACCTTCGAGGTGGGAGTGGGAGGGGTACCGAAGGTCTCTGGCCACCAACTGGTAGGTGTAAACTAATGTGTTTTATGATAATACAACGGCTATTTTCATATATAACCTTGTGTGGAGTTCCTTTTGTGGTGTGCCTAGTATGTTGTTACTGTGTGTGTTGTGCAAATGCTTTACATATCACCTTTGGGATAAGCCTAACTGCTCGTGCCAAGCTACCAAGGGGTTGAGCAGGGGTTATCTTTGGCATGTAACGCCCTTTCCCTGACTAGAGTGATGGTCTCTGCCTGGCTTTGGCGCAAGCCTTAGCCAACCAGAGATCCCCATTTCTAACACCGTCCCACACGGGGTTACAACTGCAAAAACAACAATTAATAGACAGAATGCAGAACTATGTCATAGAATGCTTGTTTCCGGTCCAGAGAAGACATAGCTTGGCAGTTCGGCCGGGACTGTTCCCAAGAGTCACAGGGGCAAGACTGATTGCATAGAGCTGTGTCTGAACTTGGGTGGCAAAGTGAGCTGATGAAAGATGATGGATTCAGCACAGATCTGTGACTGGGGGTGAGTTTGTGAAAAGTTTCAGCTCTCCGTCCATCACCTCCTTGTGTTTGCTTTGATAACAAAATAAAGACACGTCTACTAGGTGTCCTGGAACATCGTTCAAACTATACGCAGAACAAAAGTAGGAGAGATTTGTATTGAAAGAGAAAAAGCTGTTACTAAAGCTACATTTCCATGCTTGAATTGCCATAGTTTGAGTATTATCCAACCAGGCACTAGAAAACAGGTTACAAAAAAACGACTCTCTCAAGCACATAGAGAGATGGACGTAGCAAAAAAAGGGTGAATTTATTGCATGATCTTCTTCCAACAAACACAGTGAAGCACAAACTCGCACAAGAGCTTGAAAAAAATCTTTCACCTGAAGATTTTCAGTTCAAACGTTGTCGTTATTGAAAACTGCTGTTGTTGTAGACTAAATGCCACAATTACGAATAGCCGAGATTTCATCCATGCAAAACGTCAGAGAGGTAGTTCAGACTGTTGTACAGATATCAAAGTCAATATGCACCTTGCAAGAACTGCACATTGTCTTTGACAGTTTCTTGATCTATCTGCCAAAGAATGTGAGAGAATCAGACAAATCTCTACAAGTGGAACAATTGACCTTGCCTGCATCAAAAAATTGGCACATATACCTGTGCAACTTGATAAAATCTGGTTGCCAACATCGAACAAGATGAACTTGGAACTATTAATTCGCTAAAACATTGCTGATGCTTCAGTGAACACTGAATTTCCAGTTATTGCAAGTGGAATGATTTCCAATGAGGAGTTGGTGCCTGCAGAGATATATTCAAAAGGTACAGTCATATTCTGCAAGAACTTAACAGAAAATTGGGGGACGCTGCCCCCCTTATTGTGCCACATGTTGAGTGGGCTGTTCAAAATGGTTCCAATCCAGTCATTCTGCTGTCCAATGACACAGATTTTTATTATAGTGCTACTTAGATTTGTTGCAATGTTCATAAGTCAAGGATTGTCAGAGTTATGGATATGTTACGGAACGGGCGAGAAAAGGCACTTAATCCCGCTTCATATTCTGTATAAGAAACTTGACCCAGAAATGCCCAGAGTTCTTATTTGGTTACATATGCTTACGGGTGATAACACTATAAGCAAAATTGAGACAAAACTTGGAGCTTTAACTGTTGAACCTGTGAAGTTTCTAAAAGGATTTGCTGAGACAGAAGAAGAATGTGACTTTAAAGATGTAGAGAAATACCATTGTGCATGTGTGAAAAATGAGTTTTGACTGTTACATATTTGAAGATGTTTGGTAGAGTGGGTTTAAAAGATGAGTCCAGCTAAGTGACATTCCATCAACGTCATATTCTGTGCATGGACACAAAAAAAGAGTCTTCTACTTGATCTGAAGATGTGTGAATGTTTTGGATCATGCATATGTAGAGAAAGATCTTTGTGAATTTGGTTGGTAAGAAATTGATGGGCTGCTAAATCCTACAACATTTCTAAAGCTTCTACTCACAGAACGTACAAGTACATCAACTTGGAAAACGTGTGATACAAAAAGATGTCCCTGTCGATATGCTCTTCTCAAATGTTCAACATTCTGCAAATGTACCACAAGCGATCTCCAAAAACAAATAAATAAAGAGAACTATGAGAAATGTGTCTAAAACAGGAGTGATAAACATTATTTATTATTCTTATTCAGGTGGGTGTGCACCTGTTAGTAGCCATCATGGACATCAGTGTGTCCATTGACATGTCAGAGGAAGCATTCAAGATCATGCAGCGTGCTTAATCAGGGTATTTGCGTATGGCCAGGACACCCCATTATCCATGCTGGGCAAAGTCAAAGCACCAATAACCCATGGGTCCTAGACTGTAGACTCCTCCATCAACATCAGAGCAGGTGGCCACAACATGCTGCTTGGCTGCCACACAACTGAGGCCCTAGAAGTTGTCACTGTCTCATTGGGTGTCCATCAAGAAGAGATATCGCAAATACTGACAGAGTTCAGTGATGTGTTCAATGGCAATGGATGCCTCAAAGGAAAAAAAAGGAAAACTGCATTATGACCGGTCAATATAACCGGTAGCCCCACGACACTGACGCATTGCATTCCACCTGCGGCCCCAGGTGGAGAAGGAGCTGGAGAAGCTGGAAGGCACGGGCATCCTTGGCAAGATAAGATGTGAATGGACTTGACAGCTCACCTCCCCTTTTCTTATACCCCAGGGCACCAACATTATTGTGACCCACCTTTAGAGAGCACAGAGGCTGCCAGGGCGCCATGTGGGGCCATTTATCATGTGGAGGAAAGCAGGCATTGCTACTTTGGGAGCATGAAGACATATGTGTCCTCTCCTTTTACTAGCTGGTGCGTGCCAGATGTTGGGCGAGGTGGTAGGAGCAGTTCCTTCCCGCCTGTAGGGCCCAATGCATGAGAGCAATGCATGAGAGCACACATATAGCTTGAGCACCGCTCACCATACGTAGATCACGTGCCTGGAACACGTGCTTGATTGTCGTCAGGTGTATTGACGACCACTGGGGGCTGAGCACAACCTTGTCGCCAGTGTGATGCTGGTCGCTCTGTGTTGTGAGGAGTGTCAGTAGGGTACATGAGCATGCAGCAATGTTGGGCCTTGCACAGCAGTATAAAATAACACTCGGGCCCCAGAGTGATGTGATGCATCTGTGGTGCAGGCGGTCTACCTGAGCCTACCTGGTCATGCCATAATTTATTAACCGCGGCCCACATGACCGTGGAACCACACAAACACACCTGCATTGCGGGTGACACCGTAAATTTCCCCCTGAGATGTGGGTGTGCCCCACTGACAAGTTATCAGTTACCTCACTACAGTGTTAGCCTCTTACAGAATAAAATCATTCTTACACTATTTGACCATTGGGTTCAATGCTGATAGATGGAATGATTGCCTAAAATAGATGGATTTCTTGATACTATGGCACGTTCCCAGCACATTATCTCTTGAAATCACCCCTAAACTATTTCTTACCACAAGAAAGAATTAACTTTCACTCTAATCAAAGATGGTGCCCCCCCCTTACATACATATACTTTGTGTAGTTAGTCCTCTTTCTGCTTCAATCACATGAGGTTTATTAATATCATATATGGTACTTGTGTTACATCCTTAAAGACATGAAGACCAGCTGATATAGATGCATTTCTGATACCATTCCAGTTGTAAGTACACAGCTCATCATCCAGTTGTCTTTCATTTTTGGTAATTGATATCTTGCTTAGATCATGTGTTTAATGTAGGTCCTTAATTTAATAAGTTTTGGCCTAACATTACTCATGGATATTGTAATTATCAGAGCATGTGCTGGATTATTATTTTCGCCACCAAGAGAGGATGATTGCCACTGACTGTGTCTCCTGAAATTAGGAGAACTTTTGATGTGTATATATAATATAGACAGTTTGCACCTAATGAGAAGTTACTAACGTAACATGCCTGTCACCGCTGTAGCAACCACCATTTATGGAACTGCACATGATATGAGGACACACTTTTCCTAAGGCAGGGTGCACTATATAACATGTGATCCTACAATATCTAAGTCCAGTCTTGGACATTGTAAGTGCACAAGGAAACCATAGAGAACACATTACGAGTTTCCCAGTACCATGATGTTCACTTCACTGCACCAGGGGATGTTTGGTACCAAACATCTCATCTTAATAAATCCCCATTGATGCCAGTGTTGGATTTAAAGATAAATCCACAATGAGGACCCCTTAGAGAGGCCCCCTGAAAACCTACCAAACACTGGTGTGGTCTCTGACTAGTCTTAGCCAGCCTGCCAATAGCATACATGTGTCTGACCCCCCTCCCCCGTCCTGCTCCACATTTGCCAGGAGGACAGGCGGGGAAATTAGTTAGATTAGGAGGTGGGCCAACATTCAGCCAGCACCACCCCTAAGATGGGGCAGGTGATGGGGACCCCACTTTTCAGTTTACTCCCATTTTCTTTGGGCTGGAATTAGCCAATTAGGGTAAGGGTTCTGCCCACTACTCAAAGGAAGTGGTCACATTGAGAGTGTAGACACCCTAAAGGTAGGTCGCCTTGTGGCTACTACCTGTCTCCCTTGTAACACCCCTACATTTAGTATATAGGCGGCACCCCTTGACCCTGAACTTTAGATTCAACTGGCCTAAGAACAAAATGGACAAAGAAGAGCTGCTGACCTGAGAACAGAGAACCTGCTGTTGAAGTTTTGGCGCAAACCCTGTCTGCTGTTTCCAAGAACTTGACCATTGCTGTGTGCTGTCTCATCCTGCTGCTGTGAGGCCTCCAAGACCTTGAAGCACCCCCAGCCCTTCGCCAATCACCAAAGAACTCCCTTGGAGTAAAGGAACTACCCCCCTGTAGCCACAGGAACTGGGCCAAGTGGCACCTAGACGAAGAGTCCTATCCGGACTCTAACTTCCCAGGACACAAACACAAGGACTAATCGAGGACATCAAGACCCCTGAGACCTACTCTGTGAGTGGCTCAGCTTTCCCAAAATCGTCCCTATGACCTGCCTGCCCATGACAGCGAAGACCATCTCGACGCACAGAGCGCGGCTTCCCCATCTGTTCTGCACCCAGGCTGGATACCGATGAACCAGCTGTGCTCCCATGGTCCTGAAGCCCTTGGGACCCAATCCCTTGTTTGGGGACCCATGGACTTACCTGTAAGTCCCCTTGTGCAACCTGTTTTCAGGTGACCTCCTTCTTCGTGGCACACCAGCTACCAACGACTTCAGCACCCTGCTCCTGGGCGTATACGGGTCGCTCCAGACGATCCGACGGGTGGAACATTGGACCTTGACCTGCTGCTACCCTAAACATCGAAGGGGAACCCCTAGAATCAACTGTACAATTTAATATGCATTTTTGTTTTTCTCCATAGTGTTGCATTGTGTGTGTTTGCAGACAACAGTAATTTTTTTTCCGAACCTTGAAAAATCATGATTAAAAAAGTACTTTCCTGTGAACAAAGTTCTTCGTCTTACAAATAATATAAAACTCTGTGTTATTTTTTTTAATTGGTCATGGATTTATTCTTGAGTGTGAGTCTCATTTATTGCGTCTGTGAGTACAACAAATGGAGTTAGCAGTAGCTTCTGATAACCCTAACTGCTCGCTCACACTACAGCAAATAGAGCGTTAGTATTATCTCCTTTTGCCTCTGTATACCAATCTGGGTTTTTCCAGACTCTCTGCACAGTGTACTTAATTTTAGTGCACTATATAGAGTCAGCTTCTTACATTGACAAACTATGAAGCCTCTTTCATAGTTTAGGTGTGCTGACGACCACAATTAAAATAGATTGTGAGTACCTATAGCAAGCACAAGCTGCACTCAGCCATGGATAAGATTAGGGACAATTAGGATTAAACTCTGTTACCAATGTTATTAAAGGGAAAGCAGTACTGTTTTAATTTATGTCCTTATAGTTGCCCTTTATAAAATGTATCTGTCAATGTGTGATGGGGAGAAATGTCTTAATTCCCACCTATATGGATCTTCTCTCTGTCAATTGTTCATTATTAAATGCTTAAGTATAGCTGGGAGCTATCCACTGACTTGTAGAGAGACATGATCAGTAACACTTCCCACATACTAGTGCTTTGTAGGGGAAATACCCCGGGTGACTATGTTCCATCACCAAAGTGATTTTGCAGTCATGGGGAAAGTTGATGGAGGATCCATAAGGGAAGGGAAGTATTGCTCCCTAAATATCTTTATGTTATGTTATGTTATGTTATAGGTATTTATTGTTTTCACAGCTGCTCCAGCAAAGGAGCGTCCTGGCGCCCTAACAAGGTAGAAACATAGCACAACTGAAGCTAAAACAAAATAGGGACAACTAAAAGGAAAGACTAAAACAAAAATGTTTTAATGGCTTTCCGAAAAAGCATGCGATCCTCCAGCAGACGAATTTCCACCGGGAGGGAGTTCCAGATAATTGCAGCTTTGACACAGAAAGAGCGTCCACCGGCACGAAAAAGCCTGAATCGAGGGACCACGGCGAGAGCCTGGCCCAAAGAACACAGAGCGCGTGTTGGAACATAAAAGGACAGAAAGTTAGACAAAATCTGGGGACCTATGCCCTTCAAAATTTTAAAAGTCAGACAAAGGACCTTAAAATGGATTCTCTTCCTCACTGGTAGCCAATGCAAGGAGCAAAGGACATTGGAAACAGGACAGAATCTGGGCAGGCCGACTATCGCTCTGGCTGCGGCATTTTGTACCCGCTGTAGGCGGGTAATTTCTGCTTGATTGGCCCCCACCAGGAGGGAGCTGGCGTAATCCAGGCGAGAAAGACAGTAGCCAGTATGGACGGACAGTATGGACGGCCCGTGCAATCATTGAAGTTGAAACGCTAAAAGGAGTTTACAATTGGGCCTTATTAGAATAATGTGACTAATCAAAAGCATATAAACTCATTCAATGTCTAAACAGAGCTTGAACTTGAGCAACATAAAATATGTAACTATCACCAACAATAGCACACCTTTAGACCACTTTTTAATGTAGTGGAGACATTACCACTGTGGAATTACATGAAGGGAGAGGCTTTATAAGAAGTGGAAGACACAGAGTCAGAAGTAATTCCAGGCAGTGAACTCCGCTTTGTCCGCGGAGTATGTGGAGGCTTTCACACTCCGTGTTCTGAGGAGCTAACGGAATTCTAAAAAACTCGGATCAGTGTAGCAGAGTTTTTTTTTCGCTCACGTTTGCCAACGGTAAGTTGGCGAGTGCGAGTGAGAAAAATCAAATGCTCGAACATTTCCCTGCGAGATTTCTCAAAGCTGGTGTTAGAAATGGGATTTCTGGTTGGCTAAGGCTTCCGCCCATGCCAAGCAGAAACCACCACTCTAGTCAGAGCAAGGGAGTTACACGCTGAAGATAACCCCTGCTCACCCCCTTGGTAGCTTGGCACGAGCACTCTGGCTTATCCCAGACGCAATGTGTAAAGCATTTGCGCAATGCACAACCACAGCAGCAACACACTAGGCACACTACAAAAGAAACTCCACACAACGTTATATTACAAATAGCTTTTGTATTATCATAAACACATTAGCAACATAATCACACATTTACACTGTGCCAACTGGCACAAGGCATTATTCACAGGGGATTAAATACAGGACCAGGCCAATCGGGCCATGATCAGAACCATCAGAACAGGTAAGTAAATGTAAAACACAACCAGTAACTACTGGTACCATAATGACCTAAGCATTATCACATGAGCATTAGATATCATCCTAAAATATCATAGCATGACATAAGGCAATAAATCACATTAGACCCCAACCTCACCAGCATAAACACATTATGCATAAACCTCCTAAACATAAACACATTATGTCATAGGCATCACAAGTACAAAAAAGTGAAGGTAATTACCACGGAGGCCACGGACGGAGGAGGAAGCACATATAGGCTGGGAGTTGACTGGACCCCCCCAATACCCTTCCATCTACTGTTGGCCCATGAGGCACTGTTCCTCGTCACAATAAGCATACTACATGAGTATCTTGTTAGTAAGGGATGTGTATTAGAATATCTATTTTATATCCATACACATAGTTCCCTTTACCTTCACTTTTTTGTAAATACACCCATTGTGGCGACTTTCTAGTGAGTGACAGGGGGATCATTTACCCCGGTCCTGACGAAGGGGCATGGAGCCCTGAAACATGTCGACCCACATAGGAAAGTAAGCACATAACACCGCTTATCCTTTCCGACTTCACTTTTTTAACAATACCAGCCAGTGTTTATTAAATAGTTTTTGTATCACTAGGCCAGGTATTTTTTAACATCACCTTCCTATCACTCCTGACCTCACTGACACTCACTCCATTTCACTCACATAGCACCCACATTAAAAAGGTGCTCTAGCGTAGTCGCTTGTCGCAGCACTGCCCTGTCCGGCAGCCGGGCGGGAAGACCCAGATGATGAAGCATGACACCAAGGGCCCTTTTGGTGTGTGAGGGGTATTTTAAACAAATGTGTGTACTCCAAAAACACCAGGATACATACAAACAGACCCCCTTTTGAGGTGGACCTTTTTTGATTATAGTTACTTGTGCATGAGGAGGATGTGTCCACCTCAGTGCCACGCGGCACTACCTCTTCCTCCCTCTTGTTGATCTCTTTATATGATTTACCACACTTCACATTATTACTTTCTTCTCACTACCACAGTCCTGTGCCCAGACGATACATATCCTACTTGGTAACAATTACATATTTCTGTAAATGCTATAGGCTGCATTCACAGAATCCTTGAGGAATGTTGAGGATGGGGCAGTCAATTTTCAGTCATCAACTTCATGCTTGGTGTTTCTCACCCTCTCCCTTTTCTTGTATAACTTCACTAACAAACATGCCGTAGAGGTGTTCATATAGTAAATGACTGAGCTCTCCACTTGCAAGTCTTGAACCTTGTTCATCACAGGACACAACTGACTCCCCTCAATAGAACCTACGCAAAGACACAGCTCTCTTTCCCTCGCCTTCTTTAAACTTGATTATGGGGCACACAAATGTTCTTAGGTGCAGATATTCAAACCTGTACAACGAAGGACAAAGCCCTAGCCAATTTTAAGAATAATCAGTAATCATTTAGTTTTATTTACTTTTATCTCACCCGGTCATCTTTAAAAATTGGCATAACCCATTCACATACCTTTTAGCTTATTAGGACCAACACGTGAAAGGCATCCTAAATATCTTAAAGTTCAATGTATTTCCATGCTTTTCAAAGTACTCAAATTAGAAATGCATGGCAAAACATAAAAGAAAGTACAGTTGCGCACTTTGGTGGCACCGTGTGAGACAAAATTGTTGTAAGTCTGCAAGAGCTACGAGGGACTCCAATCAGTGCAGAAGAATTTAAACATGTTTGCCTGTTTAGCGTAACTGTAACCAGCTTCTGCATGATTGTTTTGCTTATACTAACCTGCCATCACTAGATGTGCCCATCTCCGAGCTTCAGATGCTCTGCACCCTGGCACATGAGAGGCAAATGTTTGTAAACCACCTTGCTCAATTATTTATATTTTTGTTACTAATGAAGGCCAACAACTAACTTTCATGTGCACAGCTGGGAAACTGTTCTCATAGTTAAAACTTTGCTAAGAGAACGATACTAAGAATGTGAGGGCGATTTAAACTGAGTAGGTTGGTCTTTACTGCGTCAGGGTGACGAAGTAAAATACTTTGTCGCCTGAATGAGTACCCATCTTCCAGATCTAGGACCATTGGACATCTTTTATACAGGCACGAGTCACAGTCACAACAGTTCCTCTCAATGTATTAAAGCATTAAACGTTTGAAAGACGGCTCCACCAACAAGACAGTGCGGTCTGTTAAGAAAACCTTTAACCTGCTTTTTAATTTTCAAATGCAAAATCCCAAAGCAGGATTTTGTGTTTGTAAAAACCAGAAACAAACTCAGGACCCCCACACCATGGTCTCTCATCGTATGCAGGTCATTTTGGAGTTTTCACTGGCCCTTACTGCCAGGGTTTATCTGGTGGTGACAGAGTGTGAAAACTGTCCATTTGACCATCCACTCTAAATAGGGAGGGTGTCAAACGGCCAAACCTCTGAAGCCTTATTCCACCGACCATCAGAGGTGTATGTCAGAAAGGGATCAGCCTCCATCACTATCATACTGAAGTTCCACCTGACTTTAAATGAGGCAGACAGTGCTTCAGTTTGGCAGAGAGTGTACTCTGTCATCAGTGTGATGGAATACCCACTCTAAGTGTGACGGAGTACCCTCTCTGTCAAACTCTAAATCAGGTCCTTTTGTGTCGGAGGATATATATTTGAGCTCTGCATTGTATCAGAGAGCCCTGATCCAATGCGTATGTATGTGGGATCCCCTTGTCAGTGATCTCTGTGATTCATAGACTACTGTTTTTTTCTCAATGAACATTTTCAGACTTGCGCTTTCTAGAGCGACGATGAACAGCATGTGATACCACTCCTATATCTAAAAGTGAGATGTCTTTTGATTTCTATAGGGGGACAAAAGTTCTCTGGGACCTAGATTGAACACAGTTCTGATGCTCCTTCCCGGTTTGCACTCATGTTTCCGAAAGCCCTAATCATGGAACCATCTCATATCTCCTACTTTGTTAGTGCCGAAATGTGGGGCGTCTCATCAGCCCAAAACATTTCCAAGAACCATATACATCCTTATCTTGTGTTTTCATAATATGAATGTGGTGTGCGGTCTTTGTTTCATATAAGGCAAGAGTTGTGGTGATAGGTCCAGGTTAAGGTGGTGCAAGCCAAAAGCCTACTTGCTTCAGCTCTATAGCTATTGGAATCCTCCTAACAGCATGGCGTTAAAAACTCCTCTTTGAATCAAATATTTGCCAGCAAATTTATGTGTCAAAAGTGCAACAATTAGAAATTGACATTGCAGTATATCACAACTACTTGGCTCCAATCTACAATGTGTTGGCCTCTTCTTTTGGTGGCATCCAGATTACCTCTAAACAGCCTTTGGATTCCTGTCATGTTTGAGTCCAGGTCACTTCGGCAACACCACCTCAACTCTTTAAACTTTATACCATATAAATGTATTTTGATTTTTCATCTATATATATCTATCTATCTATCTATCTATCTATCTATCTACATACATCTATATCTATTTATCTATCTATATATATATATATATATACATATGTAATACAAGGGATGCAGCACTCTTGGATGGATTTTCAGGGCTTATTTATTTAAGCGTTATCACCCCACCAACGCATTTCAGCCAGACAAGGCTTTTGTCACGGTCAGTAAGTCTCTCTTTACTTTCCCTATTTATTATCCCATGTCTGCCGTCAAGTGGCATTATGGGATATGTAGTTTTACACATATTCAAACAAACTTTATACACAACAGAAAGACTTTAGCGCTTCGTGTCATTACATTACATAGCTTTTGTATCCAGCTCACAGTGTTTTAAAACTGGCTCTGTAATTTAAGTGTGTCTCACATAAAAACAATGTGTTTAGGTTTAGTACCACCTATTTTCAAATCAGTTTTTGAAATCTGTTTCTTAAAAATTTACATGGGTATAGTACCCTTTTAATCTAATTTGCTATCCAGTCTTGGGCCCACAGTCTGAAGGTTAGTTCAAAGATGTACATACAGTTCTTCGTCGTTATTTTTTACCTGCCAAAACGGAGATTGGAGAGCAATGTGCTTCTACGGAATTGAAATGGTACCAATGGGAGACCGAGGCGGAGACCGTGTGAAAAAGCTACGTATAAATAACGACGAAGAACTGTATGTATACTGCATACTAGGGCCATAGTCAATGAAGATCCCAGTTATCCGGTGGCCAGACACTTTAGAAAATGTAATAATAGTGATCCTAAATATTTTAATATTTTATAATTGATGCAGTCCCTGTTTAGAAAAGAGATGGCAACAGAGAAGAAAAGCTTAGGCAACTAGAAACAAAGTGTATTTTAGAGTTAGATATCAATTATCCAGGAGGCCTTAACAAAAGTGAAGATCTGCATACATATCTATAATAAGTTAAGCGTATTATCTCAGGTCACCAATCCTACAAATGTTCACTGTGGTTTTAGGTTTTCCGATTTTTTGATGCATTTTGTAACAACTTTTAGATTATCCATTTTATCTAAAAATGATGCAAGTTATTTAGTTAGAAACCTTTATCATGTTTTTATTAATTGCACTTTATCCATTGCTATTGATGAGCCTATAATATATTTAAGTTTATACAGGTACAATCTGTGGGAAAATGAATTCATAAGCACTTTTGGCATTAGGCACTTTAGTACACAAATCCTGGCTGAGGAGGATTTGAGAGTACGTAGACACTTTAATGCAAGATTGTTATTAGCACAGAAGATTAATGAAGCATTAGTCACTTTAGTAATTTAATCAATGCGCAGATCCTATCTGGGTAGAGCTTGTGAATATTTATTAAGTACTATTTACTCTTAACTATTAGAACGGTAATGTAAGTTGACTATGTATAAAATTCATAGTTATTAGAAAAAGGCATTATGCTATTTATGTATTATGACCAACTTTTTAACAACTGTATTATGAACCTGATTCAATGCATAGCAAAAAAGCACCCTCTGCCACCCTCTGCGAAGGACTCTCTGTCTTCTTTCAAGACAAAATACAAACCATCTACTCCTCATTTCCCACAAGGGAATTAACTACCTCACCTCCCCCTCTTCATCCCTTCCTTATACCTGGTCTGAATTCAGTCCTTTTAGCCTGGAGGCTTCTCTTAGCCAGCTGGAAAAAACAAAATCCGGATCTCCACTAGACCCCTGTCCAGCTAGGCTTTCTAAACTTCTGGCCCCACTATTAAACCCCCACCCTAATCTACTTTGGAATTCTTCAATGAATATTGGTATCTACCCTTCAATCTGGAAAACTGCACTGGTCCAACCTATCCTTAAGAAAGAAGATGCAGATCCGGCTGAATTGAAACATTTCTGGCCCATCTCCCTCCTGACAGCAACGGCCAAAATTCTGGAACAAAAAGTACAAAAACAGCTTTCCGAATACCTAGAATTCAACAAACTTCTCCATGACTCCCAGCCTAGCTTTAGGTCAGGTTACAGCACCGAGACAGCGCAGTTGGAAATATCTGAGAATGTCCAGGAGACCTTGGACAATGGCCACTGAGCTATGATCGTGCTGTTAGATCTGTCGGAAGCATTTGATACAGTGTCCCACATGATCCTACTTGACAGACTAAGACAACACGGAGTGACAGGGACCACTCTATCATGGTTTGCCTCCTTTCTGGAAGACCGGTCCCAGAAAATATTGCTGCATCCTCACATCTCATTTTTGCGCCCTATAGTCTGTGGAGTCCCCCAAGGCTCGGCCTTGAGCCCGACCCTTTTTAATGTTTACCTCTCCCGGCTAGCCTGCTTATTGAACAACATGGGGTAAGTGTCATCTCGTTTGCTGATGATACACAGCTAGTGTTCTCTTTCAGGGATATATCTGAGGCTGCATTCTCTAACTTTAGACATTGTCTGGTCGATATTTCAACATGGATGACTGAGAACTGTCTGAGGTTGAATACCGACAAAACAGAGGTTCTATTCTTCAATCAGCCATCTCCTCCCCACTCAGATTTATGGTGGCCACCCAAGCTCAATCCCCCACCTCACCCTGTGCATGGGGTTCAAGTTTGACTCCACCCTCTCTTGCAAGACTCAGATTGGCCATGTCTCCTCTTCAAGCTTCTGGAAAATGAAGTCCCTACGGAGATTCCTCCATCTCATACCCATGGACTGCAGAAAGACAGTAGTTCATGCCCTCATCACGTCTCAATTAGATTATGCCAACAGTCTGTACCTGGGTCTGCCTGACTACCTGATTAGAAAGCTACAGACTATACAAAATGCAGCAGACAGGCTCATTAGAAATGTCCCAATACGACACCATATATCTCCCCATCTATGGAGCCTACACTGGCTGCCTATAAAAAGGAAGGTAGAATTCAAAGCACCTACTCTCGCCTACTGGGAGATTACAGAAACGGGCCCCCTTAACCTGAGGAAAAGACTCCGCAAATACTATCAGACGAGGATTCTGAGATCTAATCACCAAGTACTTTTTGTTACTCCCCGTTTCGAAAAAGACAGACTAGGTGGTCGTTCTTTTACGGTAAGAACTGCCCATCTTTGGAACTCTTTACCCGAGTTCCTAAGGAAGGCCAATTCGGAATCTGCCTTCCGCAAACTCCTAAAAACCTGGTTCTTTAGCCTCCCCTAGCACCTGCAACTCTTGGCAGTCTGCTTCCTCCTCCTGTTCTCTGCAATTAGCGCCGGGACAAACTCCAAATAAATAAAGAAAAACAACTTTGTATTTATACAATGTTATTGTTGAGTTAAAAAACAGATGTATAAATGTGAAAAATGGACACAAAATAAGTGTTTATACAATTACAACAGTGTTGATGCATAGACAGACAGTCTTTTGTTCCCTTCGACAAATCAATTACAGAGCAGTGTCACTTTAAAAGAGCCGATCTGTATATTCAGCGTTGTCATTTGATCAAGGCCGGAAACTGTGAAACGCGTTATGGCAGACGGAATAAAATAAACCAAAAAATATTTGCACAGATTTGTGGTCCACTGTCGTGTTTTGCCAAAGAGAGTTGTATGGGACGAGTTTTGTATATATGTGTGTGTGTGTGTGTGGGGGGGGGTGTGCGTGTGTGTGTGGGGGGGGTGTATATGTGTGTGTATATATAACTAAAACTTTACAGCATCTGAAAGTGGAATGTGTGACTCAACAAAACAGCATCTATCCACAAAAAGGCTAACAGAACAATAATGTTTTCAAAGTAACCACATCTCTTCTTGGTTAAAGACTACAGACTTTTGCCACAAGTTGGCATCTACATAAAGACTCCAAATTGTTTTACTACCTGTCGCTCCCTGCTGTACCTCTACCTCGTGTATTTTGTATCATTGCCTGCCCTTTACTCTTATGCTTTCATTTGTGGATGGCCTGATATTTTGTTACAGTAAAACTGCCTAGTGAAACACAGCAGCTAAAGGTTGTGAGATTTTCTTGCTGCCTTTTTTACTTCCCCCCTTTTGAGTTTTCCTGCTTGCCATGAGAGATAACCAACGGTTTCTGCATTTCCCAAAGATTTCCTCTCCTTCCGACCTGTTATACTGTACGCATTTTGCCAAGTTTGGGGAAAATGTTCCTCTGTGCAGTATCACCACATAAATGTGATTCAGACACAAACACTCAATTTTCTTTGCCTTTTCTATTGGCATGTATCTTGTTACATAGACAATGTGCCTCATTGCATAAGTTACTGCAATGTCTCATTTTCTTTCACATTGTCATTAGCTTATGCCTTCAACTAGCAGTACACTCACCTGAGCAACAATGGCTTTCCTCTGTACCTTCGACATGTTTCTGGTGGACTCTAAGGCATCATTACTGGAGTTGAAGGCTTTCAGAATATCTTTGCCTTTGAATTTTTGAAGCACACCAACACTTAATCCTGCCATCAATGCCCCCATTTTGGAAAGTTCTTGTTCTGTAATCTAAGGAAAACACAAGGGGATCACAATCACGATTAGGTACTTTCTTTATCAACCAATTTGAATGCATTCTTTGCAATAGTTTTTCAGCCTAGTTAGAGACTGTGGTTTCATATCGTGGTTAGAACGCAATATAGATTCTCTGGGTTTTCATTTCCATGTTTAAACCCCAGTTGTCCTATGCAGTAGACCATTCACTGAACGAACACTGGTGGTTTCTTATAGATTCAAATTACTCCCAATAGTGAGTGTAACTCTACTCATCGAATAAAGCATATCAAATCTCGTATGGTGCAAATTCTATTCATGGGTGTCTATCCACTATAGTAGATGATCCTTGTTTGAGGTAAAGATACCTCAGACATGGCAGAATATGCAGCGATGAAGACATACCAGAGGCAGTGGTGCAAGTCTACTCCTAGTGTCAGAAGGTAAGATGAAGTATTGAGACCACTACTGTTGAAAAGTGTGAAAGAAGCATGTGCTGAATGAAAAGTAATGTGTGCATGTATGTTTGAGTTATTTCTATCACGCAAGCCAAGAGAAAAAGTCTGCAGAAAGCTGTACATGTATGAGAGAAGCCTAAATTCAATGCGTGAGAGGAAGCTGGGTTACTTACAGTTAATACATTGTGATGTGGTGTTCTTTAAAGCGGTGAGTCTTCAACACTCTCCTTAATTGGAGAAGCATTGGGCCTGTCCTGATTGATACAGTGACGTTGTTCCAGATTCTGGGTACATGGATAGGAAAAACCTTCTTACTTGTTTTTCTTTTTTGTGCTAATTAGTCTTCAGTGAGCTTGTCTGGAATATAAGCAAGGGTGCAGGCCATAATAGCTTTGTAAATAAAGCAGCTGGTTTTGAGGATGGTGCAGACCTGTGAAGGGTGCCAATGGAATTCGCTCACAATGGGAGAGAGGATGATCATATTTCTTTAGGTCGTGGAGTGCTGCCATATGTAAGAGGCCCCTCATGAGTGCCAGTGCCGAGTTGAGGAGGCCATGAACCTTGGCTTTACACCCATCCAAATAAAAGAGTAGGAAGGCATTAATGATAGTTATGAAGTTGCTTTCTTGAAGAGACAGTGCGATTTTCTTTAGGAGAGAGAGCTGATACCCGCTATCTTTGTTTTTTGGCAGCATTTTCTTGAGGATGGCGTTGGTGTCCAGCGAGAATCCAAGTGACTTGGCATTCAGTGAAAGTTGGGGCTCAGAACTATCAAGTTTCATGCCATTGAGCCAGATTTGTACTGTACCTTGTTTATTCTTCTTGGCAAATAACAGGAATTCTGCCTTAGTTGGTTTGAGCTTCAAGTAGATGCTGGGCATCTGGTGTAGATGATGTGCAGGCAGTGTTTGAAACATTGGATATCTGATGCAGACAAGATTTAAAGGTAAAGTTTTGCATCATTGGCATAGTGGTGAATCTGGATGTTGTTATCTTTGAGTAGAGCACCAACGGTTGAAGATGGCATGAGACAGTATGGAAACTTGGGGGACTCGACAGGTAATAGTGATCATTTGGGACCTAGAGATGCCCATATGAATAAACTGTCGGTTGGAATGCTAGAAGAACTAGTGAAAGACACTGGCAGTAAATCCCATTTGGGACTCTAAAGTGCAGATGAGGGAGAGGTGGTTGACTATGTTAAAGGTAGCTGAGGGGTCCAGTAGTATTAGGAGGTAGGAGGAAGCTTTATCTGTAGTCAAGAGGGGATTGACTATGATGTGAAAGGTTGCGTCTCTGAGCTGCAAGTAACAATATGTTTGGCACTGCCAGGGGCCAAAAGAGTCACTCTTTACACAACAGCATGGCTCAGCTCTAGCTCTACCTCCTACAAAACAAATGTAATTCTCACAAATGAATTGAGGTAGACTAGTGCTTTCATTGGCTTGTCTACCTCTAGTTTATGATGGACATGACTGTGCCTTATTAGATTTGTATGTGAGTAAATACAGTTCCCAACAGGTATTATGCGGAGACAATTTTGAAAACATATGCAATATGCATTACAAAGAAAGGAAACCAAGGAGTCAAGAAATTTTCAGAGAAGGTAGTCTTATTTTCATAAGTGATAAGAAACTTTCAAAGGTCAATACAGTTAAAGCAGCACTGTACAGAGTGGATCTTGTGACAACCCGGTGACACTTGGTGCAGGTGCTATATACAATCAGTGACAAGTGAGTGTGCAAGTGTTTAAAAACAACAGCAATGGCGACGCATTGATCAAAATTTTAAACATCCGATATTGGCCCCAACAGAGACAAGTAACCATTACTTGAAACACAATTATTAGAATGGGAGCACAAGACGTGAAATGCGTCGTGAGATTCAAGCTGTCTAGTCGACGGCGTTTCGATCCCAGTTGTTCGGGATCCTCATCAGGACAGGGTTGTCGATGAGAACAGTGACTCAAGCTTTGACAGGATGACGTGGTTGAAATCCTGGTTATAGACTCGATCGTCCAAGGTTACTGAATGATTCTTCCGTCTGGGCAGCGAGCGGTACTGGCGAGTCCTGACTGAATCAGGAAGGTTGGCCATAACCGGGGGTCTGCTGTCACAACGGGATGCAGGCAATGAATGCGCTAGCTGTCCGCCAGTACCGCTCGCTGCCCAGACGGAAGAATCATTCAGTAACCTTGGACGATCGAGTCTATAACCAGGATTTCAACCACGTCATCCTGTCAAAGCTTGAGTCACTGTTCTCATCGACAACCCTGTCCTGATGAGGATCCCGAACAACTGGGATCGAAACGCCGTCGACTAGACAGCTTGAATCTCACGACGCATTTCACGTCTTGTGCTCCCATTCTAATAATTGTGTTTCAAGTAATGGTTACTTGTCTCTGTTGGGGCCAATATCGGATGTTTAAAATTTTGATCAATGCGTCGCCATTGCTGTTGTTTTTAAACACTTGCACACTCACTTGTCACTGATTGTATATAGCACCTGCACCAAGTGTCACCGGGTTGTCACAAGATTCACTCTGTACAGTGCTGCTTTAACTGTATTGACCTTTGAAAGTTTCTTATCACTTATGAAAATAAGACTACCTTCTCTGAAAATTTCTTGACTCCTTAGTTTCCTTTCTTTGTAATGCATATTGCATACGTTTTCAAAATTGTCTCCGCATGATACCTGTTGGGAACTGTTTTTACTCACATGATACACCCATCCCAACGTGGTTTATGGGTCTTCTCCTGTTGTTTTCATACTTATTAGATTTGTAGACTTTGGAAGTCTTCTGATAATTTTCTCAACATGTGTTAGTGCTTCCATTTCACCTACTTGGAACTGGAAGTGAAAATGGCCTCTGCCACTGCTTCAAACACATTGGTCAACCTAACAATCTGATTGAGACTTCTAACCGCAGATTCCTTACCGTAGGATATTCCCCAGGCATCAGATTGGATCTGGAAGATTTGTGAGTAGTACCCCAGCGTGCCATTAGGTGACATCATTCAGCTCCACATCAGTGTCATCTACGTTGGAAGTGATGTGTGCGGTACCTATATAGGTGTCAACCGGGCTTACTGTTCAGTTCTTTCTTTTCCACACCAGATGCCACTGATCCGGTCTGAGTTACTCTCAGTCAGTTTTGATTTGCCCCTCTGCTGACTTTTGTCAACTCTTTTTGAGGATTTTCCCTCCTGGTGTGAGGATGTCACCCAAGAAACTGGCAGGTTTCGTGCCAAGTGGAGCCTGACACAGACAGGTGTTTGTGACAGACCCCTACTTGGTGTTTTTGTGGTGCTTGGAGTGTTACCACAACTTCAAGACCTGTGAGAACTGCCTTGGCTTGCACCCTCAAACTCCTCGGTGCCTGGCATCGGATGACCCCGCAAAGCTCAAGATCTTGGTTTCACGGAAGGTCCCATGATCATTTGCAGAGCCCCACGCTGTGCTCATCGTCACACTCCAAGTCACTGAGGAAGTCTGGTAAGTCACACACACAAAAAAACATCCAAGACGTCAAAGTGGTCTTTGACTTCACTGTGCCAGTCAAAGTCCTCTGAAGAGACGTGATGACATTGTTACTCCAGTCCTCCTGCTTTGGTGTAACCTGAGTCAGGGCCACTTCACGCTTCCTTGATTTTCCAGGAGCAAGAGCATACCCCACCCAGCTCAAAGAATGTTATGGGGCCATGCACCTCATATCTGGTCTCCTCAGCCTGTCTGGAGTGCTTTCAGGCTCAGGATGTCCACTCACTTGATCCCCACTGGCATGTTCGCCCTCAGGCCCATTTGGGCCCCATAGATCCCTTGCTGGATCCAGAGGGGAGCCACTGGCAAGACCAACACATTCCTTGGTGCTCGCTATAGTGTTGACGCTCTTGGCACCACCCACTCCCCATGGGGGTGCCATCTCCATCCTCATTACTGTCTCCAGCACAGAGTTGCATGGGTGTCACCCAATGCCAGTTCTGGCGCTGACCAGGACCATGCTCTCCGGAGCAGACCCAGTACCTTTTACTCTTGATAGACCCAGAGTGAAGTTGGAGGGGTCTAATGACCTTTACCAGCATCCCTTAAATGAGGTCAACTGTTATGAAGAACTTGAGTAGGCTAGTGGGCTACAAACCTCTCCTGACACTGGCTTGGTTTCTCCTCCTACTGTGGCTACAGAGGAGGGAGCAACTTTTACTATGGGGGTGCTTAGGGTGGCTGAGGTCTTGTCCCTTCAGCTGGCCTCAGTGGCAGCCAAGAAAACCTTCTGGACAGAGGTGCTTCAGCCGAGAGTCACTCCCATGAGCCCTAACTCCCATTTAATTTAATGAAACCCCTACTGATTTCCTACTCGGGCCTGGCCAAGCCCTGTGCAGGAGCTCCTGTGCATAGGACAACTGCCCACCGCCTTCGCTCAAGGGGACTCAAGTTTCCTTCCTTGGCACCCACCCCCCAGAGAGCTTGTTGGCCCAAGTGTTTCCTACCACTCCATTGGATAGGGAATCCAAAAGTCTGGATGCCTTGCCGTTTGGGCCAATATTCCCATATGATCTGGGATTCAGATGCTCAAGTGCTGCCCAGCATCAAAGAGGTGAACCAAGCCATACTCTTTCAAGCCCGCTACCAAACTTCACCCTTGCTGCCTGCCACACCAGGGACTAAATCCCCCACCTTCCTACGTGCCAAGAGGCACCAGCATCACGTTCCCTGCACCAGGCGGCGCATAAAGGCTGTCTCAGGCTCCTGCAGCGCGGGACGCTGGCGGGCGTGCCCGGGCAAAGCCCAGGCCAAGGGCAGGCCCGTCCATGCCCGTCAGAGCCCAGAGGAGGCTGGGCTAGGACTACTCTCCTGGGCCTCATTTCCTTTATCTGCCTCCTTTTTTACTTGGAACAGGGTTATCTGACACACTGACTCTCTCCACCAAAGAGATCTGTCAAGTAAGTCTACTAGAAATATTGTATCCAGTGTTGTCTTAAGCCCTGTTGAATGGGATTGCGCTGGTTCTCGCAATGGCAAAATGGAAGCAATTGGGAGATAGGGAGAGCATATCTAAATCCCTCCAGAACTCTACCTTGACTGTTTCTTTTCATGGGTGGCAAAAGTTATGGATGAATAAATTCAAGTAGGAGAACGCTGGTCATCCATGGAGGGGGGGCCTAATTTAGGTACGAACTCGGATACACTACTATGTGAGCAGGCTAGAGTCTTGGAATCAGAGAGCCCTACTGCTAAACAACCCTCATTGGAAATGTCCCTCCCTGTAAAATTATCGTCCCAACCCCCAGTACCTCAGCTGTTTGGCCCCCCCAGCCAAAAAGAAGAAGAAACAAAAACACTTGGAGCCTCCACGGGCAGATAATACTAGATCCAAGAAAAAAATCTCAGGAGGTCTTCAATGTGGATCACGACAGTGCTAAGCTAGCACCATAAACTGCACATCATTCTCCCTCTGTGTCTTCTGTTTCCACAAGCCTATCCTGCCAAGCCATTAACAGGCACATGCATCAATGTACGCTTTTGCTGTTCCTTAATTGCGATTATTAAGGGATCGCAATTAAGGAATTGCAAAAGCCTTTGCATGTAGGAATCGCTATAAAATTAGCGATTCCCAAACATTCTTTAATAGCGAGTCGCAAATTGCGAGTTACAATTAAGGAATGCTTTCCCATTCATTTCTATGGGCCTACAGGCCCATAAGAATGAATGGGAGATTGCATGCGCAATTTGCGAGTACCAATAGGTACTCGCAAATTGCGCATGCAATTTCAAGAGTGCAAGGGTGTCACAGGACACCCTGTTGCACCCCTGCAATTGATCTGTGCACACATGTTGCGCACACACATCCCCCAAGGGTATGTGTGTGTGTGACCTACAACTTTGAAAAATGCACTTCAGTGCATTTTTCAAAGTTTTTGCAAATTACCATCAAGTACAAATTGATGGTAATTTGCGCTCCCTATTAGCAAAATCACAATTTGCAATTCCATCATGCATTGCATTTAAGGAATCGCAATTTGCAATTCCTTAAATGCAATTGCAATTTAAGAAATCTCAATAATTTGCGATTTCTTAAATTGTGAGAGGCTGACAAGTTGATGCATCTCAGAAGCCCTTTTTGCTGGCACAAACGGCCGATTTTTGCGACTCGCACCATTTGCTCTCGCAAAAATGGTTGATGCATGTGCCTGTAAGTCTTTAATGAATGATTTTGAAAAAATATTGCTAACAAACTTGTCACCTATACTTGATAGGCTCGATAAAATAGAGGCCAATGTAGACAATATTAAAAAATCTCTCACTAGTCTTATGTTGGGGACTGGGACTAATGGGCACTCACAATCTGATTCTGCAGATCAAACGGGAGTAAATATCACTGGAAACCATAACATTATGTCAGGAAACCATCTCTGCAATGCAAAGCAACCCTTAGCTGCCCCCATTGCCCAAGAAAAAGGTCATGTCACACGGGAAACCCTTTCCAAATCCACAGTAATGAGGCATAAGACTTGCCCAAATGAGGAGGGGCACTTTGTTAATTCCATTGGATTCAATTCTCGTAGTGCCTCAGCTAACAAAAAGGGAGCTGAACGCCCTGGGCGGCCCAACCCACAAATAGATAATGGTGCTGTCACGACTGATACCTGTAATGAGGTGATCCTACATCTGCCCCCAGAGAGCTGCCCATATGTGGTGATCCTAACCAACGTCCCTTTGCTACAGGGTGAACTCAAAGAATCCACCAGCCAGTTGAATAATAAAGTCTGTCATTGGCTATCCCTAAATACTGATTTCTCAAACTCTAGTTTTCATGACATCTTGTATATCCGGAGAGTTAGTTGGGTTGGTCCATAAAGAAAGCTTGTAAAAGGAGATTGCATCAGTGTCAACTACAGTGCCTGCACATGATCATATGCTTGTAAAGTCCATAATTAATCACCCGCACCAGGGAACAACTAGTGATGACCAGAAACAACAGATTATTTCTTAGAATATTGCGGGAGTAAAGTCCAAACGTAATGTCCAGAGTGGGGCAAGATGGTGGACAGCTACCGTGTATGCCTGTTTCAGGAAACATGGGCAATGGAGCAGTTGGGTAGAGTTCTCTACATTCAGCATTGAGGCTAAGCCATCCCCAGCTGGTCGCCCTGCTGGTGGGCTAATGATTTGGGTTAAGACTTCATTGGACTGTAAAATTAAGTCACTTGAGGTAGAATCCCGGGAGATCCTAGGCATAGACATGGTTTGGCCAAAAAAGGGAATACCCATGTTGGACTAATTAATATATATAACAGGTTTAGTAGCCATCACAGGCCCTCAGAAACCTTAACAATGCTCTCCATTTTTCTTGATACCAATAGGGATGAGTCTCATCTTATCTTAGCTGGCGACTTCAATACGACCTATGGGCCAGTTGACTTTGTACAAGAATTAGTACAGGAGGGAGAGCAAGCAAGGGCTATTAATAAGCTACATATACCAACTTTAAAAAGATGTACAAAGCTTGGACAGCAGGTATTGTCTCTTACCTTAGCCCATGGGACCCGAGCATGAGGAAGCTAGGTATACGTTCAAGAGGGGGAATGTTAAAAGTAGAATCAATTACATCATGGTAGACCTTGATCTTTAGCTGTATGTCAAAGATATAATAGTCCAAAACCGCGAGGATAGTGATCACAAGGCCCTCTTCCTGGAGCTATCTGGCCTCCCTTTTCTGCACAGCCAAAATCATTGAATAACAGCCCCAATCATTACCTCAATAATAACAGGATCGTCAAATGCCCCAGGTTGTGGCGGATGGGAAATTACTTCCTAAGATCTGCAAAGAAGTGGCCCAGACCCTTATGGTACTTAGTGACCTATTAAAAGTGTTGGTTCCGTTGTGGCCAGATTTCAACAATTAACCAACAATGTTGGGCTTCATTTTAGTAGATTCTACAATTTTAGTATGCCTAAACGGAATACTGCCTTGTGGTACAACGAGGACTGTAGATTAGCTAGAAACAACCTAACAGTGGCAGTAAAGCAAGGGATACGAGATGACATCAAAAACAGAAAGCGGATGTATGAGAGGGCTCAGGAAGTGGCAAAAAGAAGCTGGGAGGGCAACAACTAGCACACACTAGTTGAGGCTTCAAAACAGAAGTACATCAAGCTTTTCTGGCATCTTCTGTCTAAGGGCTCCATCAAGCAGGTCAGTGAAGATGACTTTTATATTCAACCCCGTGTTTGAGAGGAATACTTCCAGAACCATTATTCTAGCACGGTCTCTATCCCCGAGGGAGATTCAGCAGTAGCAGTCAGGGAATGTACCCTTCATACAGGACTCCGCTGATGGTTTCTCCTTACAGGAAATTGTGACTGCTATTAACTTGTTTCAGACTGGGAAAGCACCCGGCCTAGATAGACTCCCGGGTGACCTGTACAAAGCACAGCCTAACATTTGGGGACCACCACTCCAAAGGGTTTTTAATGCCATTCTACAAGGAGAGGACATCGCACCAACTTGGAAGGGTGCTGAAATTATCCCCATATTAAAAAAAGGTGACAAAGGGAACATCTCTAATTACAGGCAATTAAGCCTCATAGATGCGTCTCAGGAAGTGTTCTGCAAAGCTATTTTATTACGCCTCCATAACTGAACAGAGGAAAACAATATCACCTCACACTTACAGGCAGGCTTCAGGGCATCTAAGAGAACCCTAGACCAAGTGTTGATTCTTGCTGCTCATCTGAAAAGAAGTTAAGATTAAGAACCTACGCAGCAGTAGGGACCCGAAGCATCACCGTTCTTGCGTGTAGAGAACTGATGCATCACCTTCCCTGCAACACTTTCGTTGTATAGCGTTACGCATCCAAAGGTACATTTAACTAAACGTGTTGCATTTTACAACTAAAGAGATCTAAGCTATTTCCATTTTGGAAAAGGTGATGGACAAAGTTTCTGAATGATGCAGAATACTCCTACCCAGTTAAGAGATCAGAGCTTGATCCATCACCGTTTTTTAGCTCACTGCACCATCCCAGCTCAGAACCTGGCTACATGCAAATTAGTCTGTTCCTGTCCCAGTGCATGATGGGAACAGGGCAGACCAAACTACCAAGCCAATTCTTCACCAGAAAGGAGACAAGCTACCGGGGACCGGTTTCTGGCATTTCAGCCGTCATCGGCCCGGCTTGCTTGAATCCTGATGGTGCAATGAGCTAGGGACTCACGTCTGAGTATACCCTCCCACACTTAGTGTGGATAAAATCAATTTTGGAAAAGGTGATGGACAGAGTTTCTGAATGATGCAGAATACTCCTACCCAGTCAAGAGATCAGGGCTTGATCCATCACCGTTTTTTAGCTCACTGCACCATCCCAGCTCAGAACCTGGCTACATGCAAATTAGTCTGTTCCTGTCCCAGTGCATGATGGGAACAGGGCAGACCAAACTACCAAGCCAATTCTTCACCAGAAAGGAGACAAGCTACCGGGGACCGGTTTCTGGCATTTCAGCCGTCATCGGCCCGGCTTGCTTGAATCCTGATGGTGCAATGAGCTAGGGACTCACGTCTGAGTATACCCTCCCACACTTAGTGTGGATAAAATCAATTTTGGAAAAGGTGATGGACAGAGTTTCTGAATGATGCAGAATACTCCTACCCAGTCAAGAGATCAGGGCTTGATCCATCACCGTTTTTAAGCCCTGATCTCTTGACTGGGTAGGAGTATTCTGCATCATTCAGAAACTCTGTCCATCACCTTTTCCAAAATCTAAGCTATTTCCACCATTTTTAAAGTAGAGTATTCTGGATTTTTGTTGTTTGTGGTTTTGTGTTAAGTCTATATACAAATACTTATTTTTGATGCACAACCTGTATGGTGTCCATCAGTAGTGTTGTCACTGTATTACTGTATGTGTTCACAAATGCTTTACAGACTGCCTCTGAGATAATCCTGTCTGCTCATGCCAGGCTACCGAGGGGGGTGAGCAGGGGTTATTTTAGGAGTGTACCCCCTTACCCTGAATAAACTCAAGGGTCCCTATTTGGACAATGGTACCTACCTCTGCCAACTACTGACCCCCATATCTAACACTGATGAACTGAAATTGGGTGAAGGGCAGACCCCTCTCCCTTCCCCAAATGGAGTTGACTATTGTGACAGATGCATCACCTCTGGGATGGGGTGGCCATCTGCGAGAGGTGGAGATCAGAGGATTCTTATCTCCAGCAGAGCCCAAAGTCATTTAACATCCTGTTGGAACTTCAAACATTTCACTTGGCATTGAAGACCTTTTCACCTCAATCAGGGAAGTCTGGTGCAGATGTTCATGGACAACACCACTGTCATGTGGTACTGTAACTAACAGGGCGGGTTGGGGTCGTGGACCCTTTGTCTGGACATGGCTGGAATGTCAGAACATTTACCATGGTGGTTCAACAGCTGGTGGGCTCTCTGAATGCCAAAGGAGATGAACTCAGCTGAAGATGCATAACAGACCACCAATGGCATCTCCATCTGAAGGTGGTGCAAGAACTCCTTCAGCAGGCTGGAGAGCCATGGTATGATCTCCCAGTGTCAGCACTTTTGCACCCTGTAGTTTCCAAGGAGACTCTTGTTCGGAGATGCTTTTCATCTCGAGTGGAGCTCTGGCCTCCTGTATGCTTTTTTGCCGATGCCACTACTGCCCAGAGTTCTCAAGAAGATCAGGAGTGACCAGGCCCAAGTTATTGTTGGGGAGCCCAATTGGGCACAGAGAGTCTGGTATCCTGAGCTGTTGAGCATGACAATCGGTCCTTTGATCAGGCTGCCTATTTGAGAGGGTTGTCTATTGCAGAAACGGGGGAGGGTTCTGCATCCAAATCTGATCACCCTTCACCTATATGCAGGGAGATTCAGAGGTGACGGTTGATAACTGTCGACCTTCCTTTTGAAGACTGTGATGTTATTCTAGCAGCTAGGCATCGCGCCACCAGTCGGTATACACCAGCTGTTGAGATAAGTTTCTGACATGATGTGATTCCCACATTTTCGGCCCCCTTTCTGCACTTCTATCCAAGGTTCTTCTATTTGCTCTCTCTTTAGCCCAGGGCTCTGCTCTGGAGACAGTTAAGAGATTATCACTCAGCCAGTTCGGCTTTTTTGAAGTTGCCAGACCAACCTTCTTTATTTCAGTCACCTGCTGTGGCTAGGTTTCCTAAAGCTTTGCAGCACATTCCCCCCCCCCCTCCCCCAGTGTGATCTGAATCTGGTTCTTACCTTCATGATGTGTGCACTCTTTGAGCCTCTGCACAACTGCCCTCTTAGGCTCTTGACCATCAAAACTGTCATTCTAGTGGTTATAACATTGGCCACGAGGGTCAGCAGATTACAGGTTCTCAGCACCCCCTACATACACCACCTTCTTCCCAGACAAGTTGGTCCTCCGGACACTTGCCTCCTTCTGTCTGAAGGTTGTGACTTCCTTCCAATTAGGCCAAAACATCACCCTGCCACCTTCTTTCCTCTGCCTCATGCCTCTAAAGAAGAGGTGAGACTCCGACGTCTGGACCCAAAAAGAGCGTTGTCATTCTACCTAAACCGTAAAAACGACTTCTGGGTGGACAATCAACTCTTTGGGAGCTATATAGGAGCTAAGAAGGAGAAGGCTGTGCAAAACAGATGGATCAGGCTCTGCATTAAGTTCTGCTACACGGTGGCGCTAGAGAGTCAATGAGCAAGATGACCCAACTGAAGTGAGGCTCCTGCAATCCGGGACTAAAATCCATCATTACACTGCCTGAAATGCTGGCATCACGTCTGATTTATACCATTGGAGATTCCTATACAACTTGCTGTTATTTGTGAGCAAAAACAGGAGCCATACTCTGTCGCTGGAATTCAGCGTGCTGCGCATGTAATGGCGGCCGCCACCCAAACTGGTTGCCACTGTACCTGAATATTAGTGCCAGGTGGCAGATTGGAGTGACGCTGCTCGGGTTAATCTGTGACACAGTGGGATGAGCCTCTTCCAACTGCAGCCCTGGTTGGCCATCGAGTGAGGATGCCGTTTGGGGTGAGACCCGCCAGCGATGCCTTAAGCCTGCTGCAGTGAGTACTGGGAGAGGCTGCCGCTGGCTGTGCGGTCGGTGCCTGGATGCCCTGCAAGAGCCGGGGCATGTGCCCACTGCCTGACTCTCGCCTGCATCCGATCAATGCTGCGGTCTGCACAGAGGTGAGATGAAGGGTGGCCATCTTGTTGTGGCAGGGATAATGCGTTGGGTGTTGGGAAATGCATCGGTGACCAGCATGACACTGAAAAGCTGAGACCGAGCAGAAAATTGCCAGAAACTGCCTTTTGTCCTCCTAGTGGTGTGCTGCCCTGTCAGACTAAGCAAATGTATAGGACCTTCACCGGAGGGCTCAGTGAACATTTGTAGTACAGTGCAGTGGGGAGTAGCTGAAATCTTCCCTCAAGAGTAGGTCCGAAATACTGACCGCATTGTTTGATTCAGTGCCTCTCTATAATCAGTGACACCTCGGCACCAAGGATAATCCTATGCCAGTCAAAGGTTCCCCAACTGCATATGCCTGCACTGACATACACCTATGGGATCAAATCGTTGTGCAACTGGGCAAAGGTTTGTGACTGTCTGATTCCACTGTTATTGCCTTATAGAACTTTGCAAAGTAGTGTGCCTCCCTGTTGCTTGCGCAGTGGTGCCTGGTTCTGCCAGTGCCCTCCTTTGGCAAGGGAAGCGGGAGTCAGGATTCCCAGCCAGCCTGGCCACCCGGGCCTGCACGTGCCTCTTCGATTACTTGGTGGAAATGAGGCAGGGCTGAGGGGCCTCAGTTGTAAATTGGAGACTGATCTGGGTACTGGCAGCAATCGCATAAGTGTGTACAATCTGTC
This sequence comes from Lissotriton vulgaris, assembly GCF_964263255.1. Lineage (NCBI taxonomy): Eukaryota > Metazoa > Chordata > Amphibia > Caudata > Salamandridae > Lissotriton > Lissotriton vulgaris. The sequence continues at coordinate 1,203,996,580 of NC_141687.1, forward strand.
ATTAATCCTTGGGATCCTTATTCCATGGTGTAGCACACCACGGGGGAAATAGCCAGCATAAGCCACTTGTTGCCACCATGAAGCTAAACAAACGTAATTATTATATGATGCCCGCAGATCCACTCATACCCCAGGTGGCAACGCTGACCTGACTAGCTCTGAGGACTTCCCCAAGGAGAAGGCGACCGATGCTGCTGACATGAAATCCCTTCTACTCGCTTTGCCTCAGAGCCTCACCTCCATTGAATCCAAAATGAATACCATGTGCTCCAGGATGGGCTCCATTATGCAAATACAGGAAAAACATGATGGAAGCCTAACCGAAACAAAACAGGGAATATCCACAGTGGAGTAGAGGGTCTCACAGAGGAATTAACAACTCTTAAACATGGAAAAAGTACTCAAATAATTTCCACCAAGAAGGAAGACATGGAGGCAAGATCCCGAAGAAATATTCTTTGCATCATGATGATCCCGGAAACCACTAACACTAGCAGGATGGAGGAGTTTGTAGAACAACTGCTCGCCCCACTGTTTTGAGCAAACTCTTTCTATAAAATGCTGATTTAGGAGCAAGTTCCCCGGGCGCTGATGAATCATTCCCCGTCGGGCATGTCTGCACAACTGGTCGTTGCCCGCTTGATGAACCATTGTGACAAGAGCACTCCCTCAAGAATAGCTAGAATGAAACGTTTGCTTCAATTTGAGGGCAGTACAGTGGCCATATACCCAGACTTCACTCTGGTAGTTCAGGAGACTCAAAGGAAATACATAATAAGTAAAGCAAAAGCTGCAGCAGACCAACATTCAGTATGCAATGCTCTTTCCTGCAAGACTCCACAACACCCACCAGGGTAAAGTCCATGTCTTTAACAACACGCAGTAGGTTGGCGAGGTTATGACGTGTAGTGTCGATTGTGCTCCCCCTATTGCCCACACGTCACAGTCATCCAGACCCTCCTCATTGCTCTCGAAGGTCGGTTAACTTCACAGCGTGGAAAAGATTAGTGGCGTGCTGGGCAGACCTCTGAGAATCATGAGGAACCTCATTGGCTATGCATGCAGAGCACAGAATGGGTTCATTATGTCCTTCGCTTTGCACCTCCACTGCAGTTACACTACTGTCCCTAACCTAGTAGGAGAAATCATTTTGGCATATCGACAAAACCCATTAGATCCTTTATTTGCTGAAAGAGGCATTTGAGGCACACATGTCTGTCCCCTGGACACCCTTGTTAACTTGAGGAGGACTCTTTGGGTTCTCTGGCTGACCACCTCAAAGGATACCCCTTTTCTACTTTCCTGTTTGTAGATTGTCTTTCATTGTTATTCTTTACCTCCACCTCAACTGAATATACACTTCCTCCTTTCCCTTCTCTTCTATTCTCTAATGCCTTCACTCGCTGCTCTAGCTCCTCTGTCGCCTCTTTTGTTCTATTCACTGTTACACCTTCATTTTTTTGAGGGCTGTTACTATACGAAATAACCATGGATGACACATATTTCTGGTCTATTTTGTAATGCAAACTTTTTATGAATCCACTGGCTGACATTAAGACTGTTTCACCATTATTTGCTTATGTGGAGGGAGACAACTTCCTGGTTCAGATTGAGCTGTCAGTGTGGGAGGAGGGAGGGATGGGGATTGTTATATGTGCGTTTTAGTGCGTATCCACTCATGCTGTCAGCACTATGGTTGTTGACCCTATGAGCATTTTCGTGTGGGGCTCAGACCGAGCAAACAGCATATCAACACTCCACTAGGAATGGTTGATGCTGGCTAACCACAAAACAATACATGAGATAGATATAATTGCTGAACTTGGAACATCCGAGGGTTGGGGGACTCACGCAAGCTTCACCATATACTGACATACCTTGACAAGCATAATATTAACATTTCCTTATTGCAGGAGACTCATGTAGGGGACTCTGCACACTGCATTTGCTGCTTGCTGGGCATCCTATTGATATTTTGTGACCTACTCCACTTATGCAAAGGGCTCCACAACACTTATATATAAGAGCACTCCACATGCTACAAAGGATACGCTCAATGACCCCCAAGGCTGTTACACTTTGGTAAATGTAAATGTACAGGAATTTATATAGCGCAAATCACCACTGGTTTCTAAGCGCTTGCTTAGGGAACCCGTCCTGGTATTCCCCTGTGATATAACCCCAGCAGGGTATCCGCAAGGTGAAAGCCAGGCATCCCGCCGCGAGGGACCGTTGTGGAGATTAAGCAAGCTATTGCCCAGAGTCGCAGAGTGTGAACCAATGAATCGAGTAGGCACCGGAGCGAGAATTGTCGAGTCCATGGACATTTTAGGACTCAAGACCCCACCGAGCCGGGAATTGAGCCCTGGTCCCGGGCTGACCTCTGCTTCCAGGTCTGCCTCCTCTAACCAGTGAGCCACACTTCTCCACATGGGGAAGACTGTTTTCTGTATCCATCACCATTGTCAATTGTTATGGTCTAAACGCGGACAAGCATTTTTTTTTAAAGGCTCTGGGGGCTGATTGTTGACATTGTCTCCACATGCATTATTTGGGGAGGAAATTTCAATGTTGCACTTAATGCACTTAATGCACAATGGGACAGATCGCATACAACATCCCAATGTCGTATTGCTGCAGTCAGGCACATCCAAGCCATTGTTGATGAGCATAGCCTACTGGACACATCGAAGACACTCCATCCACTGGCGAAGAAGGGCACCTTCCACTTGGGGTCCATAATATCTGGTCCAGATTGATTATTGGCTCATAACTAGAGGGCAGGTAACCTGGCTGCATGGGGTGACCCACTTAGCGAGCACCCATGTCTGTCCATGGTGCTGTTCCCCCCTGGATGTCCCCCCCTAGTTGTCTCCTGAATACTTTCTCCAGCATTACTCCTAGATGAGGTATTCTGCAAGGAGTTGAACAAGAGGTTGTGGAGTTTTTTTTCCAGAAACAAAGATTCTGTCCCACAGATTAGCACTATATGGGAAGCCTTTAGAGAATTGAGGACCTCAAAACTTTGGAAGGGAATCTAGGAGATGCACCAAACTTTGAGGTGACTGGTAAGATTAGGGAGGCCACTACTCACTACCCGAAAACAGCTGAGCAAGAATGTGTTTTCTGGGGCAAATACTTTAAGGCAATGCAGTATGCTGTGGGGGGAGTGGCCGGGGCTTGCACAGACGACGATGATGCGAAATCCCTGAGACACCAATGCCATCCTCGAAATAACAAATGAGAATGATATCATGGCCTGGGTCACTCCAGACATATAGAAAGTATTTTCTAGTTTTACGAGCACCTTTATACTTCTCATAGACTGCAAACAGTTGGCATAGATGCATATCTAGAGGAAGTGGTTCTGGATTGGTTGGGCGATGCATAGAAGGAATTCCTCTCCACATAGAGGAAGATGAATTAGGGAGGACATTATGCAGCTACACTCGGGTAAAGCTCCTGGCCCTGTAGGGCTACCAGCTGCTTTTTATAAGTCATACCCTGGCACAATAGTCCAGATCTTGAAATCAGTCTATCAAGAGACAAAAGAGATCGGACTGTTGCCACTTTCAAAGAGTGAGGCGATGATAATTACCTCGCACAAGCCTAGCAAACCAGCAGAATATTGTGACTCTTACAGTCCCCTATTCCGTATAAACTGAGATTTTAAAATTCTCACAAACATTCTTGCAAACTGCCTTAGCCTCTTCATGACTTTTCTGGTGCGACCTGAGCAGTCAGGTTTCATATCTTGGTTGGCTACCGCACTTAATTTTCGCACCCTGTTTGCACTCCATCAAGATATTGATCCAGATCTTGATGTGTTTCTTGATGGCACCAAGGCTTTCAATTCTGTTGAGTAGGATTACCTGATGGTGGTTCTATAGAGCATGGGATCCCCCCACCCCCCCCCATTTCCTGGCAAAAATCACCCTGCTATGCTCCCAACCAACAGCTAAACCACAAATCAACGGCACTTGTTCGCCCCCATTTACCATTGAACATGGCACTAGGCAGGGGTGCCCACTACTGCCACTGCTTTTCACTCTGGCGATGAAGTCCCTGGCAGCCAAGCTACACCAGCACCACCACAGTTATGCCATCAGATAGCTCACCAGGCACATACTGGTATCAGTCAGTCAGTCAGTATAACTTTTTTTTGCAGATAAAATATCAGCATAATAAGCATTCTACAAACATACATTCATCAATAGAGATTTGGACTGACATATAGTTAAAACATAGTTTAAAACAACAATTGTGGCTTTAAGGATAAGAAGAAAAAAAAGTTTTAAGAAACATTTCAGTAATTCATATATATGTTTTCAAATTTCCAACAGAGCCAGTTTTTTAATTACATTTTAAAATCTGGTAATAAATTCAACTTCCTTCTATTTAAAACAGATTTTCACTCTGGGGATGAAGTCCTGGCAGCCATGCTACAGCAGCACCACCGCAGTTATGCCATCAGATAGCTCACCAGGCACATACTGGTATCAGTCAGTCAGTCAGTATAACTTCATTTTGCAGATAAAATATCGGCATAATAAGCATTCTACAAACATACATTCATCAATAGAGATTTGAACTGACATATAGTTAAAACATAGTTTAAAACAACAATTGTGGCTTTAAGGATAAGAAGAAAAAAAAGTTTTAAGAAACATTTCAGTAATTCATATATATGTATACAAATTTCCAACAGAGCCAGTTTTTAAATTACATTTTAAAATCTGGTAATAAATTCAACTTCCTTCTATTTAAAACAGATTTTCACTCTGGCGATGAAGTCCTGGCAGCCAAGCTACAGCAGCACCACCGCAGTAATGCCATCAGATAGCTCACTAGGCACATACTGGTATCAGTCAGTCAGTCAGTATAACTTCATTTTGCAGATAAAATATCGGCATAATAAGCATTCTACAAACATACATTCATCAATAGAGATTTGAACTGACATATAGTTAAAAATAGTTTAAAACAACAATTGTGGCTTTAAGGATAAGAAGAAAAAAAAGTTTTAATAAACATTTCAGTAATTCATATATATGTACACAAATTTCCAACAGAGCCAGTTTTTTAATTACATTTTAAAATCTGGTAATAAATTCAACTTCCTTCTATTTAAAACAGATAAAAAGAATGAAGCCAGACAGAAACATATAAAAGGGTCTGGTAATGATGGAAGATAATGTAGGGCTTCGTAACATTGTCAAAAATTCATTTTCCTGATAAGAGGGACAATAAATCTTCTCCTTCAGTTGTGTGAAATGTGCAGAACAATAAAAAATGCAGGTCATTCTGAGACGATCGCTTATCACATGGGCAAGGTGGAAGTGCACTAACCGCATACATTTTGGATGGGTAGGTTAGCATAAGAGAACTATAATTTAGGCGAAATCTCACTAAGATATATCTGTGTTGGGGATGCGACACAAATGTTAGGAATGAGAACTTAGCGTTAATTCTGCTAGGTACTGTTTGATGGTGTCTTACTGTAGAAAATGTGTGGTTAGAATCATATCTCTTTGAGTTAAAATAAGATAATAAGCGAGTCTTCACTACCATTTTAGTTAATGACATGCACAGTTTCGGATCCTCATATAGGTTATATAGGTTAACGGCTTGCAATGTATTCCTGATATATTTTAATCAGCTTATTTTTCTTACACCGTCTAAATTCAGAGAATCGTTTATAATAGCTCCAGTTAACGAGTGAGTTTCTTTTCACCATTCTGAATGCCACATCAGAAGAGGGGCGATTCGAATCTGGTAACATTATATAAAATATTAATAATAATAGGGGCATTTATAGAGCACTTAGTTACGCACACCGGCGTGTCCCCGCGCTGACGATGAGATAGGCGGAAAACAGGGAAATGAAGCTGCCAGGCAGGCCACTATCTAACATAGAGGTAGGTTTTTAATTTTGCTCGAAACCTCGTTTCTGCTGGTTCCAAGCGTAGGTCTACTGGGAGTTTGTTCCAGTGGTTTGGCGCTAAATACCTAAAGGATATGCCTCCCATGCGAGCTGTCTTCACCTTGGGGATCCTCAGCAGTCCCCCACCCGTAGATCTAAGCGCTCGGGCAGGTTCATAGGCTTCAATCAATCTCTGCAGTGGTCGAGGTGCCCTGCCATTCAGAATCCGATGACAGGTGCAGAGAGCCTTGTACTCGACTCTGCTCCTCACAGGGAGCCAATGTAGCTTCTGCAGGGCCACCTTCGAGGGCGCCCTTTTGGGCAGCCTAAGGATCAAACGTGCTGCCGCATTCTGCAGCACTTGAAGGCGACCAACACTTTTACTCGATGCCCCCAGATACAGCAGGTTCGCATAGTCCAGCCTTGCGGTCACCAATGCATGTACCAGGGTTTGACGAGCTTCCATCGGCAGTAGGTCAAGGACTTTCCTCAGCCTTTTCAAGACCCCAAAACACACACCGACCACACGGTTGATCTGGGGCCCAAAAGTAAGACCTGCGTCGAACCATACCCCTAGATTTTTTGCCTCCTGACAAGGGGTGGGGGTCGGTCCTAGACAGGATGGCCACCAGGCTGATGACCAGGCAGACTGGGCTCTCCCTACCACCAGCACCTCTGTCTTGCTGCCGTTAAGTTTCAAACAGTTCATGGCCATCCACTCGGCAAGATCTTTCATGCACGATCGGAAGCCATCTGCAGCAAGACAGGGCGCGTGCGATAGGGAGATGACCAGCTGCGTATCATCAGCGTAAGATACCATTTGGAGGCCATGACTCTCCACAATAGAGGCAACAGGCGCTACATACAAGTTAAAAAGGGTCGGGCTCAGGGATGAGCCCTGAGGCACGCCCTGGCCCAAAAGTACCCCTTTGGAGTAGCAGTCGCCCTGCCTCACTTGGAAGCTTCTTCCCGTTAGGAAGGCCTGGATCCACCTCAGCGCGGTGTTAGCGATGCCACCTTTGCTCAGACACTGTAGCAAGGTGGAGTGTGCTACAGTGTCGAACGCCGCGCTGAGGTCTAGCAGGATCAAGGCCATAGTTTGCCCCTCATCTACACCCTGTCTCAGATGTTCTGTTGCCATAAGAAGGGCGGACTCTGTGGAGTGACGCTGTCTAAAACCAAACTGCGTAGCGTGGAGCAAACCCGCCTCCTCCACATTTTCCATAATTTGAGTGTTTACCACCTTCTCAGCCACTTTGGACAGAAAAGGCAGGAGTGAGATGGGCCTCAGATTTTCCAACACCTCAAAACCAATGTGAGATTTCTTCCGAAGAGGGAGCACCACCGCCTGTTTCCACCCCTTGGGTAACATGCCAGACTTAAAGGAGGTATCCAGGACATGCCTTATGTAGGGCTCCAGGACTTCCAAGCTGTCCCCCAGCCGTTTAAGGGACACCGAGTCCAGAGGGGAGCCAGATTTTACTGAGAGACATACCCTGACTAGCTCTTCAGGAGGGGGAGTGGTGAAATTTGTGAGGAGCCCCGAAATCTCCGTGCCCACCGATGTTACCTCAAACTCAACCCCCGTGGGGGGAGGATTAGGGAAGGTCGAGTAAATTTTCTCGACTTTAGTGGAGAAGTAGTTGGCGATGCGATCACATGTTTCCGTCGAACAACTCTCCGGGTCTGCGACGAGTCTATAGTAGTCAGAGACTTGTAGATGCAGAAGAGCTCCTTAGCAGAATTTTTAGCCCCTAGAATTTGCCCTGCATAGAAGGCCGCTTTCGACTTTTTAATCAGCCTATGATGCAGCCGCCTTTTCTCTAAGAACAGTTCCCTGGCCTGAGTGTCATATGATACCCTCCAGGCTCTTTCAGCTCGCTTACATTCTGCCTTTGTCCGCCGCAGCTCTCCATTGAACCATGGGGCAGATCTTTCCTTGCGGCCGCACGCGGATGTTCGGCAGAGTGGTGCGGTCTGATCTAGCGCCTCTATAATGCGCCTATTCAAGTTAAAAACAGCAGATTCTATGTCCTCACCTCCAGGCTGGCCTTCCCTTGTCAGTGCTTCATTAAAGTCCTCCAAGGAGAATTTTGCCCACTTCCTCCTTAAATAATTCAGGGGTGCCTGACTATGTTTTATGGGTTTAGTGCTATTTATGGAGAATACCACCAAAAAGTGGTCTGTCCAGGGGATCGGCTCGACTCTGGAGACCTCAACCCCTCCCCAGTTGGCAAAGACCGGGTCCAAAAGATGACCTTGACGGTGCGTGGGACTTGAGAGCTTGAGTTCAAGCTGAAGGGCTTGAATGTCCCTGCAGAACTCCTCCGCTCCTTTATCCTCTGGGCTGTTCAGATGCAAATTCAAATCTCCCAATAGAAGGAATTTGTCCCTTCGTAGCGCTGCCTCTGTTACACTTTCTAACAGACTCTCCCTGAACTTGGTACAGGACCCAGGGAGTCTATATATAAGAAAGCCTTTTATCGCCATTCCCCCATTAATTTGTATGGTAAAAGCTCCCGCCTCACTCTCAGCGACCGGGGTAAACTCCAATAAACATCCAAGACTCTTCTTAAAAATAATCGCTATCCCCCCTCCCTTCCCCACTGGCCTATCCTGCTTGAGCATGGAATAGTTCTCAGGCATAGCCTCGATAATATCCGAGTCGGAAAACTGGTCTAGCCACGTTTCCGTGAGGAACAAAAGATCAAACTTTCTCTCCGTGAGCAGCTCGTATATATTGAGTCTATGCTTACGCAATGATCTCACGTTGAGAAGACCGCATAATAGCGCGGCTTGCTCCCCAGTACCTTGCAGCAAGGTGATGTAACGAAACCGACAATGCCCACATTCCGCATCCTCACTTGACATGCCGTGCCTACAAGGATAGATGGTTTCCGGACGCAGGCTGAGGAGCTGCTCCCTGTCCCAATAGATCTTACCATCAGGAACAGGGGTTGTCGCCCTAGGCCGCAGTCGGCCGCGGACAGGCGCAGACGGGCTCGACTTTGGCGACACTTCGGCGCGCCTTCGTCGCACCCACTGCGCTCGTCCGCTGCGCTTCCGGGGGTACATCCGCCTTTTGTATCCCTCAGCCCGTCTGCCTCCCAGCCACTAGACCGCTAACCGGCCCCTCGCGCAGCGGAAGTGACTGCCTCTCACCTCCACGCCCTCCGCTCAACGGTGCTAGCCACCCTGTCGGAACAAAGCGTGGAGGAAGGATGGAAAAGACAGCCGCCCCGAATGCGTCAGGTAAGTCTGGGGAGTGCGAGGGGGGGTAGAAGCCTCAACCGCTAAGGGTTTGGCCCCACCAGAGTGTCCTGAACAAATGCCCTGCAGAAGTAAAATAAAATAAAATAGATACTGTGATATCCGGTTTTTTAAAATGCAAATTGCACACAAACAGCAATAAAAAATATCAGCGCGCTGGCGCCACGCAAGCAGCTATGAGCCCTGCCACTGCCCTGCCCACTCACCACTCACCATCATATGCTGATGATTTTGCTTTATATATCGGGGGCCACTGGGTCAGCTTGAATGGGTTGCTTTGCAAGTTTGTCTATTATGGTGGCATATCAGGCCTCCATATCAATTGAGAAAATGCTCACCTCTTTCCCTTCACCTCTTCCACTGCGTGATTCGAATTAGACTATCTGCTGCAGTGGTGTGGATCGGTGTGAAAAGTTGGCCTGATATGTGATGTCCACAATTCTAGTGGGCACCCTGTATCAGTCCAAACAACCTTTATGGTGATGGTTGTAAAGTCAACCTTATAGACCAGCTATCCTAGTGGTAGCATGGAAAAAGCAGTCTTAGGCTAATACTTCAGAGAGCATGTGAAGCCAATTGTTTTACCAATTATAATCCCTTGAATACCAAATGAAAGGACACCAAACAAGGTATATATCAAATATATATGTATTTATTACTAACACAACCCCTCTGCACTCTTTAGAGGTCAGAGTTCCAGATACAGCACAAGATACTCAATAAGCATACTATAAGTTGCACAAATACATTTCTGCCCTAGGGGCCTCACAAACCATATACTAAGTAAGTGGTATAAGAACCACTTCAGGAAAGGTGAGTAGGCCTAGGGCCTAGGAAATCGCTGGGGCTACACTGAACAACCAAAGGTTAGGAAGTAAGAGTCCCATAGGATGCGTGTGCAGTGTCTAAACACACACGTGAGTTACCATAGACTTTCAATGGGAACTTAAAAGTTTCAAAGTAGTTGATTTCGGATACTTCCGGGTGGACTACGGGAAAACCCAGTTAAACTAGGACACTTGGATAGTTGTTGCCCACGGGAGCACCGGAGTACTCGAATTACCTCACCCAGGGAAGCCGGGTGCATAGGTGTTCTTTCGTGTCGGATTTCTTCGATCAATCCTATGGAGAGATGCATGAAAATGCTGCAGGCGGCCAGGAGGAAGATGTCCGGATGGATCCAAGGGTGGATCGGAGCAGTGAAGAACCTTAAAGCAGAGGGGACAGAGTCTGGGTCACTAGTCAGTGAACAGGAAGGAACCAGGCGATGTTGAGATGCAATCAGGTGAAGAAGTGAAGCTTATCCAGCATGGGGTTTTTTAGAAAATTAGGACTAAGGGGGCGCACTGCCTGGGTTAAAACTAGGCCTGGGCGTAGTTCGCGGAGTCGGACTCCGCGGAGCTACGCGAAGACGTAGTTGCACTCCGCGAACTACGCGTAGCTCCGCAACCATGCGGAGTTGCTTGCTGGGCCCGTTCGCGCGCCGTTTTTCGTCTTCGGGAGCGCGGTGCGCATGTTCGGGGCGTTGCCTGCATGCTCGGGATGGCTAGCGCGCTAAATTACCCCAGAGGTTTGTCCCGCCTGCTTGCGTTCCCTTATTTCCTGTTCCGGGTCAATTAACGTGGTCGCGTTGTGCAAGACATGTTCGGGAACTCATCTTCTCGTTCGCGCGTCCTTATGGCTTTATCGCGCTTCCAATGACGTTATCGCGTTCGCACAGTCGCACGGGAGGGTTTACAAACATGGTGGCAGACGCGACCGGGAAAAAGCGAACGCAGAACCAAGGTAAGCCATTGCCGCGCACGCGATAATGTTATTTAGCGCGCGACAATGTTATTTAGCGCGCGACAACTACGCTCCGCACCGGATAGCGGAGTTATCGGCAGCTACGCGAACTCCGCGGAACGCGGAGTTGCCAAAACTCCGCAAACTCCGCAAACGGAGCGTAGTTCTTCGCCCAGGGTTAGTTAAAACGTTACAAGGTGTGTAGGGAGCAAGTGTGTCGTTGTGTAGTGCGTAAAGAGCAGACGGCAAAATGTCCTTAACCGTCTAAACAAGTCAAAGACAAGACAATTAAACAGAAAAATAAGCTCTCGCAACTACATGTGTGTTCATCCAAACAAGGTACAATGACCAACAGTAAAAAGGAAACGCAGACGCAGGTTCTTTGGCTCACCCGCACACGACGAAACACGTGTCGGCGATTGATATCATTCTTAAGTCTGGAGAAAAGTTAACATCTTGCTGTAATAAGAAGTATCACACCAAAGAACCTGCGTCTGCGTTTCCTTTTTACTGTTGGTCATTGTACCTTGTTTGGATGAACACACATGTAGTTGCGAGAGCTTATTTTTCTGAAGAAGTGAAGCTTGTCTCTGCAGCCATATGGACCAGGAGGTGTTGACAACAACCAGGAGCTGGATACGGACTGTCCCACAAAGGATCTAGCTGTTGGCGGTGTCGGCTTCTGGATCGGAGTCAACAAGCCTTGGCAAAGGCAATCCACGCAGGAAGAAAAGATCGGCTTGTGTTCAGACCAGCAAGATCTGGGGAGCTTCCCCTTTACAGGAAAGCAGGAGCAAGCCCAGAGCAACCAGGCAAGCAGCAGTGTTTCAATAGGATGTCTTCAGGCGGGCCACTAGCCAACGCGCTAGCAACCGCAAAGACGCGTCAAGGAGAAATGCAGGCGCAGGTCCCACGCAGCACTCATGGAGTGTGGAAGGCTGAGCTTCGGTGCACTTACTGCTCGGGGATGAGGCTTCTCAAACCCCAATGCACAACTTCGAGGATGCTGTGCTAGGTCTTCAGGTTCCTGTGGGAGCGTCGACAAAGCAAACCAGCAAGTTACTGGTGGTGCCTGTTTGCACAGGGTGGTCACTCCTTGACCACAAGGAAGATGTCTTCAGTCTTCCAGTCGAAATGGAACATCGAAGGTCCAAGAGTTCATTTCAGAGTTTCTTTCCAGGATAATCTAATGTCTCTAGACACAGCTCCTAACCTTATACTGATCTAAGGGGCTGGATTACCTGCTAGGTCCCTCCTATGGGTGGAACCTGGGAAGGGGGTGGTTACATCCCTTTCGCTTTGTCCAGTTTTGCGCCAGAGCTGGGGCTTGAGTGCCCCAGCAACTGGTTTGAACCGGGCTATGCATGGAGCACCTTGTGTGCCCCAGGCAGTGTCTCATTTCTTTCAACCCACCCTGCCCCAATGCACTATAGCCTGTCTGGGGAGGTGCTCGCACCTCCTAAGGCAAGAAACCTATTGTCCAGGCCTCCCCTGCCAGAGTTTCTTCCAGCAGCAGGAGGTCAGACTCATGTCTGTGGAAGCAGCATCCATTTTGTGATGCTGAGGCTCTGTTTAACTTTAACAGGGTAAAGCTACAACTGCATGTCTTCTCCCTCTAGAAGGGTGGGATGCTACCCTCGCCACCAGGACTGGCGGGGAGGGGGGGTAGTATTCCAAAGTGTATGGCACCTTACACGACATGTTTTGATAAAGACAACCCAAAGTTAGCATTAACCGCAAGGATTATAATGCACTTAAGAGTTTATGGTATGGCTATATCATAGAACAGCTATAAGGACATGGTTCAGAAAGCTGCAGACAGGCTCAGCTCATGCTAGAGCACCATCTCACATAAAACCAAGCACTCTGCCTTCAGGATTGTTAAGGCCTGCCATAGGAATGACTTATAGGTATATATGTGTCTATATATAATGGTAGGTATAGCAATACTATACCTAAGCAAGGGGTGATTACACAACCTTCCCCCAGCTGAGTGATCAGCCAGTGGTGTCAGTTTGGATGGCCAGCCAGGAGTGGCATAATACATGCTGCAGCCCCTGGTAGGCCTTGGATGCACCTATGCCCTGGGTACCTTTGGCACACTATACAGGGGCTCATAAGGTGACCCAATATCCAATTGGAGATGTACCTAAAGTACATGGAGTCCATTTTACAGTGAGAGCAGATAGCCTGGGGCCCTAATTAGCAGGATCCCAGGCCAACTAAGTCAAAAACCAGCTAAACACTAGGCAAAAAGTTGGGGTAACCATTTAGTCAGATTTCCACCTTCCTACAATCGGAATTCAGGTATTTGGGAATATTGATCTCCGGAGACAGAGGAGAACTAATCCATGCCAAATATGGTACCACCCTCGATGCCATAACAGATAAAATCACTCGTGGATATCACCCCTGGCGGGACGTATCTCCCATATGAAAATGATTATTCTACCGAAACTGCTCTATTTGTTCCTCAATATTCCTTACTCGCTGGCGTGTCATTTTTTCAAATCACTGAAAACAAAACTAATACGATTAGCCTGGGTAGGTAAGAAACCCTGCATATTATGAAATATACTCACACAACATGTTCTAAAGGTGGTTTCAAAGCACCTGACATGGAGCTCTATTTCTTATGCACAATATGGCATACATTGCCATAAACCCACTCCTTTCATGCCAAACCTGGAGTGCAAAATAAAACGATGGATTAAGGCCCAGATCTCTGTACTGGGGTGAATGTATGACATTGGTCTGCATTATGTCCATCAATTGTTGTTTTTGTAAACCTGGCTGTAGAGCACGGCTACATGGCCCCTATCTTAACATCTGCTTACCTTGGCATGCGTTTTGAATCTTCCAGGACAGCGGATTCCACTGTTGCATGCACTACAGTGGCATGGGATAGAATGGCTAAATGGTTTGGTAGACCACTACTCTACTCAACACTTATCCCACTGACCTACCACTGTGCCTTTCTGGAGACGCATGGGGTGGCTGGGCTTAACACTTGGGGACATCTATATTCTGACGGTCTATTTATTAACCCTGAGCCATTTGTGCCAGGGAAGCGCTGACACTGCTATAAACATTTCACTACATCAGACTCCAACACACGTTAAGGCAGCCATTCATGACTTTCCCCTGGAGACTGCCACATTTAACTCTCTACATACCTTGTTCAGCTTCATCAGTCCTAGACATTTGGTCTTGGTTTTACACCATTCGGCTCAGCTTGACGCGTCAGAACTTGAGGGGTGCGCTCAGGCTGGACAGGATTTGGATCAACGGACAATGGTTATATTGCTTCCAGCAGACAGGGCATATAGCCTCAAGCAGCGGAGTACACATTTTCCACTTTAAGTTACTACATCGTATGTACAACATGCTTGCTGAGCTGTACCGCTATTGCCTACACAGTGACGACAGAGGCAAAGATACCACAAAATGTAGAGTGAATACCTTCAGGCATTGCCACTAAGTGACTCCTTGACCACAGTGGGCTCTGCAATGGATGCCAAAGGCTAGAGGGGGAGCAATAGTGTCAACAGGATATGACATAGTAAGCTGCACTATGGGATCCTTCCCACAAAGTCACACTTACTTAATACTGAAGCAGTGGATGTTAGGGGGTGGCCCTGCCCAGCCTCCTCTTGGAGTGGAAGGGCCCAGCCTTGGCCCTAGGGCGCGTCCCATGCCGCAGGGGGCAGGGTCTTCTTTGAAACACTGCTAGACCTCTCCTGCCCCTCCGTCAGTTTTCTGGGACTTTGGAGTCCCCTTGTGCAAATAGCATCCTGCGCAGCGAGGGCCAGAGTATGCTTTGGAAGCACTGCTGGACTTCTTATGCCCCTCCTCCAAGGTGCAGCAGTTTCTGGGACTCGGATTCCCCAGTGTAAAAGGTGTCCCACGCCGCAGGTGTTGTAGTGTGGTTTTGAAGCACTGTTGGTCCTCACATGCCCCTTCTCCTAGGATCACAGGGTGCTTGGACTTGAAGTCCCCTGGTGCAGAGACCCACCCACTCACTAGTATTATGATGCAGTTAACTGCAAGCAGTCATTCAGTAATCTTTTTGAAATTTAGCACAGAAATGATGCCTCACAGGCAATTTGGAAAACCATTCCAAAGTTCCACACTAAAGGACCTGAGTTTTTACTTCTTGGTTGAGCCTTAAAATATTTTGCCGTCACTAACTTGTGATCTACACTAGAAAGAAGCTCTGTTATTACAGTGAGCTTTGATATTATTCCTGACACACAACCTGGATACTTGTATTGACCAATTTCCGCATAATCATAAGGCCACATGATTCAGTTTATTAACACTGGATCATCCCAGTTCAAGTCGCATCTGATACATGACCACATTTGGCCATAAATAATACAAATGCTTCTGTTTAGAACAGCTTTCAGCTCTCTATGTAGTTTCTGTGACACACTGATGTACTCAGCCATGCAATATTGTAACTGTGACGTGGCCACTGCTATGATAAGAGCTTTCAATGCACTTGAACTAAAATTGGTCAGATTTTAGGGAAAACATTTTTCCTAAATTATTCAAAGATGATCCCTACATTCCTTATTGAGAATTGAGAAAACACAAAAACCACTACACTTGTGGGTTAACAAAAACAAATAAAATTTACATATTAAAAGAAAATAATTTTTAAAGTCAAATCAAATAAACAACGCTTATTTAATACAATAATCAAATATTTATATAAAGGACTGATTAAATTAAAAACAGATTTCTTATTCCGGAAGGTGGACATTAGGGCAAAAACAATGAGCTCCAGCAACAATTTTGCTCTAGAGACTGATTATTTCCAACCCTATGATAAAAATATGGTGATCATACCAGGAGCAATTTTCTTCCAGCATTGAGAAGACTAATTTGCCACTTATATCTTACCAGTCTTGTAAGGTAAGGCATCCAGCTGGGAGATGCCTACATTGTGTATGCTAACTACAGGAACTAGCAAAATACCCAGATGCTGGCACCCACACAGAAGGATTTATGGAAGGGCTGGGAGAAGCAAGGAGTAGTAGATTGGTTTAATCATTACAGAGGTGTAGCCAATTATAATTGAATCCGTGCAGCACCACTCATAATAAATCAGTCACCGTTATCAAATCCTTGTGCACAGTGCCTTGGGCAGCTAGGGATGGACAAGTGGTAGATTTCGATCCAAAGTACCATGATGTACTCTGGAAAAGTATTTTTGATTAGCCGAGGAATTTGCATCCAAAGGTTTGGGTTTTGTTCTGTGTAATATGTTACGTGTATTGTTCAATGAGGTTCATTCATCACTTGAAGGTTTGCCTGGCAGTTTGGGCCGAATGTTCCCATGAGGAGCAGGATCAGTACTGATTTGTGAAGGTGTGCATTTGTTTAGTGTGGCATAATGGGCTAAAAACTATTGAAGGAATATAGATCCGCTATTATATAATGTTGGCCTAATGTATCCAATGTATATATTCCTGCTACCGTGGGAGAGCCCCTTGTAAATACACTCTAGCCATGCATACATTAAGAATCGGGCCTTGACCAAACAAATGCCATCTTGGTTTCCTTTTCATGCGTCTCTTTCGTTAGTTAGGAAAACGTGTGACCTGCTACTGTGTAAAAAGTCTAGGAGGTCGGCATGGGCTATGAACAGACCATTGGTTCTAACTTAGGAGACTCAAGGTCACATCTGTCTTTCTTGTAGGATGAGCACACTCTTGCAGGCGCCATGCCCGTACTCCCGTGTCCCGGAACGAAAGGGAGGCCTCTTCACTGACCTACCTCCGGAATAGTTTGAGCTGAGTTTCGAATCAATCAATTGTGCCTTATATGGGTTTTCCTGTTGGCTTCACAAGAAGCGGTACTTTTCCATGTACGGGGTTTTCATGAGGTATGCTAAAAGTATATATACACTGTTTTGGATGCGATCCAGGAGTCTCCGCTGCACACCTTTGAGTGTGAAGACGAGAGAGAGGCTCTCCTATATAGGGCGCTTTTGCAGAATAAACGATTGAACCTTCTCAATTGCCGACTGACTTATTATTGGTAAATAAGGTATATGGGCTATTGGTAAGTATAGCTCTATGATATATAATTTTGGTACTTCATTTGGCGACTCCGCCGGGACTCCGCGATAGGGCCGTCCCCTCCTGTAAACAGGAGTATAGGGACAGGAGGGATTCTGGTCGAGTGGGTGGATTGAAAAAGGATCCTAATTGAGAATCCAGTTTGTGGTAGAAAAGGAAATTCCACTCTCGAGCCCAGTGACCTTCTCAGCTGCTAAATAACCCTTCGCCGGAGTCCTTTGGGCTTAACCCAGAACAGCTGACCGTGTTGGTCTATAAAGGAGTCGGCAGTGGAGAACACGCAATCAGACCTGAGTGCACCAGGTGAGTGAATTGTACTGTTTATCTTTTGACGTCTTTGGAACAAGCACTTTGGAGAAGTGGCTTTAAGAAACAGTTAACTGTATTTGGAATTTGGTGGTTAGTGAACCACAGGGAATCTGGGGGTCTGACGTGGCAGTGAAGTGACTGCACGGGCGGATGCCCCACAGACTTGTTTGGTGATTATTTGAGACAACATCGGACACCTTAGTATTGCACGAGGGATGCTCACTCGGCCGGATCCTCTTCGGAAAAGCCCTAGGAGCAACTGGGTAAAGTTGGGGTCTGGAGCTTTGCGCCCAGTCGCCCGGCCCAACCAGCACAGGACTATGGGATGGTCTGTAAGAGGGTTTGTGGTTCGCCTGTCTGATGATCTCAGGGCAGTCGTTGGACTGTCTCTTTTGTGAATCTGTGTGGTCTGGAATCCGGCGTGATCGATTCCCTGAACAGAAGTCGACGGGCTCTGTTCAATTTGGAAGACATGTAATTTTGTATTTTTGAAATCGTTACCTTATATTGCAAACTGTGACCGTATTACCTCTATCGATTGAAATTTATGCACTTTATGTATAAATGGTAAGTTAGATTGTAGGATTTAGGAGTGAAAGGGTATGTGATAAATGGACGCGTCCATGTGAGTAAGTCTAGTTGAAACGGTATGAGGTATTGAATTTATAAACATGTCATGTTTTAGTAAACTGTGTTTTGGATGTTGTTGTGGTCGGAGTGGACGGCTGGAAGAAAGACATCCTGCTCCTCCGGAAGGCAGCCCCAGTTTCGATATGTATGTAAAACATGGTATCTCGCCCATTCTGTTTAATACACTTTGGAACAAGTATACCAAAGATAATTCAGAGCTGCAATGGCCTTTAATGGGGTCTTTTGATGAAAGAAAAATGTATTATTTACAAAACAAATTGTTTATGAAAAGGAGCCGTCAAACCATGTTCGATTCCTTGAACCTATGGTTAAAGGAAGCGAAACGGCGGCAAATAAGAGAAGAAAAATTGGGAAAAATTAAAGCGGGACAGACTGTTACCCAAAAGGCGGTAGCATATGAATAAGAAAAGGTAGAGAAAAATATTGAACAAATGGATTGACAATTTTGATTACAAACGGATAAGAGTTATATGACACGAACGAGGCAGAAGATGATATAGAGGAATTATTAGAAACCCGTCCGCCACCTCCATATGCCCCTCAAGGTTTATATCCTGCAGTACCAGTAGCTAGAACGGGGATGGATGGAGCTCCATCTCCCACAGCGATGCCCTCAGTCGCTACCGCACCGGTAGCCGTGCACCCTCCGGCTCCGCTGTTTCCTCCTCCTACCCTTCGTCCAACTACCTCAGATTTGATTTCTTTACTATCCAGGCCAATTGATGCATTTCCCTTGCCCAAGGTAGTTTTAACACCCCCAGCCGCAGGACTGGCAGTCTCCCCTATGGGAATGGCTTCTGGATCTGTAGATGTCACGCCACGACGCCCGGTGGGGGTTTGGAAGGCCGACGAGCTTTTGCTCGATCATCTTTAGGATCTGAGGAAAGACGGGCTATTGTGAGTCAGGCATCCCAATGGATGTGGAATCCGATTTATACTATTTGAAGTACTATGAAAAATTATGAACCAGTTATGCAACAATTGGCCTTGGAACACATGGAAATTCGATTAATCTCCTTATGGGAACAATGTTTCGAGGAAGGGCTTGCTCCACAGATACTATGTGATATCAGGGATCGAGCCTTTAAGTTTGAATTGCAAGCCGAAGAAGTATTTCAGAATGTCGAGACATTGATACATTACCGAGAACGAATGCATAGAAAATGCCCAGACTGGGGGGCACAACATCCTATGAGAGACGTGCATCCCCTCTTCCATCCAGGGATTTCAGAAGTAAGAGATGGTGATGGAACAGTGACCAGAAATTGTGTAGAGGCACGTTTCCAAGAGCAGTGGGTTTATACCCCTTGGAAGCGAAGTGAGGTTCTTACATTAAAAGCCCAACTTAACTGACCCATGTAAGAATCCTACAGCCTATTATAAAGAATTAACTGAAGCTGCAAACTCGGCCGTCATAACTTTAGCTGATATTGAGCTATTTTTCGGCCTCTTGATCCCAGTAGCTATATGGAGACAGGTACATGACTCAGATCATGCTGCAGAACTTGGAGGGACCTGGGATCAGATTAAAGTTTGGGATAAGGATCGGAAGCCGGGTGATAAACCTAAAGATGAGATCTTAGCTATACCCGCACGTATTATAACATACATGCAAACTTTTATTCCCCCACGGAAAGTGGATTGGGATAAATTAACTGCTTGTAAACAGAAAAAGGATGAAAGTGTATCTGATTTCTTTACCCGGTTTGAGAAGGTATTTATTGATTTTAGTGGACAGGACTTGTCCACGGAGGGTGGCATACGATTATTTGTGAACAGTTTTGTCACTAATTTGTTGCCTGAAATAATGACACGGTTACAGGCTGCTGAAAGCACATGGACCACTTCGACCCCTTCAGTTATTCTCAACATGGCCCAATATTATGAACATCGATAAAATGAGAGCAAGGATAAGTTTGAGAAACAGGTTAAAGAGTTGAAAACCTGAGTGCTTCTGCAACAGGTTAGTAGAGGACAAAATGCTGGAAGGGGAGGAAGAGGTTCATTTCCAAGAAGGGCAATAAGTGGAAGAGGAGGGGGAGCGGGTCCGGCTCCTGATATAGGGATAAATCAGTGTTCCAATTGTAGGCAGGAGGGACTCTGGTGAGCTCAGTGTCCATTGCTATATGGACAAGGCGCTTTTAACAGAGGAAGAGGAAGAGGGCGAGGTGGTACTGATCGGACTAGTATGAGACGCAGGGACATGTCCGGTGGTGAGTCCGGAAGGAATTATTTTGATGATCCTCAAGTGAGGCAATATTATAATGAAGATTATCGAGAGGATGGATTTGATGGGAATGGTTACGCATGAGACAGCCACGGACAGAGCAGGGTCCACATATCAGTACCAGTTGACCAACAGGGGCCTTATGTACAGGGGCAATTGATGGGGACATCTGAGAAGTTTCCAGTGGATACTGGAGCAATGAATAGTTCTGTTGCTCATTCACTGGTCCCAGGGGCTGCTCTGTCTGGGCAAAATAATGTATCAGTGGGTTTTTCAGGAATCCCAGTAGTGAGCCCCATTTCTAAGCCACTTCCATTTACTATCGGTCCAGTTACTGTAGACTCTCCATTTTTGCTTACTTCCAGCTGTGGCGAGAACATGTTAGGATTGGATATACTGAAGAAATTGCATGCTCACATTTATTGTTCCCCTGACGGTGTTTATTTAACATTGCAGCCTCCTACTAAAAGCACGTCTCAATGTTTTTCCAAAAATGAACATCTTTCCCCCCGAATTTTCAAAAATCCCCTAGTCCCTCTGGGCAATGGGGGACACGGATGTGGGATTGTTAAAAATACCCCCCTGTATCTATTACCTTAAAACCGGATCCACATTTGCCACGTATCCCACAATATCGAATTTCGCAAGAGGGTGAACAGTCCTTATTACAGATCATTCGTGACTTTATTAAGAAAGGAGTGGTAGAGGAAACAGCTGCTAATGTTTGTAATAGTCACATTTTACCAATTTTGAAAAAGGCCCCGCTGGGTGGCGACCCTGATTATAAAAACATGTATCGATTTGTGATTGATTTAAGAGAAGTTAATAAAATACTGGTTCCCCAATATCCTGTGGTTCCAGATATCACTGCAATTCTTACTATGATTCCCCCTACTGCCCAGTATTTCTCAGTGATAGATTTGAAGATTGCTTTCTTTAGCATTCCAATCCACCCTGACAACCGTCATATTTTCGGATTCTCGTTATGTGGGCGCAACTTCAGATTTTGACATGCTCCTCAAGGCTATACTGAAAGTCCTACTATTTATAGCCAAGCATTGAAAGCAGTACTATTTGAATTAGTCCTACCCCCTGGTAGTGTTCTCATCCAGTATGTGGATGACAAATTGGGGGTGTCAGACACCACAGAAGGTTGTAGAGAAGCCACTGTCAAATTATTGACTCATTTAGTGGCTAATGGTAACAAGTATCCTTATCGAAATTTCAGTATTGTCGACAGGAAGTGACCTATCTTGGTAATTTACTGTCGAAAGCGGGGAGAAGACTAACTCCTAAACGAATAGCTGTTATTTCTAACATGTCTGTGCACCGTACTCAACGTGATGTTCGTGCTTTTCTTGGCATAACCTCTTACTGTCGCCAATGGATTCCTAATTTTTCTCTTTTCGCTAAACCCTTGTTGCATTTGACTACCAAAGATGTGCATGAACCCTTGCCCTGGACGGATGAATGTCAGGATGCTTTTGATTCTTTGAAATCTGCTCTTTGCTCTGCACCCGTCTTGGGTACTCTGGATTACCGGAAGCCTTTTGTACTCTATGTACTTGAGGTGGACAGTTGTTCACTTTCAGTGCTAACACAGGGTTTTGGCAGACGGCAAAGACCTTGTGCATATTTTTCGGCAGTATTGGATAATGTTGCCAGAGCCCTTCCTAGCTGTCTAAGGGCTACTGCTGCTGTGGCGGTGGCCATTCGACAGTCCGAGGGGATTGTTTTGAATACTGACCTCACAGTCATGGTACCGCATGCTGTCGATATATTATTGAATCAAACAAAAACCCAGCACCTTACGAGTGCCCAATTGACCGGCTATGAATTAACATTATTTGTACCCCACATTACTATTAAACGATGTGCCACTCTGAACCCAGCCACGTTGCTACCCTTCCCTTCGAGTGATCAAAAGGACGATGTTCATGATTGTATATTTCGAACTGAAAAAGAAACGAAGGGACAAGTAGACCTCTCTGAAACCCCTTTATCTGAACCCCAAGGGGAGTTGTATGTGGATTGCTCCTGTTTTAAATTACCAGATGGCACGACAACAGCTGCATACGCTATAACGACCCTCAGAACTATAGTGGAGACCGCTCGGGTTTCCTATCACTCAGCGCAAGCAGCTGAACTAATAGCTTTGTTAAGAGCATGTGAACTGAGTGAAGGTTTAAGAGTAAATATTTTTACAGACAGCCAGTATGCCTTTGGCGTAGCCCCTAGTTTTGAGCGGCTGTGGAAAGAACGAGGATTTCCTACCGCCCATGGTCAGAAGATACAACATGTTTAAAGATTGTTGAATGCCTTAACCTTACCAGAGAAGGTGGCCATTATCAAGTGTAGCGCCCACAAGAAAGTTATTGATACCATAGGGGAGGGAAATGCCTTTGCCGATCAGTTAGCAAAAGACACAGCACAAACTAAAATGTCTAGTATGTTCCCTAGTGTTTCAGCAAGGTGGGTGGCGGAGACAACAGTGTTTGATAACACTATTGAAAGTGTTAGAGAACTACAGAAAGAAGCTACTCCTGATGAAATAAAACAATGGGAACAGGAAATAGGGAAGTTGGATAAGAACAATTGTTGGATTGAGTTGACCGAAAAACAGCGATGGCTATTGCCTAATGCACTGGTATATGCAGTTGTTGTGATGGCCCATGGTCCCGCTCACATTTGTGCAAAAGGCATTTGTGCATTACTAGATCCTGTGTGGAATAACCCAAATATTTCAAAAACTGCTGCTCATGTGGTCAAATACTGCATGATCTGTTTACAGTATAATCCTGGAGGGAGGGAGACAGTCCTCAGTGGTTAATTTTGCGCCTCCTACTTTACCGTTTGAAGTAATACAGATGGATTATATTCAACTCGAAAGGGTGAATAACCTCAAATACGTGCTAGTGGTGGTATGTGCTTTTAGTAAATGGATTGAAGCATACCCTACCAAAGATAACACTGCTATGGCTACCGCAAAAGCCCTAATCAAAGAGTTCCTGCCTCGGTTCGGTTTGCCTCGAGTCATTTGGACAGACAATGGGGTACACTTTAATGCAGACCTTGTCAAATATATTTGTGATGGTTTACAGATAAAACAGAAATTTCATGCAGCACGACATACGCAGTCTGCAGGACTGGTTGAGAAATATAATGGTACACTTAAGTTAAAGATGGCAAAGATTCAAGAAAGCACAGGCTTTAGCTGGCCTGATGCTTTGCCCCTAGCGTTAATGTCATTAAGAGTGACCCCTCATTCACGAACAGGGCTATCACCTTATGAGGTCGTCTTTGGTCGACCATCTAATGTGTGGGGTGTCCCGAGACCTAGGTCCTCCCGTGATATTGATTACCCTATGATGACAGATTATCTGTACGCTTTAACTAAACATTTACGTTCCATTCATCAACAGGTGTCAGCTGTACTGCAGCCGCTGCCGGAGGGTCCCGACACAGTTTGGAGCTACAGTGGGTCCTAGTCCAAAATTACCAGCGGAAATCGAGTTTGGAACCAAGGTGGAGCCGTCCCCACCAGATTATTTTGGCAAAGCGGACAGCATTGAAAGTAGACGGGAAGAAACACTGGATTCACATCTCCCACGTAAAAAAATTGCCCCTTCCGCTCCTGTTTGACCAGCAGAACCGAGACAGAGTTCAAACGCAAGAAAGAGAGCGGAGGTTGAGTTTTGTGCCTTTCTCAGATGCCCTTGAAATCGGGCAAGAGGAAGGATTGTTGGCACCACAAGGAAATAAATCAGCTGCAGTTTCTGAAAATTTGGATACGGCTGATTCCTCTGAGGCTTCTGAGGGCTTTGTTGCACCGAATGTCACTGCTGCTGTGTTGTTTCAAGACCAGGAACGACCTGGCCATCTTCGATACAACTTACGGCCCCGAAAACAACGCAGTACCCCAGTTTCGGATTCTAGGAGATAGGGAAAGACTTGAGTTGCAGGGTTGAAGTTAGCTCTTTAGTGGGGTACTGAGCGAGACACTGGACTGAACCCGTTGAGAGCCTGGAACTGTTACATTGCTCTGTTCAGAAAGAAAGACTCTGTTAAGGGCCTAAGTTGCAACAGTGAAGTCAAAGTTTGAAATTGTTCTTTTTGATGAACGATATGAGCCTGCCTGTGAGGCTCTAGACGGACACAGGAAGAAGAAACCCTCTGGCAGTTGGCTTGCATCTTTTCCGAGTTTAGTTTGGACTTTTAGTTAGGGTGTATCCCTTTGCCCGGTTTGCCCTCGAAGATGAACGACCCCTTGCTCCTCTACCTTTCCTTAAAAATATCCCCATGTTTTCCGGTTGGGCTATCAGAGTGAAGATAGCCTTTGTAATAACTATTGCAGTAATCATGGTAATATTGATGAGTGTGTTTGTATATTTAGAATTTCAATATCCTATGCATAAGGTGTTAGGTACTACAACAGTTCCGCCTGAACATTTCTTTTATAGTTTGCCTCCCCATAAGGAAAGACATCGAGAAACTTATGCTAAAAATGTGTTTATTGAAATGCTGCATCAAGCTCATAGTACCACAAATAAGACAAACTGTTGGGTATGTGGCCTTTTGCCATCTGTAATGCATCGTCATGATTTATTTATTTCTTTACCGCTATCACACGTAGCAAGTTGTGAGGCCTGGTTTCAATTATTATCTTTGATGTATTTACATTATGTGGCGGAACCTAAAAGATATACGGAAAAAGATTATGAAGCTATTTTAAGATATATAGAACAACATCAGGGATTCGACGCTTCTTGAAAACAAGGAGAGGGATCCTTAGATCCAGAAGCCTGTATGAATATGTATACCACTTATGAGAATGCTACCTGGTTGAAGGGAGAAATGTTACATTTTGAACATTTTAACTCCACGCAATATTTCCAGTATTTTAAAGATCGTAATGTTACAGATGATAAGGCAATGTCAGTTCCTATTTTTAAATAGTACTGCTTTATTTTGTATTAGAGGGAAAGGTCATGTTAAGGTAGGAGATAGCAAATGTAACTATACCTACACTTTGCATACCAATAGCACCCCGCCCTTGATAACCCCGCCTAACGTGTATTTTGTATGCGGGGAAAACGCCTATACTTGGCTTCCCCGAGGATAGGCAGGGAAGTGTTATCTGTCTTTCCTTTACCCTCCAGTATATATAGCCCCTTCTAACTATCATAAGAATCACCAATTGACAAAACGAAGTACAGATTTCTTACGGACTAGTAGGAGCATCGATGCTGATAATACAGATCAAACTGACACCGCCTCGCAGCAGTTTGTGGATATAGCAAAGGGTCTCTTTTCTATATGGGGTCCTATTTTTACCAGCCGGGATGTTAGACGCCTGTCCAGAGTAGTGGAAAACGTAGTTCAAACCACTGCTGGAATTTTAACTAACCTGACAGTAGAGCTTCAAGCTACGAGGCTCGTTTCGCTTCAAAATCGGATGGTGCTTGACGTCATCCTAGCTGATCGAGGAGGAGCATGCCGCGTGATCGGCAGCTCCTGTTGCATGTATATACCTGATTCTGCTCCAACTATACATTTGGCCATTCAGAAATTGCATTGCTTGGCAGCAGAAGTTCATGCTGATACTGGTACCTGGTCTTTGACAGGTTGGTTCTGGAACCTTTTGTCCACTTGGGGTTGGAAGATCTTCATAATCCTCGCCGGAGTAGTTGGGGTGATGTTTACTTGTTGCCTATGTCTGCATTGTGGGCCAGCATGTTGCTCCTATTGTGCTGCCAAGCTTACTTCCTCTTCTCAATTTTCGCGCCATGCGAAAATTGAGAAGCAGTTAGTGCAAAAGGAAGTTACAGATCTAATGCAGATAGATGAAGGTGTGTTTTTGGATTAGGATCTGCTATTTTTATGTATATTGGCTACATTAGGCCAAAAGGGCAGTCTGAAGGAATATAGATCTGCTATTATAGGTATGTAACACTTACAACGCAACTTTTACGTCGTAATGCTGTTACAACGCAGCTATTACAACGCAGGATCCATTACATCGGATGCCATTACAACGCATGGCATTACATAGCAGATGGTATTACAACGCATACCATTACATCGTAAGTATTGGTAAGTATATAATTTTTTTTTATTTTATTTAATATTATATAATTGATTTAATTATTAATAATTATAAATAAAAATATTTATTTATGTTTTTAAATATGATAAATTAAATATATTAATTTAAGTAATTTTGGGGTACATGGGTGTTTTTAAGTTTTAGGGAAGGGTTTGGGTTTTGGGGTACAGGGGTGTTTTTAGGTTTTAGGGCAGGGTTTGGGTTTTGGGGTACAGGGGGGTTTTTAGGTTTTAGGGCAGGGTTTGGGTTTTGGGGTACAGGGGTGTTTTTAGGTTTTAGGGCAGGGTTTGGGTTTTGGGGTACAGGGGTGTTTTTAGGTTTTAGGGCAGGGTTGGGTTTTGGGGTACAGGGGCGTTTTTAGGTTTTAGGGCAGGGTTTGTGTTTTGGGGTACAGGGGTGTTTTTAGGTTTTAGGGCAGGGTTTGGGTTTTGGGGTACAGGGGTGTTTTTAGGTTTTAGGGCAGGGTTTGGGTTTTGGGGTACAGGGGTGTTTTTAGGTTTTAGGGTAGGGTTTGGGTTTTGGGGTACAGGGGTGTTTTTAGGTTTTAGGGTAGGGTTTGGGTTTTGGGGTACAGGGGTGTTTTTAAGTTTTAGGGCAGGGTTTGGGTTTTGGGGTACAGGGGTGTTTTTAGGTTTTAGGGCAGGGTTTGGGTTTTGGGGTACAGGGGTGTTTTTAGGTTTTAGGGCAGGGTTTGGGTTTTGGGGTACAGGGGTGTTTTTAGGTTTTAGGGCAGGGTTTGGGTTTTGGGGTACAGGGGTGTTTTTAGGTTTTAGGGCAGGGTTTGGGTTTTGGGGTGCAGGGGTGTTTTTAGGTTTTAGGGCAGGGTTTGGGTTTTGGGGTACAGGGGTGTTTTTAGGTTTTAGGGCAGGGTTTGGGTTTCGGGGTACAGGGGTATTGTAGGGTTCAGGGGTAGGTTTGTGTTTTGGGATAATTAAATTATATTTACCATTTTTAAATTAATTAAAATATATTTAATACATTAAATTAATTTTATTACATTAATTACATTTTTAAATTAAATTAATTAAATTAAATAAATTATTTCATTTAATTTAATTTATTTTCAATTATAAAAATATGTACATTAAATTAATTTCATTATTTTAATTAAATTAAATTATTTCCTTTTTTAATTAAAATTACATTTATTAAATAGATATTATTTTATTAAATTAAATTAATGTCTATTTCAAAATGTATTTTAATTAAATTAATTAAATTAAATTAATTAAATTAACTTAATAACATTTTTTTAAAAAGGTATACTTACCTATACTTACGATGTAATGGTATGCGTTGTAATAGCATCTGCTATGTAATGCCATGCGTTGTAATGGCATCCAATGTAATGGATCCTGCGTTGTAAAAATTCCGTTGTAACGGAATGCGTTGTAAAAATCTGCGTTGTACTGACACCAATCCGCTATTATATAATGTTGGCCTAATGTATCCAATGTATATATTCCTGCTACCTTGGGAGAGCCCCTTGTAAATACAATCTAGCCATGCATACATTAAAGAATCGGGCCTTGACCGAACAAACGCCATCTTGGTTTCCTTTTCATGCGTCTCTTCCGTTAGTTAGGAAAGCGCATGACTTGCTACTGTGTAAAAAGTCTAAGAGGTCGGCCTGGGCTATGACAGACCATTGGTTCTAACTTAGGAGACTCAAGGTCACATCTGTCTTTCTTGTAAGATGAGCACATTCTTGCAGGTGCCGTGCCTGTACTCCCGTGCCCCGGAATGAAAGGGAGGCCACTTCACTGACCTAACCCCGGAATACATTGAGCTGAGTTTCGAATCAATCAATTGTGCCTTATATGGGTTTTCCTGTTGGCTTCACAAGAAGTGGTACTTTTCCATGTACAGGGTTTTTCATGAGGTATGCTAAAAGTATATATACACTGTTTTGAATGCGATCCAGGAGTCTCCTCTACACACCTTTGAGGGTGAGGACGAGAGAGAGGCTCCCCTATGTATGGCGATTTTGCAAAATAAACGATTGAACCTTCTCCATCGCAGACTGACTTATTATTGGTAAATAAGGTATATGAGCTATTGGTAAGTATAGCTCCATGATATATAATTTTGGTACTTCACTATGGCTTGGAATGCTATCCTGAGCTATTGCCAGTGGCCAGAGTATGCTAACTCTAGGTTCCAAACAGTCCACTGTTTTGATGCCCAACCACTTCTTTTTACTTTCAGCTGTGTCATCCGTTTGAGATCTTAGCTCTGACAGAGTTGTGGTCTTATAAACTCTTCAGATGATGTTAAAGCCTTGCTTTAAGGCTTGTACATGCTTCTTCCGTATGATGAGTACTCACGTTCACTTTCTTAACCAGCGATCTGCGCTGCTGCATTGACCAGCCTTTGAGCTTGCCGAGGGACTCCAGTGATTGGTTGACAACGCTGGGCGAAAGACTGACAATTTGATCCCTGTTGAGGCCAGTCGCCGCTTTCCCCAAACTCTTCAGTGTGTCGGATGTGAGATTCTTACAGTCTATGTTCTTAAGTAGCTTCTGGTAAACCTGAAAGGGAAAAGAAGACAATGAGAATTAGAGCTGCAGTGACCATGATGGGGCAGAAGAGGAGAATGTAAAGGGCTAAACAAAATGCGAATACATTTTTATTTCTAGCAATTTCCATCACCGGTGAAACAGAAAATTGGCAATTTTTAACCTAGAGGATTTAGAAATAGCATCATCAGTTCTAACAAAAAAGGAAGATGAGAAGACCTGCAAGGTTACCTCCCAAATCTTCCGATTCCAAACTTAAATATGCTATGTTTGTGTGTGACTGCTGCTCAATGGATCAGCAGATTCTAGCAGTGCTGTGGTAACCTTCCCAGCACCCTCCTCTTCACGTGACTAGACGTCTTGTTAATAAATGCCACGCTTTAGGGGTCACTAGTTCACGAATGGGGATTGTTTAACATACAGACAGGGCTCATCTTGCCAGGCAAAAATGTCATGCCAGGCCTAATCCTTTATTAGAAATAATTCTATTTTTGCATTGTTGCAGCTCACGCCCTTAAACATACATTTATAATATCAGTAAAGATAGCTTAACACACCCCTGCAGAAATTCCGCCAGCCTCTTCAGGCAAATACACTCCTATCCTATATAGATGTAGGGCAGACCCCTGTAGGTTACCAAACCACTATTGCATAAACTTGCCCCTCTCGCTGCTCAGCAGAACATTTTCTCGCAGGTTTGCCGACCATGCACACTTTTAACATTCTCCCCCTTTGATGGAATTCTGCTACTGCTCAGGTATAAACCAATGCATCTATGCAGGGTAGTGTCTCATTTTGCATAAGGGGAGAGATGACTCAACATCTTGCCTTTGGAGTTGGGGTGAGCCAGAGTGAAGTCCTGGCCCAACCAAGCCTCTCTAATATCTTCACCCACGATCTGAAGCCCTCTTGGTTGCTTGTGGGAAGCGGTGTTTCTGCAGCAAGCACACATGACACATCCGTATTTTGTCTTTTGCTCGTAAGACAGTGCTGGTGGCCTTCACTAAGAATTCTCTCCTTGCTTTTTTATGGGATTTGATTAAATATAGCAAGATAAAGAGATCATTAATTAAGGTGACACACGCACGCATTGAAAGTCTTTAGCAAGCATCCAACATTTTAGCATAAGGTGAACATATTCAAATGGTGAACAAGTCAATCCGAAGATCACGTGAGATGAAAAACGCAGATGTGCCGCTGACTTCACAGGGGGACAGTTATTTATTTGACTTTGCTACAGACTTCAGCAGCAATATTGAGATTCCATTATGTAATGATGAAAATGCTTAGGACTTTACAATGATGCTGTTTTATGGATTACAATTGTGGAATCACTCAAACGATTTATTGATGGCTAAAGCAGAAAGTGATTTTTGAGGCAAATAGTGGGTTCCCTAATCAGCTCTCCCCCTTTATCACTGAAGAAAGGCACTGGATTCAATCAATTGATAACTCTGTTAGATTGATTGGAGTGTAATTCTGAACACGACTTTGGTATAAAAAAGCAAAAGTAC
The DNA here is from genome assembly GCF_964263255.1 of Lissotriton vulgaris. Taxonomy (NCBI): domain Eukaryota; kingdom Metazoa; phylum Chordata; class Amphibia; order Caudata; family Salamandridae; genus Lissotriton; species Lissotriton vulgaris. Next base: position 1,204,026,973 of record NC_141687.1, read on the forward strand.
ATCTAAGAGAAACAAAGTATTGCTGACCTTGGAACATGTTTGCAAAATCCCCTGTCTGCCTCACCTCAAGCCTATATATAATTCTGCAAGAATTGAGATCACTTATCAAGAGATAGCAGGTAATTGAAAGTACCTGCTGCAAACTACACTGTCACCCACACCCAGGCCTTAACAATTCTGTAGCAGGGACACAAACTCGGCCTTCAGCTACAAGTAAACAGAGGCCCTCCATACTCACTGGTTGAGGAATGCAGGCTACGGCTTTGTGAGCCAGCATTTAATCCCCTCTAGAAGCATGAAACGTACTGATAGTTAACCTTATGCTTACCCTACAAACAAGCACTGGAAAAGTCCATAGGTCTGGTGTTGGCTGATAGCATTTTGGCAATTTTTGTTTTGATTTGTCATGATTTTTGTGGAACTTTATTGTTCAAGACGCTGCCAGGCCCTTATCAATCTAAAAAATAATATTGGCTAAAGACAAAAAAAATGTTGGGTCTCAAAGAAGCAAACATTACCATAGTACTTCCCAGGTACTGAAGGGAACTAGTATGCATGTTGGATGAGCTCCTTTTGAAAAAGTAGAATGTCAGAAGTCACAGGGAAGTCAGCCAGTAACTAAAGTGGGCTGACACAGTGCCCTTTGATGCACGCTGGAGTGGATGGAAGAAAAATGTGAATGATGGAACCAGAGACTAATGTATGAAGTCTTTCTGAAACTCCCTATAAGTATTTCATACATATAATTTTAGCAAAATTACAAGGTCTTGGTTAACACAGACCTAAAAAAGTCAAGTGGCCTGGCTTTAGGGCTTTGGAGAAGTGTGGCTCACTGGTCAGAGCAGGCACCCTGAAGCAGAGGTCAGACCCGGGACCAGGGTTCAATTCCCGACGCGGCAGGGCCTTGAGCTCAAATGTCCATGGACTCGATAATTCTCGCTTCGGTGCCTGACCTAATCATGGGTTCACACTCTGTAACTCTGGGCATTAAGCTTGCTTAATCTCCACATCGGCCCCCCCCGCGGCGGGATACCTGGCTTTCACCTTGGGGATGCCCTGTAGGGGCTATCTCACAGGGAAAAGCCAGGACGGGTTCCCAAGGCAAGCGCGGAGATACCCCTTCGGGGGTCGATTCAGGCGCTATATAAGAAACATAATAATAATAATAATAATAATTTAGCTGCCAGTCTCTTGCATTTGAAAAAGAAGGCACGAAAGAAGACAATAAAGGAAGAGGGAAGGAAAAAAAGAAAGCAGTCAAGAAAGAAATGAAGAACTTTGGAAATAATCAAGCAAAATGGAAATCAAGAAGAAAGAAGAAAGGAAAGCAGAAAGGAGAATAAAAAGAAAGAAAGAAGTGAGGCAAGAAAGAAAGGAGGCAAGAAAGAAAAATAAAGAAGGAAGGATAGAAGTAAAGAAAGCAAGAATGAATGAAAGAAAGGAATAAAGAAAATAAAAAAAGAAAGATTAAAGAAAAGAAAGAGAAGTAACAAAGAAAAGAAAGAATGAAAGAAAGAAAGAAGGGAAGAAAGAAAGAAAGACACAGTTGTAAAGAATGATAGAGCCTACTGTTTAGCTTATATTCAGAGTTCATATGTGCTGGAAAAAGAACTTAAAACAGCATCTGCGCAAGATGGGATCTGATCGAGCTAGAATGTGCACTGTGCTGCTACTGAAGGAAACAACAACTTTGTGTGTGGATGTGCTCCTTGTGAAAGAGCAAAATGCAGTCACTCAAGGTGAAGGTAACCAATGACTTAAGTAAGCTGAATGGTTTTCGCCCTGATGCAAGTGGCACAGTTTCCTCAGCCAAGCTATTGCCAGATTCAGTGTCCCCACTTGGCTGTCCCCTTGTAGCTCTTCTGTTAGAGGTGCCGCCACCGCCACCGCCTGATGTTGTTGAGTGGCCAACACTGCACTGCTCCTGGCTGCATCTACCTCACCTTGCTGTTGGGGATGGTTATTGAGTCACAGTTCCCCTACTGCCCCATGTTCCTCTGACTGCCACCTCGATGGTTGGCCCTGCCCTGCGGGGCTACTAGCTAACCCCCTCCCTGGCACTTCAGGAGACACCCAGTTCTGGAGTGGCATGCCCTGAGCTTCTGCCTGGCCCAGCAAATAGCCTGCTGCTCTTTGTGTTAATGGTCGTGGCTACACTAGCTGGTTGAGGGGCTTAAGTAACCTGCCAGTGCATTGAAAGGAGAGGTTGCTGTGGACAAAGTATCTCTGGGCCCATGTGCTGCCAGAATGCCATCGCTGCATGCTTGCCCTGTTTGGCCGCCGAGCTGCTCCTGTGCAGCTGTTCCGTTGTGGGGGTTTTGTCCGAAAGTGCTGCCATCCTGCAACTGCACTGGGGGGACCTGTGTCAAGGTTGATTGTCTAAAGTGGTATGTACCACTCCCATAGTTTTGGAAGCCCTGCATGCCTAACCTGGCCCCCTCCTTGCAGTACTGCTGCCTGCACAAAATGCCAGATCATGGTGCTGCTTGTGACCCGCTCCCAGCTGCTGACACACAGTGAACATATTAATGATTTATGTGAATAATCTGTAAACATTCAGTTTTTATCATTTGTGTTTTTCTAATATTAACTGATCATTGTTGAGCATATGGTCTGAGCAAACAAAGTTCTAACACTTCTTTTTAAGACAATGCGATAATTAACAACTTGTTTTATAGGTAATAGAGCAACATTTTTTTTGATTATCAAAATTTGATGGAATACAAACATTAGTTCTGGTGAAAAATTTATATAATTGTACATCCAATAGCATAAGAAGTGAGGACAGCCTATAGTGCAATGGGTGGGATTATGTCAGTATTGAAAGACAATGTTAAGCATGATTTTGGATGGACATGCAGAGGTAGAGGTGAAGTTTACACTTATAGATGGTTAGGTGGAAATTGATAGAGAGGTAAAAGGGGTGGTGAAAGAGCAGTCAAAGTGTGGTCAGGGCTTTTCTAAGCTTGGAGGGTTTTTACGATAAGCATGGTGGGATATCACTGACTAATGATCATGGAGCATGCAGGGATAGCACTGGGTAATGATCCTAGATCATTTGGGAGTTGTTCTAGAGACGAGAGTAGGTTGTTAAATGTGCATGCACAATGCTGTGGGTGTAGCTGAATTGAGGTGACAAGGTTTTGAAACAATTAAACTTTAGGATTGTCAATGTTATTAAGGTGTAGTCTGTTCAAGGCTTCTTTGCATTCCTCAAATTTAGAGATGGCCTTGCTACTTTGGCATTTACAAAAAAGAAGCTCTTGTTTTGATTTTAAGAATATGATTATAAGGTGGTATTCAGGGTCATGTTTATGATGCCGTAGGAGGAGTAGAGGCATAATGGATAATGTTTATTGAAGGCTTGTTTGATGACAAAGTCAAACTAATCAAATTATGTGCTGGGGTAAAGTGGAGTGAGGTAATTCAGAAGCTTGTGCAGGAATATTGGCTTGGAGAATAGGGAGTGTTTCTATTTGGAAGTGGCGGATACGGGCTTATTGGGAGTGGCGGGGGAATGCTGACTAACATGACTATTAAATTATCAGATGGAGATGGGGTAATAGTCTGTTTGAAGTTTAATAGTGTGTCTTATACAGGTACAAGCACTAGGGTTTCCTTGGCAATGTACTCGTAAGAGGTGAGTGTTAGAGTGTGGTAAGAGCGTAGCTGTGATTTCTGAGCATCGCATTGAAGTTGCTAAAAAGGAGGATTGGGGTGATGGGCTTCAGTGAGCTGGGTTTGACAAAGAAGTGATTTTTGTAGCTTGGAGATAGATTGATCTAAGATTTGCTTTGAAAGAGGTCATGTCCAGTGTACACTATTATTGAAAGAATGTCAGAAGGATAACTTTTGTAGTTGTGAAAATGCTTCTTAACCCACTCTCCCTTCTTGGTGCTTTGTTAGGAGTGTGTTGGAAAATTGGTAATGCCAAGACTGCAGGGGCAGCTGAGCTCTTAGAGTCATTCCAAGTCTCCACAAAAAAAGTGTAAGGGTTATGTGAGTCAAGTGGTCAGTGATGAAGGATGTTTTGTGGTGAACCTGTTCACAAGTTTCATAGCCAAAATCAGACTGTGTTCATTAGAGGTGTTGCATTGTAAATCAATGGCCTGTTTGACTGTAAGCTTTGGTTAGTAGATAAGGTGACTTTTGCGAAATTTGAGAATGTGGGGTGTGTAGTCATAGCATATGACTTCATAGGTGGTATGGAGTAATGTGTGCTAGTGGGTAATCAGTTTCACTATTTACAACGGAGGATTTGTGGAGTGTAAGGCAAACAAGTTAGGTAGGATTAGGCATGGTGATATGGTTAGAGAGATCAGGTGGGGCCATGGTAAATTAAACAATATAAGAAAAAGTAGTGTGAGTTCAGGTGGTCATGGTACTCGTGATGTTCTTTTATTGAACTCACAATTTATATTATAATCCCATAGCTGTTGGGTTTAGTTGCAATATCAAAATTGACTGCAATGTCAGCAGCAGTGTGGTGTGATGCTAATGTGCAATAAGTATAGCTTACTTTCAACCAGTTGCTAGCTGATATGCAGCTTAGATTGAGAGTCACATATTGTTTGAGCCGAGTAAATGGTCTAAAGCGAAGAATAATCAAAATATTTGTGGCAGGCTCTTTGCCAATCAGACTGCTCCAAATATCTGCCATCATAAGTAGTTGATTGATTACATTTAACTGAATGCCTGAAATTATATAGACGGTTGCATCTCTTTGTATACCACATTGGGGTGGCACCCAGGTTCCTTAGCCATACTTGAATATTTGTTTGCTTTGGTGGTTCACTGTGGTGGGATAGGTTATGCATCCAAATCTGCCTTATATTGAAATACTTTGTGTGCATGTCCTGCTTAAATGCCCTTGTCTGCAGCACATCTCTTTAAATACTTTTACTTTAAGGCTAAAGTCAGTGACAAAACCTCTTGCTACTCTTAGCCTTGGGGCTAACATTGAATGTGCGCAGGTTGAGATGGGCAGATTATGTGCCTGGATAGGATCGGAGAGCTAGATATTCAATCTTTACATGACCTTCCTGGTTATGAAGAATCTGGAGGATAGAGGGCTACTGTAAATCAGTAGGCTCACCCATGGTCTCCATTGCACCCTTTCTCTGATGTCAAGGACTTGTGGTGTGTGGATCATTATCCACAGTGCACATCGTCAAAGATAGCTGCTTTACAACTCCAGGCAGATGGGTAGCACTGCCTTGTTCCTGTGGTCTTATGACCAGAATTGATTATGAGAAGGAGGGGAAAGGTGGATCATATACCTGGACCTAAGAAAGCAGGGGGTTAGCACGTTGCCTGCCCTTCTGGGTTGCGGAGGCTTGGTAAGGAGAGAGAGGTTTGGGGGAGCTGTGGGCTCGAGTTCTGGTTTACAGTACCTCCTTCCTATGGTGCACTGTAACCATCATTACAAGAATGGTGAAAAAGATAAACAGTGCAACCAAAGTAGAATTACTATATGATTATACTCCTACCTAACACTTCCTATACTATCGAGAGGAAAAAGGAAGGAAACACTCCGAATACAGTCTAGAAAGTGCTGACAAACCAGACCAATAGCTTTAAAAAAGTGTTCCACTCCCCCTGGATCTGAAGCATCAAATATTCGGTGTACAAGTTGACCAAAATGTTGAGGCAATTTTGTGCGCAAGAGTGATTGTACTTTTGAGAAAGACTTTTCAACTTGGAGATCAAAAGTTACTTGTGCAGATATCAGTGCAACACCCTTTTGAAACAATAAGGTTTTTAGTTGGCTTACCTTACCAAAGTTAACATAAAAAATAGTAATTGAGGGCCATAAGGTAACTTCTCTAATCTCATGCGCTGGTGAGAATACCATGTTAGTACAACAAGTCTTGACCCTGGAAACTGTTACCATGTATGGCACCCCCAGTTTCATCCCACTACAACCATGGTCGTCCAGGATCAAATAGATTCCATTTGAAAGTAAATTGAACACCGGCCAAATTAAAGAGACTGGGCGCCCTTCAGATAACATGCCGAATTAGCCATGGATGCGCAGCATGCTCCATGAAGTGTCACCTCTTTATAAGCTAGTAAATGGCCGAAAGAAGTTTCACATTCATTTCCGCTAATGAACACTTAAGTTTCCCCACTTCTACATTTGTAATGAAATGGCCAAACCCAGGTTTCGTGAACAAAACTCTCCCCTAAACCTTAATATCTGCCTGCTTGAAAGGGTTCCAGACAAGATGTAAACTGAAATGCTGAAATTGGTAATGTAATGAACCCATGGATCAGTCATACAACAGATGTGGTTTTGACTACTGGAAAAGGTAATTTCTTTAAATTTTGTATGTTTAGCATTGTGTATGTCGCATCTTTCTTTGCCATTAGTCTAAGTATACATGTTAAATTGTGAGGCAAAAACATTTCTGTTGCATTCAGCTATTGCCAAGGCACACAGGTTGATTTTAACCCCTTCAGTGTCCAACTCAATTTCATAATTGATCTTAGCTGGCTTTGCCCATGCTGGAGGAGAGAGACATAATTTTGTATTATATTGAATGCAGAAGATACTATATTATTCAAAGAATAAATTTGAGTTGACAAGGCCGTCATGCCATTGTGCACAACAGCCAATGCATTTTCAAAATTGATGTTGTTAATTTGTCTTAAGTTTTAAGCAGCTTCTATTTGAGAGGTTTTCCCAAGTTCATTATAGGCTGTATATATGAATCTTGTAGAACGTGGTGACCTAGGACCCAAAAAGAAATCTTGTAAATCCATGTCATCAGAAAGGAAAGAAAGATGTTATTTAAGTGCAGAAAAGGTGGAATCTGTAACCATTGCCGGCATAACTTTCCTATGTTATAGGTGGTACTGCCCCTGAATATTGTGATTCATGTATGGGGGTCTGGTCTGCTACCTTTAAACCCCATGGAGGATGTTCAAAAATGTGTTGTAGAACCATTAGTGCCGATTGGCCACACTAACCACCCATCTTAACCTGAAATTGAAGAATGAAATGCACCATTCTGCACCATACTATTGAGCTGGTTTTCTCTAAAATGTTACCAGTGTTGCCAATTATCAAAATGTGCAATAGAGGGAAAGCTAGGTGCGTAATTTCTTTAATTTTAGCCAAACCTAAGAAGGGAATCTTCTGCACAGTTTTGTTTAAAAATATCCTTTGTCTAGGGATCAGACAAGCCCTAAATATAGCATCACTGCCCGGGACTTGGTAGGGGTGGATGGAAGCCGTGGAGTTGTACTCTGTGGAATTCTGTGGAGTCGCATAAAAACTCTGTCAGATTTCACAGAGCCCTGCCCACCCTATGCTTTAAGTAAATTTGTATATGGCGGTGGTTACGTCTCTAAGAGGAGGCTTTAAAGCGCTGCGCAAGATTGGTAAAAAAGGTGTGTTCTGCATTTAAGGAACACAAAGTCACTGTGAGAGGTGGGTGGGAGGGCATGGTGGAGGTGTTGGAGTGTGTTCATTTTCAGTCGCTGACTGAGGAGAAGCTGGCAGCAGGTGAGTTCTGGCATTTACTCCTTCTTCTCTGCGGCAGGAAAAGCAAACACTGGTTCCCGTGATGGTCAGATCCTAAATGGCAGCATCTCAATGAAAATCTGTTTCCCTGATAGCTCAATATGTGGCGGAATAAGGCCAAACTAATAACGAAAAGACTTCAACATCTTAGATGGAAATACAGTAAACACTGCATCTTTTCCCAACTTGTGTTCTGCAGCTGCTGTATACTTTATACCAGGAATCTGTGAGCCATTGCTGGGCTGCTTGGTAGGAGGACTTTTGACAGTTTCTACATCTTCTGGATGTGCAACAGTTGAGAGACGTGGCATAAGAGCAGACATAGCTCAAATTATTCAGTGTGTCCATACAGACAGCACAGAACATCCTTTAAATTGATCCTTTCCTCATCAAGCGTCTGCATTACAATCAATATTAATCTGAATACGAGCATCTCACACATTTACAGATACTTTCCCCAAACAGCTCAGCTTAAAGTTGTAGCTTAGTTTCCACTCATTTTTTCTGACCCGGCCTGATCACAAGCCAAGCCCAGCCCAACAACAACTCTGAAGAGAAAACTGGCCAATAAACATGGTTATCAAAACACTTGAAGCATGTCCTTCAGTAACAAACACTCAGACAGCACTGGAATGGGGTGCTGAAATTCATGATATTTCACTCTGTAATGAGTACACAAGTTAAGCTGTATGCATCTCCCATCACAGCCCAGTGGCAAGTTTATGCATCTCCATGCCCCTACTTGTTCTGCACACGTGTTATTCACAAAAAAATAACTATTTTGAAAAGTATATCTTTGATCCTTGCCTGGGGACTCTCTGACTGGACTCAGGCTGTCACAGTCCTCCTTGGTGGCTTTGAAGCGACACTTTAGACTCCTTGATATTCACAGGCCAGCTAAAGCCTCTCCTCAGAATAAGGCTTGAATGAAGGCCCATCATGAAAGTGAGGCTTGAGACACAGATGCTCCACTTGCACCTTTTCTGCCAGAGCGGGGCATAGACCACCCTGGGGGTGAGGCAGAGCATGGACAGATGGGGAGGAGAGAGAACATGAAACTCTTCAGCAAGAATTACCAAATTGTACACATCTAATAGGTAAAATGAAATCCAGGAGCATGTGCTCCTGCACATGTGTGCTGCTGAGGCACGGGCCAGCTCGGCTCTCACCCTGGGTGCACGCATGTAGGTTTTTTCAGAGGGGGTTTTGCCGGAGGAGGACAGGGTCTGAGCTGTGGTGAGAGAGACTCTGTCAATCACGTGGATATAGGAAGAAGTCTGTTTATTAATGGGCCCTGAGCAGCCTCCCTATATCACTTACACACCTGCTCCCAACTCACGAGAACATGTCAATGTGCACCATGGTGTTTGCCAGTCAAGGACTGATTACCAGTGCTGCACAGGTACAATTCACACCGCTACAGGCATACATTTATATCTACACATTTAATTGCAGAATCACATCCAACACTATGTCTGCATCAGGGATTTGAATGATCCTGAATGCTAACATTTATCACATATGATAGGTAGGTGGTGGCACCAGTAAACTCGGCCAAGCGGCTGTTGCTGGGGCAGAGTTTTTGTCAAACTCCACACTCCAAGTAGAGCACGGAGTGGCAAAACTCTGCAAACTCCGCCAGCGGAGTGGAGTTTACCACCCAGTATTAAAACTTGCCATTGTTGTGTGTTTCCCAAATTGTTTAAAATCAGTGTTTTCCATCTAATAGTCATAGCCTTGTATGGCCAACTGGGAAATGAAGGAGTCTGAATAAATTAATTTTGTCTCGGTCAGCATTTTCTTCTTTGAAGGAGAAGGGGTAAGCTTATAATAATAAGAAACTGGGTCTGAAGGATTGCAGCCAGAATAAGATGCACATTTTTTAAGTATATTTGTGAACTACCCACTGGTGCTGTCGGGTAATGTTCCCATTGTGTGTAATTGCAAATTGTACATTGAGTACTAGCTCTGTATAAGTAGTCATGGACATGATGAGGATAAAAAAACATTTCATCATAATGAGCAGAATTTAAATACCAATCTTCAGTTTCAAATACTGTATAAGATTCTAGTTCAGAAAGCATGCTTTTGACTGTGTCCACATCATATTTATCTGAGATTCATCCAAGAGTAATAATTTTGTCCATAGCTACCTGCAACAAATGGGGAATCTGCAGAGTGTCTGCAAGGCCAAAATTATCAAAGGGGATCTTATCCCTAACAATTCGATCAAAGAAAGGAAATGCAGAAATGTTCACTAGGGACAGGATTCTTCACACTTTACGTGAAGAAAAATGAGGCTTCAATACCTCAGTTGAAAAACAAGATAAATTATTGTAACAAATCCAATCAAAATGAAAAGGATAAGCAGTGAAATGGAACTCCAAACACAGGACCATGGAGGAATCAGATAAGTATTTTCAACCAAATAAGAAATGCGCGTGCACCATGCATTGTAGTATGTGTAGCAGCTGAAGAAAAACCTCAATGTCTGCAAAGTAGCCAGAGGCAGTTTGTGCAAAAACAGGAACCTCACATGGCAATGATTTAGTGGTAGACACCTCCAAAGGTGGTTGATAGTAAACAGCTTTGTTGTTAGGAGTAGCAGTAAACGACTTTAAATTCACATCTGATGTGCATCCTGTGCCAGCACTAGTAACAGGAAGTAGTAAAACTTCAGCATCTGAAGTCCCCAGCCAGGGAATAACAATATTTGTATTATTCAATCTTTATAGAGGGATTTTATGTATGGTAGCGAGAGGAGACAGATATTTACCAAGGAGCCCTCGTGGCTTACTGTGTAGGACTGGCCACATAATCAACTGGTTTAATAAACTCGATAGAAACTAACAGCTTGATTCCACAACCAGCAAGCAGTGGCAAAATCACAGTTCTGGTACACTGAATGCCAAGAACTGGGACTGGTGCTCTGTATAATGGGCCTAATTCTTGCCTGTCAGTAATCTTCTCTCAAACTAGTTCCCCAAGCTTAGGAATCCAGCTGCAAGTTACTGGTTGCTCCTTCACTTCTTCAGTGGCAGAACACTTAGAATTTTCATTTAAGCGCTCATCTCGGAAGCCTTGTAATTCCTGTGAGACAGCGAAATGTTCATTGATGTCAGAAGGATCTCTGTCGCCATTGTGCCAGGGTTGTCGAGATCTGGAAGGTACATCTGAACCCCAAAGAGAACTTCATAAGGAGTCTGGTCACCCAAGTATCATCTAGGCAGATTGTTTAAAGCTCTCTAGACTCCATATAAGTGATGGATCCAACTACCACCTAATCCTATCACTTTAGTTGTTTAAGAATGCTTAAAGTCAAGTTTTTTCTTTTCCACTATCGCATTTCCCTCAAGGTTGTTAGTGGAAGGAGTAATGCACAGCAACACCCAGGATTCCCATGGTAACCCAGTAAGCCTTAGAAGCAAATACTGGTCCTTCGTTTAAGTGGGATGCCGCTACTGCATATATCCCACAAAATACTTGCAAATCTTTTATAACAGTTAAAGCCTCAGCCAATTGTTTTGGACACAGCCGAAGGAATCTAGAACATGAATCTAAGGCCAAAGAATACATTTGAATGCACCACCTGAATGCAGATGTCTGCAGTGGTCTAAATAGATATGTGTGAGGGGTTTGTTTGAAATAAGAAGGGGTATCTGCAGTAGGCAAGCTGTTGTGGAACTTTTAATTTGACTGCATATATTACAGCTAAGGACATATTGTTTAGTCTGCTTGTACATTTCTGGGAATGTGAGCAGAGGGAATGTTTTGAGCACTCAGTAGGAGTATGTTGCTGAATATATTGTAGGTAATGGGGTGCCACTGCACAAAGCGGTGACAGCAACCATGATGTCTTTAGCAATCCTCATGTGTGAACAAGTAATTGCAGAAACAACAGCAGTCTGAACCACTGATTTGACAGCTTCATCAGCCAATGAATTCCCTACAATGTGCATTCCAAGACACTGGTTTCTCAATGTATGAACTACATGAGCCTGTGGCAAGGAATCCTTAAGATGCACAAATTTTCCTCAAAGCAACTTATGCTTGATAGCATTTCCTTTAGAATCTTTGAACCTATTCAAGCACCAATAATGTAACTGTTAATGAAAAGAGTGGACACAGTAATACAAATCACACAGAATGAGTGTGGGGAATGTAGGATTAGTATCTTCTAGTGCCAGAGTTGAAGCTTTTAGTTCAGCCACCTGAGCGTACACTTCCCTAAGGATGGACTGAATGTTTTTTGTTGATAGAGTACTGTGGCACATGCAGCGGAATATCACTGTTTGGTGCAGATTGCGGGCTGAGCTGAACTGTCAGTATATATTGCACAATCATAGGGGCGACACATCAATGAGTACAGGGTTTTCTTGTTCATATTGGAATCATTTTGGTGTTGCATTGATAGGGTCAAAGACATATTCAACATCAGTAGCTATTAAGGAGGTGGCACATTGTTCCATCTGAGATGTAAGGATTTTGCGTTGGGAACGCTTGCCTTGGTGACAACCTCGAAGGATGGAAGGGTAGTAACCACAATTATTCCCCAGAGCCAACACCTTTCCTTTATACCAAGTGTCTTAACTGCAGTCAGTATTTTTTTCTGTTGATCCAAAACGCATTTCAGCACTAGAATATAAATGTGATGTACATGCCTTTGGTACAGTATCACCCTTGTTAAAGGTGGCATATGCATAGCCAGTGAATCCTGCAATTATGCGGATCACCAAGTTAGTTGTGCTGGCATGAGTATGGAAGTCTCTTGATGAAAGCACATCAGTTTGCAGTGTTCTTAGAATATCAGTGTAATCTGAAGTCCATTGTTTGTTGGAAAAGTCAGGATGAATTAATTCATACAATGGTTAAATCTGTTGTTCATAGTTTGGTATGTATGTTCTACCAAAGTTGAGAAAATGTATAAACAATTGTAGCTTTTTGAGGGTGTTTGGTGGCGGTAGGACAGCACATTTCTGGAAGAAATGTGAGGCAAGGCTTTTGGGTTCATTTGACAAATCGCATCCTAGGAACAGGACACTGAGAAATGCAATTTTTGATTTTTGGATATTGAACTTATAGACTTGTTTATGAAATCCCAAAACTATGTGATCTACTCTGGCTAAGTGTATGTTTAAGTGATCATCCATGAGGTAAATGTGAACAACATAGGGCAATGCTCCTGGGTCAATGTCATATAGAATTTATTTTACTCGGGTAGAAAATAGTCCAGGACAGTTCTTGTATCAATAAGCAAGTCAGCATAATCTTCTCTGTATTCCTCGAGTTCTAAATGCTGTTAGGTCTCTGCTTGCAGCAGTTATATTTTGGCAGAAATAGCCATTGTAATTGTCCAAAGTTGTTTAGTCTTTTTTGCACTATGGGGCATATTACCAACAATTAGCAATAATTATCGCTATGTTGGCTAAGCGGCAATATTTTTATCGCCGAGCTGCGGCGATTTTTATTGCTTAGGAACCTTGCTATTATCAAGGTTTATCTCCTAAGCGATAAAAATCGGCCGAAATGCATGAATATTGCTGAAAAGTCCGCAATATTCATGCATTACCGAGCTAATGCTCTTAGCCATGTTATCCACCTACCATTGGATAACATGGCTAAGAACTGCTCAGGGGCAGGTGTTAGCTTTTTCCCGATATTCGCGCTTATCGCGAATATCTCCAAAAGTTGGTAATAGGAGATAGCGATGTTAGCGACTGTTTCCAGTCGTTAACATCTTGGCACATCCACTTTGCATGTCATTAGTGATAAATTTCACTGACATGTAAAGCGGGGCCCAAGATGGTCGCTATCTCCTACTAGCTGTCGCTAACTGGTGTTAGCAACAGCTAGGTAATAGGAAGATAATTTTATCTCCGCTTTCTTGGCTTTTAAAGCCAAAAAAGTGGAGATAAACCCCCTAGATAATATGCCCCACAATCCTTTGCCTTGATGGATTCATCTTTAATGCGTCACTAAAATGAAGGTGCCTCTCAGCGCATGTGTGAATATGCCCCTATGTTCTTCATTAGTGCTGCATTGTGTGCATTTTGAACCGCAAAGGTGTGTGTGTGACTGTTTAAATGTCTGTAATCAGTAGGAATGATATGGTTTGGCTACCAGAAGCAATGGGTTGTTTAATGCTGAAAGGCAAGGCTCTACTACTCCTTAATATTCTAATTGAATGTTAATTTCCCTTGCCACATAATGCTGGGGCTTGTTCTGTTGCCCATTCTGCGGCATACGCTTGTTTGACAACGTCAAGAACAAGAACAGAGAAGGAGGGTATAATGACATCTTCCCCTTGTTGGACTTTTCTAACAAGCTCTGGTGGCCAATCCACATCAGCCAAGAGAATGTCATAGGTGTTGATTTTTTTAGTACATGGTACGTCACCCTCGATTTGGGTGTCCAATTCATATACTCTGTCTAGAGGGCTAACCCGCTGATCTGGTGTTTCAACTTGAAAAAATCCATCAGTTGCTCTCAAATCCAGAAACTCTTGAATATTCTGGTGAATTAATGTCACTCTGCTGCGCTGTCTAGCAATGTCAAGGCCCACGTCTTTTTCTGAAGAAGTATTCTCAATATGTGTGGCATGTTATGTGCAAATAGCTGCCACTTTCTACTTTCTGAACTGGTTTTTGTTGTGGAAGTTTCTCTTTATTTTTATTATGATAAGTGAAGAAAATCATGAGTCTTTGCTAGGTTTCACATACTCTTCAAGCCTGCTCACCTGAAATCCTTCTCTCTCCGAGCATTTGCTGGGTGAGTCCTAAAACGAGAAGGACGTGTATCAATATAATGATATCCATCAGGGTATTTAAGTCTATCACAGCTATGTAAATTGTAATGTTTTTAAGTGGGTTCTGGTTGTGGAGATTCTCCCCTTGCTTTTGTTTCTTCTTTATTTTTCTGTTTGTGCCAGCTTTTTTTAAAATAAAACTCAGGTGCCTGTTTGGCAGCTCTTTTTCAGAAATGCCCAATGCCCTTAAGCTGTGGCTTATTAGGTCTGGCTTCCAAATCATCTCAACCTATGGATGTATAGGAGGAAGACAGACAATAATTTTTCAGACGTGAAGCTTGATAGGAATTCTTTGCGCTTAGCTTTTAAATACAATTTATGGACCATGATGAAATATATTTGGTTTTAAGGAAATTCACCTTGGGAGAATAAATGGAGGACTAATAGAAACTGCAGATATTTTCCAAATTGAGCTGTGCTTCATTGTTCCCATAGCGACCTGACACATGTTTCCAGTCCTAGAGTTCACTACAGATTCCCTCTGTTCTTTGGGTTGTGTCTCATCCTTGCCTTATTGACTCAATATGTCCTCTGACCCTGAAGTGGCCTGGGTGATCACTGCAAATACCTCCAAGTCAGTGACTCCATTGGTGTGATCAACTTATTATGGTTGGATCCCTCCACTTTGCCTGAGTAACCAATTAAAATTTGATTCGATCACAAACAGGACCTAATAGGAATATATCGTTCCTTGTGAACGGTTTTCGGTTTTGCACAACAAGCTCCAGTTACTTTGGAATTTTCATTCTTCAATTTTTACCTTTACACGTGACACTTTGTTTGCCATGAGGAAGTCCCCTACATGTGAATGAAACGCGTTGGCTGGAATGTCTTAAATTAATGTTTTTAAAACAAGAAATATTTTCAAATAAAGAAGTTATTATTGCATCTATATTGGCTTATTGGACTTTTGTTGAGCTGTGCACCCCCATTTGGCATAGGAAATGTGGTTGTATAGGTTTCAGCAATAATTTTTGGCAATTCACGCTCTTGGTCTAATACTGCAATCTGCACAATTCGTTCCACCAGTGCTGCTGCCTCCCCCTCAATATTAGTTAATACAATTCAATATACTGTGGCAAATTTGCTAATTAATTTAATCTCCAAATCCTGGGCAGAGGCAGCAGTGTATTCATTTTGAATCTGTTTCAGCATGTCAGACAAAACAGCTATTGATGGTTTACCATGTGTAATAGTATACATGACAGCAAAGACTGTACCCCAAGTAGCATAGTCCTCTACTAGGGGAACCATTCCAAGTGGTAGGCACATTGTGAGAATTCTCTGTTTGTCTTGGGGTCCCGTATGGGGAATCACTGCTTCAAGCTGATTTATTCTTTGTGCATTCATGAACGGAATTTCCTCTCGTCTGGAAGCAACCTTACCCATAATTGTATTAATAGTTGCTGGACTAATTACAGGCACAGCTATGTGCAGCTACACAAGTTGAACCGCCCTCGCTGGGGTTGTTGCTAATTTACGCATTAGAAACTGTGTTAAAACGATTGACTAGTCTAACTAGACCTGTGTAGAGAACACGGAGGTCTGCAACATTTATTGGTGCTAGGCTTGGGTATGGTGTATAGCCAGCTAGGACTGGCCAGATTGCCTCTTCATTACTGAGGGAACCCAGTCTCACATTGTTTTTAGGGTGTGGGAGGCCACCTTGGGACCAATTCTGATGGTAATGATATGTTATTGCTATTTCTTATTCTTCATGAGGTCTATATTGACTTGGTAATACAGCTGGAGTGCAATAGTGAAATGTTTGTGAAGTGCCATTGTCTGCAGGAAAGTGAACCCATGTGTAGAATACCTCTGTTTTTTATGCTTTGGGGGCCTCTACCACAAAGGTAACATTTCACCCTCTATCAAGGAGCCTTTGTTGTTCTAAGATTGCTGTAACAGAAGGCTTGCAGTTAACAGGGATGTTAGCTGCTAGCTCCATTTTTAATGAATGGAAAAAAAAGAAAAACACTATAGTTCGGTGATCCTTTTTATAGGTTCAAGCTTGAATAAGCTATGGAATAAAATAGGGGGTTCCTATTAGCTGAGGAGGATTAAACCCCTAACACCACGGATGTCTCTGTATGAGATGAAAAGGAGACCTTGGCCCCATGCAAGAACTACTCAGGCAACTCATTTAATATGTGCCTGAACTACAACGATGGTGGCACCATGATATATAGTTCCTATGAATTAGGTAGGACTGTGAATTTTGGAAAACATAAGCTTCAGAATATACCATAAACAATTGTTGCCCTGGTTCCTACCGAGCTCACAGTGCCCCTTCTGAATCCCTTAACTTTAGTAGGGTACCAAATGGTATCAGCAATCTCAAACATGCCCACTCTTTATTCCTCCAAGGAAATCATGGAAACAGATCTTACTCTTTTGGTATTTACATTTGAATTCCAAGGGAAACACAAGAAATATACATATTTGCTTTTCAAACATTTGTTGGAACAATCGTATTCTTGTATAAAACGAATAAGCTGCAATTATTAGACAGAAGAAGCAAAGCATTGTCACCAGAATTAAAAGCATGGTGAAAAAGATAAACAGTACAACCATGATAGAATTACTATATGATTATACTCCTACCCAACACTGCCTATGCTATCGAGAGCATAGTGTGAGTACCCTCTACCAGATCCATTGGGATAGCCTACCCCACCCCCATGCCTGAATGTGATGTATCAGGAAGCCTGCCTGTTTAGGACAGGTTATCGTCCTTTACAGGATAGAAGTCAGAGTCAGCAGGACTGCATCTCAGCCACAGTGTGTTCTGTTCCATGAGAATCCCAGCAGAAGTGCCTCTTCACCAAATGTAAAATGGAGGCCGTTTACATAATAAAAACAGAGCTCCAATCACACTGTGTCAAAGGTGCAGTGCTGATGTAATGGTGTGTCTGGAGCCTTAGAGCTGTCTCCAACCAAATAACGTAAATGCAAGGGCATTGTGTTCTATATTCTTAGCCTTGTACAGAGTGTACAAATAAAATGGTTATAATGTTTACTATGAAATGAACTACAGATAGAATACCGTGTAAAAGTAAATTGTAAAAAGTCACCCTTAGAAAACTATGGCAAGCTAAAACATAAAACTAAAATGGAAACCTAATGTGAGTCCTGCTGTACCTCACAACAAAAAACATGTGGTATCCTATTGGAGGAGTCTTTCAAAAGGTAAACATAGCAGAGAACTGACCGTTCAATCCACGAATGAGTACTAGCCAGTTGCTCTCCTCTGGGTGTAAAACATTGTCATTGATGAGTACCAAATCTTACACAACTCTGCGAGTGAGATACATTGTGAGGAATAATGGATTGCCAGCCTCTTTTTCACGTGAAGGGTAAACCTGAAACAAGCCACTGCAAGGAGAGCTGAAGGCTGCTTGGAAGAAAGCCAGATTGCCTGATGGATCATTGGAATTTCTGAACTGCATTTCCTAGAGCAGCTCTTAGCTTGCATGTCACCAGCCCAGCAGACTGATTATTAGCTGCTGCAAATAGGACTTCATGGAAGTGCTCTTTAAATCTGCCTTAAAGGAGGAAGCCATCTACTGTTGAAGAGGATATAACAGTGTATCCCTCCAGGAGGAAAAGCTGTACAGAAGGGGAGAACAAAGCCCTGTGGCCTGTTCTCTGATCAAGCAGTGTGGCGAAGGAACCAGGGAACGATGTCTACATCATCAATGAAGTGCATGGAGAGATTTATCTCTACAGGGAACTGTATTGAACATTCTCCATTCATGGACCCCTCGGTGTGTTTCCATGGTTGTACTCAATGTCTGCGTCTGTCTAGCGGTTTTGTGTAGCAAAACAAAACTATCCATTTGTGTCCTGGCACTGAGGATCAGTTTAGACATAAAGATAGAAGGCAAAATCAGAAATCCATGTCTTAAAGTGTTTCCTGAAGGCAGTAGGATTAGGAATACATCGCATGAAGTTGGGCAATGAAGGGTGCAACTGGGGATGAAGGTGGTGATACAGAGGTCATCTGTTGTAAATAGCATTATGGACCAGACAGAGAGATGTAAAGATGGACTGAGTTTTTTCGAGATGGAATGAGAAGAAGTGAGCTTGAGGATTACACTGGGTGCAACATTTTTCACAGCATGGAGCCTTTGAATCAGGTTTTCTGCAGAACCAGGGTAGATTGAGTTTCCATCATCTATCTTAGAAGTGTTAAGGACATGACATGTTTTCCACAGCATTTTGAGCAGTGCAAAACATGTGATGGAGACCTACCTAATCTGTTAGTGACGAGGAGATGTTGAGTGTTGAAGAAGCCAATATTTTTACAGACTCCAATGAGACTGGGCTGTGTCCAATTTTGGGAGCCACTAGTAGGGAGACTAGCTAACAGATCTTTTGTCAAAGAACAGAACTTCAGTTTGTATCTCCGTTTAAAACAGTTCCGATTCATCCACTTGATTATAGCTTTCATGAAAAAGCAAAAGTTGGATTCTCAGAGATTGAGAAGTAGATTTATGTGTCATCTGCGTAGAATACCACATGAGTAAAGATAGTTAGCAGGGGCCTAATATAGATGTATAATAAAGTGGGTCTTCGGGTGGAGCCCTGCAGCACTCTTTAGGGAAGTGAGAAGGTGGAGGAACAGAAAGCCAGAAGGAAGACTGCTTGAGTCCTGGCACACAGGAAAGAGCATCGCCATTTCAAAGCTTCTTTGACCGTTTAACTTGCTTGGTCCTCCTGTCAGACCTGGGGCTGTTTTCTGGGTTTGCTTGTGGGGAAGTAGGCTTTCAACCGTGAAAACTGCACCCACAACAATATTGGGATTCAAAGTCCTGCTTGGTGTGAGCTATTGTGTGCCTGATTGTAAGCAGTGTTTCAGGAAACAAAACAGTACAGGGATAATGTAGAGTTTAGCAGAGTAGGTTCACCACCAAGCTTGCTGTCCTTTCACCTTATTTGGAGATTAGGGAGCCGCTAAGTTTCCATTGGTAGTGTGTTATCCGATTTCATTAGCAGCACTAGCAGAAACTCTTGATGTGGCAGCTTTTCAGCCACTTGGATGCCTTGTAACAGTTGCTCTTGCCCTGAATTATTTATTTATTTTAAAGGGGCGACCCCTACATTTTTCTGTCTATGCTAGGCAGGCCAGTCCGTGAAGGGAAGTGACTCCGTTGCAGCCTGTGCGCATAAAGAAAGCTCCTTGTCAGGACATAAATTTTTTGTTTTCAAGAACAAACTACTACTTTTGGCAAGCGGGCACAAAAGACATAGCACACGCAAAAGACATAGCACACGCAAAAGACATAGCACACCCTTGCCAAACCCTTCAGCCCTCACAGCAACCAACAAGCAGGCTGATCTCTCCAGATCTAGTGGGTGAACATCTGCTAGGGGAACAGAGGTGATTACCTCTACTGAGATGGCAGAATATTGGGCTACCCCCTTGCCCTCCAAATGAGGGCCTAACTTTTTACTCTCTTGGTGTGCCACATAAAAACTGTTGTCAAAGCCTATAGGTAGTGAGTGATTAATATGCAAAGAACTCTTGGGTAAAGCCAATAGGTGTGGCTTATTACTTGGAAAAACTCTGCCAAAGACTATAGACAAAGGGAGGTTTATTTTGATAGTGTTTGGGTCTGTTTGATAAGAATTATTCTCTCTGTTTGTTGCTTATCCACACGAATTGATATGTTCATATGTAGTGTTAAGAATTGTGGAGAATAATGTACTTTTTCTTTTGAAAGTAAAAGCAATGGCAGATGTGGCAGTATCATTGAGTTAAAGATTTCAAAACATTTCATTGGTACATTGCAAATCAGCATAATAAATGTCTGGATAGCATCATCGAATATGTATAATGAATATTATATGTTGTACATAGATTACAATTGTCTTACGAAAAGTATTACTCATCAAAAACACAAGCGTTTTCTTTTCAATATACAGATAATGCTAATAAACAGTGTCTCTTAAGATCTCTAATGTGTAACCAGGTGTGAAAATAGAATGACCCCCCTCGGATTTCACTGGCAATTCCAGTGTGCAGAGAAATACACATTCCTGCCACAAAGATAGGGGATCCGGACCTCCCTTCTGTAGCCATGTTCATCCAATCGCCAGCTTGGCCACTGTTATAGCATAAAAACATAAACCCCCAACTACATGGGGTGGAATACTGGGTTAGTAACCCAGCATTAGGGTTTTAGGTTCAGGGAGGGCATTTATCTTCAGAAATTGCCTAATTTAATTAAAAACGTTATTACAATATGAAATAACAATAACGCAGGTTGCTAAAATATGTGTTGTATCTACTAGGGGTTTACCACAACGATAACAATCAAATGTCTCCCTAAGATCCGATTTATGAAACGTATACGATGTATAATATAATTCATAAAAGATTTTTTTAAATTCTATACATTTAGAATACTCTGAGCAAGCTGATTAGTTTGCGTTACTTCTGTGAGTAGAACTCCAGTATTAAGATTATGTGACCATCTACTCGCCAAAAAATCTAGTTTATTTATTATACCTCTCTGGCTCATCAAAATTGGTTAATAAATATTTATAGATCCATTTTGGTACTTTGACGAAACTCTGAAGGAATTTGTTGTGGGTTAAATTAATCTCATTGGGTAGAAGATGGGAGAGTTGTACCTCTCTGCTGGCCATGGAATAGTTGTTCTTACTCTTAGGAAGGGGTGCAGCATTTCCTGTCGGCAGGAGAATCTCAGATTGGCTGGAAATTTGCCCTTCGGCAGAGAGATTTTTTTCATACTTACAGTCCCCCATTGCCACCAAAATGTCATTTTTCACGATGATGTGGTGGCGATAGGGGCTTTGCCTTATTTACAAGGCAGTGTTAAGCCACTTAACGTGGCTTAACGCTGCCTTGTAAATAAGGCACCCTTTTACACTATACTTAGCATAAACGGGGAGGGCAATGGGTGTTGCAGTGGGCGTTCCACTGTACCACCCATAGATTTTGATGCTGTCCCATTTTTACAAGGTTGGCATAAATATGGGGCAGCGGCAAAACTAAGCACAAGGGAAACCTGGTTTTGCCCTAATGCAGCGAGGAGAAATGCTTAATTTCTCCTCGCTTTTGCTATTTCTATTTGTGCTGCGGTGTGCAGCACACATAGAACTAGCAAAACGTCATTGATTGTTTATCTGCAGGAAGCTGTCTCTTCCTGCATATAAACAATACTTTTTAGGTTTTGACTAGCCAATGCGTACGAAGTTCGCATGTGCTAGAAAAAACCTAATGAGTATAGTATATGTGGCTTGGAATTCGCCCCGTCTACCATTGGCTAGCTCCATAAATGGAGGCTAGCCATTGGAAGACGGGCCTGTCCGTCAATGCCGGACCAGATTCGGGGGCGTTCCCGAGATTTTTTTGCTTTTGGCGACGTCAGCCGAAAGCCAGTTCTCGGGCACGCCCCCGAATCTGGTCCGGCATTGAGCCGGCACCCGCCTTTCTGCTCATAGCGCTTTTCTGCCCTAGCGAGTGCTCACCTCGCTTTTTTGTAATTAAATTGTCCCCTGGCAGGCGCCCAGGGACCTTGTCGGTATTGTTTATTATCACCTCGAGGGAGCCCACCCCTCAGTGAATTCACTCCCCGCCTGCAGTAGCTGAGACGGGCCACCGCGCTGCCCGCGACGACCCGGAAGCTGAGGGGGCGACCCGGAAGTCCCGCCCCCCCAGCGTGGACAAGGAGAAGCAGCTGCACCCACCGGCAGGGCTCCATGGTCGAAGAGGAGCCCCGCCGCCGCCCGTGAGAGCACCCGGCCCCAAGAAGCGCGACCGGGTGAGGAAGAGCTGCAGCGAAGTCTCCCCCCCCCAGCACGGACAAGGATAAGCAGCTGCACCCACCGGCAGGGCTCCATGGTCGAAGAGGAGCCCCGCCGCCGCCCTTGAGAGCACCCGGCCCCAAGAAGCAGGACCGGGTGAGGAGGACCGCACGGGTATCAGCACCATGTCCCTGTTCGGAATGCAGGCGCGGTACAGCCTGCGAGGTGAGGGGCAAGAGGAGGGCGGAGGGAATGGCACTTACTATCGGTCCAGCTTGCCTCAAAAGCTTTCTTTTGTACATGTGAACACGTTCTCGCCATAGTGCTCGCAGCCGCATGGGCCCCGGGAGCCGGCAAGCGTTGTAATTTATAACATGTGCCATCTTTTCCTTAGTCTCCTTCACTCACATATGATAGGAAAACTTCATTTTATTTGGTGGAAGAATGTCTGGAGTTTATTTAACGGGAAGAAAAACATTTCCGCGAAACCACATACAATTAGTAGTAGCGAACACCCCCCCCACACTGTTTCATAGCATCATGTTGTTGTGCTATAAAATTACCTATATGTCATTGTGCACCGCGACGAGGCAACAGATGTCTGTGTCACTTAAAGAAGTAACTAGCGATAGGCAAAAGTTTCGTAGCCCTGGTAATGTTGCCAGATTTTGAGACCCGCGCATAGCTGTCTGCCCAAGTTTAAGCCCGAATTCAGCCCAAGGCAGACCAAGATCACTTCAAAGTTGCAACTTGAAAGTTGTGCAAAAATAGCCCACAGGAACCCGCTTAAGCATAATATAATTTGTATATAATGGGAGGAGGTTCATTGGGAACCTATGCACTCGTGTCCATATTCCATTCAGTATACGTTTTAAAGAGGACCCCACCCCCAAAATGGATACGATATAATTCAAGCCCAATAATTAGACACCCACCAGTTCAGTTCAGTTTCTTCACGCACAAAGGGAGAAACAATTGGTGCGGAAGTAGCCCAAATTTGCAAAACTGGTGTTGATGGCTATTATATTTGGGACCACATTCATTCGGTGCTAAAAACACTCCTTTTCACTAGAATATGTAAAGAAACTGGAGAAAGCCACATACTTTTCTCTCCTTGGAGTTTTAGGCATTATGTTGTTAGGCTCGAGGATAGCAAAGTGTTAACGTTGTGTTTTTGAAAAAATTATTTTATGAACACCTGGGGCGTTTCAGGATTATTTTACTCACCACATGGTATTATTTACTATTAAGTGCATCATTCGTCCCAAAAGTGCTTACTATGAAATGCACAAAATTATTCAGGGAATTTTTTTTTTTTACATCTCAACTATAATGAATCATCACTTATTGATAGATTTTGTTCATTTCATTATTGATGCACACCACAGGATTATGCACCCTAATGTGGCGTTACAAAGTGCCTCCAATGCCACCATGCAACTAACCAATCCTTTCTCACTATAGTACCACCTCAAAAAAGGTACACTATGCCCCTGGCCTGCTTTCAACTCCTACTGCACCACACAACCACCCCATCACTGCACTGTCCTCTTCCTTCACTGAAAAAGTGCAATTGATGCTCATCAGTTCTCCAACATTGTCACACACTACACCTGCTCTACCCTCTCCACGCTTGCACTACCACCATTCCTCCTTCCTTTCAGTTGTAGATTTACCTCATCGGAACCTGTGATTTATGAAAATTCCATCATGTGACAGTTACTGCAATGTAACTAGCTGGAATAAGATGCTGTATGCTATTCTGAAGAAATTAAAGATGCTAGACTATAATCTAAGTTCACGCCTGCTTCGTTGCAGTCACTGATTCATCTACCCCAATTGCACCCTGTCATAGCACTGAACTGCCAGTCCCTGTAACCCTGCAACCAAACACGTCAGTACCCACTCCACCACCACTGCACAACATCCCATCAAAGCCAAGTACCCATTCCATCACTGTGAACCACAACAGCTTCCCATTGCAGCAAACTATAAAACTCCCACACAATTACCATTCTCACCCAAGACCATATTATAGTTACTTGATTTCACCCATACACCATCGTGTTTCATCAGTGCACTTTGAATATGCCATTGTAATACCAGTAAACATTAGTGCAATGCCACCAACAATCCTCACTTTGCCAAACCCACCACTCTTTGTCTGGGACATGCAGCTCTGTATAAATGCAACTGCAGAACAATAGAACCAAAACTTTTATAATACCACCCCCATGAAAGCATTGTCACCTTAACAGTGCCCCATTATCACCCTCCATCAACAGAATATGCCCAGCACCACCATAACCTGCCTCTGCTTTACCACCCTTAAAAACCACACTGTATCTTCAACACTGCAGACAAACTGCAATTGAGATACAGAGTGACATAACACTAAACAGCATGATAAAATAACACAATAAAAACCTTCATAAGTACCACACAACATAGTGAAATTATAAGTTCCAGTTTCTTATTCACTCATCTGATTTCTTGTGGGAGAGGTGTAAAGTAAGGGCTAGAATGTCCATGCTTGAATTACTAAGACTCCAGATTGTGATACAGAGCCCTTCACAATGCTTAGCTGTGTGCACTGAGCCTAAAGTAGCACAGTACAACCAATCCACCACACATTTTTTCTTAACAACAATAAAGTAGTTTTTTTGTGCGAAAACAAAGGAAAAAAAGTCCAAACAATGTAACAACATTGGAAAGCATTTCAGCACAAGGAACCCACAAACACTTGAAAATTACAGGTCTTCACAGCACAAATCCTGTTAACGCTTGGGTTTGGGAAACTATTGACCTTTGGGTCATACCTGACTGCCTTTATCACTATTATTTACTTTGGTGGCACACTTGTCTCTTCACATTAGTTTGGTTGTAGACTCCAGCTCCACCGAGGCACCCACCACACAGCTCCACCGATGCACCCACCACACAGCTCTGCGGATGCACCCACCACACAGCTCTGCGGATGCACCCACCACACAGCTCTGCGGATGCACCCACCACCCAGCTCCGCCGATGCACCCACCACCCAGCTCCACCGATACACCCACCACCCAGCTCCACCGATACTCCCACCACCCAGCTCCACCGATGCACCCACCACACAGCTCCACCAATGCACCCACCACACAGCTTCACCGATGCACCCACCACACAGCTCCACCGATGCACCCACCACACAGCTCCACCGATGCACCCACCACACAGCTCCACCGACACAGCTCCACCGATGCACCCACCACACAGCTCCACCGACACAGCTCCACCAATGCACCCACCACACAGCTCCACCAATGCACCCACCACACAGCTCCACCGATGCACCCACCACACAGCTCCACCGATGCACCCACCACACAGCTCCACCGATGCACCCAGCTCCACCGATGCACCCACCACACAGCTCCACCGACACAGCTCCACTGATGCACCCACCACAAAGCTCCACTGACACAGCTCCACCGATGCACCCACCACACAGCTCCACCAATGCACCCACCACACAGCTCCACCGATGCACCCACCACACAGCTCCGACGATGCACCCACCACACAACTCCACCGATGCACCCACCACACAGCTCCACCGATGCACCCACCACACAGCTCCACCGATGCACCCAGCTCCACCGATGCACCCACCACACAGCTCCACCGACACAGCTCCACCGATGCACCCACCACACAGCTCCACCAATGCACCCACCACACAGCTCCACCGAGGCACCCACCACACAGCTCTGCGGATGCACCCACCACACAGCTCTGCGGATGCACCCACCACACAGCTCTGCGGATGCACCCACCACACAGATCTGCGGATGCACCCACCACACAGATCTGCGGATGCACCCACCACACAGATCTGCGGACTCACCCACCACACAGATCTGCGGATGCACCCACCACACAGATCTGCGGATGCACCCACCACACAGATCTGCGGATGCACCCACCACACAGATCTGCGGATGCACCCACCACACAGATCTGCGGATGCACCCACCACACAGCTCCGCGGATGCACCCACCACACAGCTCCACTGATGCACCCACCACCCACCTCCACTGATGCACCCACCACCCAGCTCCACTGATGCACCAACCACCCAGCTCCACTGATGCACCCACCACCCAGCTCCACTGATGCACCCACCACCCAGCTCCACTGATGCACCCACCACCCAGCTCCACTGATGCGCCCACCTCACAGCTCCACTGAGGCACCCACCTCACAGCTCCACCGAGGCACCCACCTCACAGCTCCACCGAGGCACCCACCTCACAGCTCCACCGAGGCACCCACCTCACAGCTCCACCGAGGCACCCACCTCACAGCTCCACCGAGGCACCCACCTCACAGCTCTACCGAGGCACCACCTCACAGCTCCACCGAGGCACCCACCTTACAGCTCCACTGAGGCACCCACCACACAGCTCCACCGATGCACCCACCACACAGTTCTGCGGATACACCCACCACACAGCTCTGCGGATGCACCCACCACACAGCTTTGCGGATGCACCCACCACCCAGCTCCGCCGATGCACCCACCACCCAGCTCCACCGATGCACCCACCACCCAGCTCCACCGATGCACCCACCACCCAGCTCCACCGATGCACCCACCACACAGCTCCACCGTTGCACCCACCACACAGCTCCACCGATGCACCCACCACACAGCTCCACCGACACAGCTCCACCGATGCACCCACCACACAGCTCCACCGACACAGCTCCACCAATGCACCCACCACACAGCTCCACCAATGCACCCACCACACAGCTCCAACGATGCACCCACCACACAGCTCCACCGACACAGCTCCACTGATGCACCCACCACAAAGCTCCACCGACACAGCTCCACCGATGCACCCACCACACAGCTGCACCGATGCACCCACCACACAGCTCCACCGATGCACCCACCACACAGCTCCACCGATGCACCCACCACACAGCTCCACCGATGCACCCACCACACAGCTCCACCGATGCACCCACCACACAGCTCCACCGATGCACCCACCACACAGCTCCACCGATGCACCCACCACACAGCTCCACTGACACAGCTCCACCGATGCACCCACCACACAGCTCCACCGACACAGCTCCACCGATGCACCCACCACACAGCTCCACCGACACAGCTCCACCGATGCACCCACCGACACAGCTCCACCGATGCACCCACCACACAGATCCACCAATGCACCCACCACACAGCTCTGTGGATGCACCCACCACACAGCTCTGCGGATGCACCCACCACACAGCTCTGCGGATGCACCCACCACACAGCTCTGCGGATGCACCCACCACACAGCTCTGCGGATGCACCCACCACACAGCTCTGCGGGTGCACCCACCACACAGATCTGCGGATGCACCCACCACACAGCTCCACCGACACAGCTCCACCGATGCACCCACCACACAGCTCCACCGACACAGCTCCACCGATGCACCCACCACACAGCTCCACCAATGCACCCACCACACAGCTCCACCGAGGCACCCACCACACAGCTCTGCGGATGCACCCACCACACAGCTCTGCGGATGCACCCACCACACAGCTCTGCGGATGCACCCACCACACAGATCTGCGGATGCACCCACCACACAGATCTGCGGATGCACCCACTACACAGATCTGCGGATGCACCCACCACACAGATCCGTGGATGCACCCACCACACAGATCTGCGGATGCACCCACCACACAGATCCGCGGATGCACCCACCACACAGCTCCACTGATGCACCCACCACCCACCTCCACTGATGCACCCACCACCCAGCTCCACTGATGCACCCACCACCCAGCTCCACTGATGCACCCACCACCCAGCTCCACTGATGCACCCACCACCCAGCTCCACTGATGCACCCACCACCCAGCTCCACTGATGCACCCACCTCACAGCTCCACTGAGGCACCCACCTCACAGCTCCACTGAGGCACCCACCTCACAGCTCCACCAAGGCACCCACCTCACAGCTCCACCAAGGCACCCACCTCACAGCTCCACCGAGGCACCCACCTCACAGCTCCACCGAGGCACCCACCTCACAGATCCACCGAGGCACCCACCTCACAGCTCCACCGAGGCACCCACCACACAGCTCCACGGAGGCACCCACCACACAGCTCCACCGATGCTCCACCGATGCACCCACCACACAGCTCCACCGATGCTCCACCAATGCACCCACCAAACAGCTCCACCGATGCACACACCACTCAGCGTAACCACAGCATCACTCAGTGCAACCACAGCATCACTCAGCGCAACCACAGCATCACTCAGCCCAACCACTGCATCACTCAGCGCAACCACAGCATCACTGGTTCAAATATGTTCTTTCAATGTTTCAAGCTGTTTTCAAGCTTTCACGCTTTATTACAAATCACAAAAAGATGTTAATATTTCACTTCTGTTCTTGGATTTTCGTCACAATAAAAAACACTGAACATAATCTTCACAAAGTTATTTACAAAAGTTTAAGCTATTGCCATTACAAATTAAATAAATTATTTAAGTATTAATTATTTTAAAAAATGAAAAGCCATTGTTATTTGTAATATCAATACATCTAAGTCACGAAAATACAAAACATGTTGCATTACAAATGCTTTAGGGGTCACATTTGCGAAAGTTATAACTATTGCCATTGTAATTGACAAAGCTATTAATTTAGCTATTAAATTCATTTATAACACCAATAGCTCAAACTTTCCTAATGCGAGCCCTATTGCATTTCCAATGCTTGTTGTTTTTTAGGTCGAGTGAAACTCGGACCTATTGTTGTCAAACCAAAAGCTGACTTTTTACGAGCGGATTTTCGAAAGTTCACATGAAATCACGTGACCACAAGCTCCTTCGTGCACAAGCTTGCATTTCACCCACAGGCTTTCCCTGCCAGCAGCATTTGCCATCATGGCCGCAGGCCGTGACTTCAAAGGGTTCCGCTGCCCCGTCCCCTGCTTCACGGCCATCTGTTCCCCAGCACCTCCCCTCTCTCTCCCCTTTTCTGCAGACTGTCTCTCTCTTCTAAATGCACTCTAGAAGAGTGCATATGTCTGCTGTCTGTAGGAGGCTTAATTGGTTAGTCCAGATGTCTTTCATTTGTTTATTTTTCACTCCGCGCTTTAACTTCATCATGTCAAAACCACCTAGTCTTTTTACATGAGGAAACATTCCCTATGCAATCAAAGTCTTACGAACATTAGCTGTAACTACAAAATTAAACAAGTGCACGCATCTGAGATTGAGCATGTAAGCAAGTGTTCACCTCCAATGCTTACCTATGTTCTATTAAACAAGCCCTTGCAGGTCGCTCTCCTTAACCCTGCTATCTCAGACTCTCCTGGTTTCATTCTACCCTCTCCTCACAGCTCGCTCTCCTTCCCCGCCTATATTAGGCTCCCCTGGTCCTGGAGCAGCCCCTCTCCCCTGCCTTTGGAATTTCATTCTTGTGCGGTCTGTTCAGTTTCTGAGGACGCCCATGGATGAGTATGTATCCCGAGTAAGTGGGTTACATTTGTTTTGATAGGGACACGTGTTGCGGGGAAGAAAGTATTATTCTAGAAGTTTGCTTTTACTTCTTGTTCATCCCGTCCCATCCTCCTGCTTGCGTTTCAAGCTCTCCTCTGTGCGCCATCATTGTCCAAGTTGTCTTTGCTCCCGCCCCCTCCCTTTGTCTGAGTTCACCACCTCCCTTGCCCCACCTCCTCGCCATTTTCTGGGTGTGTGGTGTTATATATGATGTGGAGAGCCCTACAACAATACTGCATGCTGCACCCGCACCAGGGAAATAAGCACACAACTTTCATTGCCCATCGGCTTCCCTAAACCTCACTCTTCCAAAGAAAATAATCTTTGATCGGCACAAACTGTTAGGAAGCTTCAGTAATGTATTGTTTTAATTTAAGTTGTAGATTATTATTATAACAACGTTTTCTTCATTGTTTATGGTCTTTTATTGAAGTGAAACCACGTTATAAATGAAAGATGGCTGAAATGCAGCGTGAATTTGAAGAGTCTAAGATTAATCCCGGCATCCCTGCTTCACTAATGTGTGTGATCCTGGGCAAAATCTTTTTCACCAAGCCGGCTTTGTGTGCATCACATATGACAGAACCTTTGAATGTGTGAGTTCGGGGTGTGCGCTGTTCAAAAACCTCTCTTGTGTTTGATTTTAATATTTTAAAATGTAAAATCTATAATAAATAACTAGGTCTTTTATAATGTTCACAGTGAGGCTGACTTCCCTCCTAAGGCACTAACAGAATTGTCATCAAGGCAGGAACATTTCTCAGTTAATGTTAAAAAAATACTTCTCTACGCAGTCTTAATCTGATGTACTACTCTGAAAAGCTTCTGCATGTTAAAGAAATATTTTTTGTTAACTTGAAAGACATTTTAGGCGTATTTTGCTTTTTTGAGTGATTTACATGCTTAATTTGGTCACCGGCTGGGCTCCTACACGAAGACTGAGAGGCGGAGTGGACGTTTTCCTCTGCTCTCCCTGTTAAGTTGTGGACTCGCCCACCTCCTTGATGCCATACTAGTTTGTGGCCAAGCAAAGCAGGGAATTTTATCAGTTATTTAAAGAAAACAATTCAATTATCGGGCACGCTACTGGGTTTAAATGGTCTTTATGTATATTCGTACTGCCTAATCTGTAATTCTCTGCTGAGGAGCGCTGACATCCCTGAAGTAAAATTGTAGTCCTCCTTCTATTTCCTTGTAATGTCCCCTTTTTAGGTTTTGCCTAGCCAATGCGTACGAAGTACGCATGTGCTAGGAAAAAGCTAATGAGTATAGTATGGGGGCTGGGAATCCGTCCCCGTCTTTCATTGGCTAGCTCCATAAATGGAGGCTAGCCATTGGAAGACACGTTTGTCCGTCAATGCAGGACCAGATTCGGGGGCGTTCCCGAGAATTTTTGGCTTTTGGCGACGTCAGCCGAAAGCCAGTTCTCGGGCACGCCCCCGAATCTGGTCCAGCATTGAGCCGGCACCCGCCTTTCTGCTCATAGCGCTATTCTGCCCTAGTGAGTGCTCACCTCGCTTTTTTGTAATTAAATTGTCCCTTGGCAGGCGCCCACGGACCTTGCCGGTATTGTTTATTATCACCTCGAGGGAACCCACCCCTCGGTGAATTCACTCCCCGCCTGCAGTAGCTGAGACGGGCCGCCGCACTGCCCGCGACGACCCGGAAGCTGAGGGGGCGACCCGGAAGTCCCGCCCCCCCAGCGCGGACAAGGAAAAGCAGCTGCACCCTCCGGCAGGGCTCCATGGTCGAAGAGGAGCCCCGCCGCCGCCCGTGAGAGCACCCGGCCCCAAGAAGCGGGACCGGGTGAGGAAGAGCTGCACCTCGCGGGTACGAGATCCTTCTGAGGTCGTGCCAGGGACGATCCCGCGTCTAATGGAGCAGGTAGGCGCTCTCCAGCGGTGTGCTACACCGTCCGCTGCTGAAAGGTGCTGGATTCAGCCCCCGGGACTCTGGGGGACCTCCAAATTAAGCTCCCTGCACAGCGCAGAAACGGGGAGACGAGACAGATTACGACCACTCGGCTCCCGGCATGGAGGGAAGGGAGGGCAAGGAGTGTCAGAGGGCCGATAGAGTTTATCACTGGGCCATAAATCAGCCACACAGTGATTGCACGTTCCAATCTGAAGTCTCCCCTATATCAGTACTAGAGGAAGTAAAGCAAATTGTCGAAATGTTTAATGTTCATATGGCTATATACATTGTTGTGTTCAATAGATTGCTGCCGCTTGCACCAGCTTTCTTTTATAATACAAAATATCTTTCCATTAGTGAGTAAAAAAGAATTTACGTCTCAGTTCGTTTTGGAAAACTAACAGCAGCTTTTTGGTGAAAACATCGAATTCAATGAGTGACTGTGTTGTGAGTGTGTGATGTTTGTAAAATCTGGGCACATCAATTTTCGTCTATTTGTGCTTTTGCATGTTAGTGACATAAACAAACTGAAAGAAGTGCCATGTGCTGTGTGGCTTTTGTGTGGACTCTGGAGGGTTTTGGTGTATCTGGCAGCATGTTTCTGCTATGTACATAAATCAGAGCCTTAACTCGCTCTGAGATTTCTTTCCAGCTCTGTGTAAGAAATTAAGCTCATTCTGTGAGGTGTAAACCCTCTGCTGGGGGGGAGAGGGGGGTGTCAGGTAGGAAGATATCACTAGTCAGTGGTCATAAATTAGCACCAGTGATTACGTGTACCAGTCTGCAGTCCTGGTCTCAGTCTTTGTTAATTAGCTTTTACTTCTAGTGTGTTCCTGAACATACAATTTTGGTTGCACTTTTCTGAACTTCTTGAAGCTCAGTCCTGACCTGCAAGATGTTTTGCATGTGAAATGGTGACTGGCCTCCCAAAAAGGATGTATCCCGTTAAAGTGAACCCCGTTGCTACACCCCCATCACACACTGCCCAGCCACACCAATCTCAAATTTTATCAGCCGCCACTGGGTTCACACTGTCCTGTAATTAACAGGAGGGCGGGAAGCAGACACCTCGAGTCTGCGCAGTGTGTCTTCAGAAATACTGATGACAAACTGCGCACACTCGATTTCTTTGCTTTCTGCCTGCTTGCAACCTCTACCCCACCCTTTCCTAACTCATCACAGGGAGGGAACCACCCCCCAGTGACGAGTTGAGAAAGGGTGGGGTGACCATTCTCTCCATTCCTTGACTGACGTGAAGCCCCTGGTTCTACAGGGCTTCAGCCTGAAGCGCCCGGGACAAACTTTACCCACACGTCATGAGGGGGTAGAGACTGGACCTCGAGGCTGTGGATTTGGCGAGCTGATTACCTCACAGGCCTCAGGGCGGTGAGCTCGTCAGCCTGGCAAATACTATAGTCTCAGCGGGGCCCACCCAGTGGCAGCAATAGTGAATGCACCGGATCAGCGTGATCAACGCTTGCAGTGGCACAAGACTAATCAGGGTCACAGCAACAAAAACAAGAGGTACGTGTACATGTTTTTTTTTTTTTTTAAACGGGAAAGTGTACAAAATACCTTTATCTAATGGTTGATCCTTGGGGGTGAAAGTAGCAGGGGTGGGGCATCCGACGCCCTAAAGCAAAAAAAACGCCAGTGTCAGCCCACCAGATGTGTATGTACTATGTGTATGCGCCTGTGTGTTTGTGCGCGTGTCTGTGCGGGTTTCTTCATGTGTGTACGTCTGTCTGCGCATTGTGTGGCTGAGTGAGTGTGCCTGTGAGTGTCAGCTCGTCCGTCTGCATGTCTCTCAGTCTCTGCTTATGTGTCTACGTGTTGAGTATCAGTGTGAGAGTGTGTATTGTGTGTGTGTGTCCGCCTGAGTGTGAAAAAATGTGCGTGCAGTGGGGCAGGCACACATTGCACAAGGGCTGTCGTGACGCTGTCGTGCCCCGAGAGGAGTGCACTATCCCAGGACACATTCTGTGTGTGTGGGGCTCGCAGTGTGTGGGGGGGGGCTCGCAGTGTGTGGGGGCTCTGTGTGGGTGTGTGGGGGGGCTCTGTGTGGCTGTGTGTGTGGGGGGCTCTGTGTGGGTGTCTCTGTGGGTGTTTGTGTGTGGCATTTGCGAGAGATTAAGCTATTGGCATTGTAAATGACAATGCCGTTTATTTATGTTAAAAAAACATAAATAAAAATAATGTCAAGAGCAATGCCAATAGCTCTAACTTTAACAAAGGCAAAACCATTGCATTGTAAATGCTTGTTTTTTTAATGACGTTTTGTAACTTCTATGTGTGCTGCATTAAGCAACACACATAGAAGTTTCAAAACACCATTTAAAGATTGTTTATGTGCAGGAAGGGAGACCTTCCTACATATAAATAATCTTCCCCTACAATGCAGGCACCCTTGCACTATGGTGCAAGGGTGCCTGAGTTGGCACTAGGCAGCATTTAGCGCCAGCGCATGGGGAAATGCAGGGCTGCACCATATTGTTGTAAATTTGGGGCAGCCTTGTGTTTCAGAAGTGACTTCTATTGTAAATATGCCCTTTAGTTTTCTCTGGCAGTGCGCTATGAGTCAATTGTTCTTGAATCCGGAATATAAAGTTTCCATTGAAGGCATTGCTATGCTGCACCATTGTGGAGAAACTAAAAAAAGAAAGATGAAAGAAGGAGAGAAGCGTAGAAATATGAAGAGAATAAAAACCTATAAGACACGTATTAGGATAAGATCTCACCAGTGTGACTTGCACCAAAAGACAATGTTTTAACAAGTTATGATTTCTAACTGTGAGATTGTATCTACATCAACTTGGCCCCTAAGGCTGGCGAAAAACAGGACTGTGTTCTATGGGGTGAATTTCAAAATGAAGGGTTGAGACTTGAGGAGTCTGAAAATGCAAAGATTCTAAAGCGTCTTTTTCTCTTTCCGAACATTCTTCTACAGCACAATGCAGGTGTTACTGGGTACAAGAAAACTTCTACTTTACTTACATCCTTCACATTTCGGGTGCAATTGGGCAACGCGTTGTTTAGGGCCTCCCGAGAATTAGAATCCATCTTCTCAACCAAGTCGGCGAAGAAACAGGAGAGCTGTCCCAGACTAGAATAAAATATTAATAATAAAAATTTGAACCATCCATAGTTATTTCAAAGAGAAACACTTTAAAAGAGTATTCAACAGTCATGGAGTATGATTGGACAATGGTTCGCAGTGAGAGGTAGTGTTTAATTTCAGCCAGTGGTTGCAGATGGGGCCCATCAGCACTTATTTGTTTGGGGACCAGAACTTATTTTTCCTCAAAAGAATTTGATCCAAAGCAGGATGAAGAAAAACACAATAGATAGAAAGAAGTAGGGAGACAAAGACTGAAAAAGGGTGAGAGTGAGTGTAAAAGTAGGTAGTGTCTCGTAGTGGATTAAAGAGGCATGAGGAGGTATTAATATTACTCACCTAGTAATTCGCTATTTCAAACTTTGATAGTGCTGGCCGTGGGCTTCTGAAGAAAACTTTGTGACCTGTTACTTAATCTTCTACAAATTAAGCACTGGTGAGGGGTGCCCGCGATCATACACCAACACTTCTCAGTACTTAGCCATGGGTATGTAAAAGGTCTTAGGGCCTTATTCAGAGAGTTATATTTACATGTATAGATTTTCTCACATGTAAATAATCTGCACCTAGTTGCAAGTCTACCGTTTTTGGCTAGTTACTAAATTCGAGTGTAGATTTTCTCCTTAGTGCAAACTTACATGTCTCTACCGGTTGAAATCACGAGGTGGTGACATGTAAGACAGAATTAAAGCTGTGTACAGTTACTACAAGTACATTTTCACATGTAGTCGGAGAGCTCCACCACTGGTCAAGATCAAACTATGTAAAGTAAGGGGACGAACAATAAAGTTTATCGATTCATTAAAACATATTAAAAACATGTTATTGTAAAATAAATGTGTACATGAATTAATAACTATTATTTACCTAGAATTCATAAAATATAATGTTACAGCATATTAACTCATTAAGTTAAACTTTTTTTTATACCATTTCATTATATTATTGTGTGACGATCACAATTGACGGTCCCAAGTACCGCAATAGTCTCAAGTATCACAGTAACTACCATACTTGCCCAATTGCTTTGTGTCAGCAACCACACTTCAGCGGAATCTGGAACTAACTGGAGTCTGACTGATTGATGTTAACTGGAGACAACCAACTACCCCATCCTCCCTTAGCCCAAACACCCTTTGGGGGGCAGTGGAAAAAAAACGGACGTACTGTACACCTGTGGGGACCCACTGAGGCCCGAGTTTTGCTCTTTTCTGCTGTACTGGGGTAGGACTCGGTCCCCCAGACAACACCCCTTCTGCCCAGGGAGAGCAGGAAGGAGGAGCTTCCCGGGTGTACAAAGGCGCCAGCAGACTCCCGCAGCGCAGGACGCCTGTACACCTGTGGGGAGGCACTGAGACCCGGGTTTTGCTCTTTTATGCCGTGCTGGGGTGGGCTGGGCTGGTCCCCCAGCCAACACTACTGCTGCCCAGAGGGACGAGGAGCCTCCCAGATGCCCAAAGGCACCAGCAGACTCCAACAGCTCAGCCGTACAAAGCTGGGCTGGTCCCCCCTTTTTAGTTTTCTATTTGGGAACACCTTGGACCCTGGACTCTGGACTCGGTCAAGATAGGAGATAAAAGACCGGGTAAGTCTGTGCTTCTTCTTCTTTAATCTTTTCTAGCGATTACTAAACACATCCCAGAGTATGGGCAAGCGTAAATTGGTCCAGGCAGCTGGGACGGGAGCACCAAAGCCAGTAGCCTCAACTAAAGCAATTTACTATTTAACCAATGCTATGGGCCTTTTGAATAGTGAGATTACCAATGCAGAGGAGAGACTGGCTGCAACTAAATCTGCATTCCACAATACAATGGACAATGTTATTGAGGAACATACCCTACCAGATCCAGGGACTCTACCCAAAAAGAAAAAGCTTGCAACACCGTAGGGCTGATTCCGAATCGGTAAAATACCTTATAAATAGCCGCACAGAGCATATTTCCCATACGAATCGTACCCTTAAACGTCCCTGTACGTACGAGGAAGTACGATTCGGACCCAAAGCAGATCTCCATACGAATCGTACGAAAGACCATACAACTTAAAAATCCGTACAAATCGCATTCGAAACACGCAGTACGCGACGTCCGTACGGATCGAAGCAGCATTTTCCGACCCAGCAAGTACGATTTGTCTCGTCAACACTCTGTACGACTCTTTTTCTATGGGAGCTCAAAAGGCCCGGAAAAGCAGATTTCGTCTCGAACCGCGTACGAAACGGACCCCCAGGGTATGCAGACTTAAGCAGTGCGTTTGATTTGGTAAACCATTAAAAGCTATGGGACACTCCCATGGACATGGGCTCCCGATGGGTATTATCAGCTACTTGTCACAATTGTATTCCCATCTGACTGCACGGGTACATTATGGCAAAAAAAGGGGAATGTACCCAAAGATTTAAGGTTGCCCGGGGGATACGACAGGGTTGTGTCCTTGCCCCCTGCTCTTCCCACTCTATATAAATGGAGTGGATGAGATATTAGAGAAAGTGAAGACTGGCGCCTCTATGGTTGAATCCCACCCAGTTACAACCCTAATATATACAACTCCTGATTGAAAATCTTGTCACCCTTATGGAAGATAAAGACCTGAGAGTAAATCTACAGAAAACATTTATCATGGTGAGTGGGAAAGGTAGGGTAAAAAAGAGAGCACACCATATTATGGGAGTAAGATTAACCGAGACCCATTGCTTCTCATATCTAGGAGTCCAAATTACAGCATTAGGGCGATAGGAAACTAAATTAAACACATCTCAAATGGGGGACATCTTCCAGCAGCGGAGCAGGACAGC
Organism: Lissotriton vulgaris; assembly: GCF_964263255.1. Lineage (NCBI taxonomy): Eukaryota > Metazoa > Chordata > Amphibia > Caudata > Salamandridae > Lissotriton > Lissotriton vulgaris. The sequence continues at coordinate 1,204,064,489 of NC_141687.1, forward strand.
AACAACCAGTCTTGGGGGCACTCACCTGCACGCTGCCTCGCCGCCTCTGGGTAAGCTCACGCTGCAGCTCTCTCCCGCCGCAGTGGTCCAGCGAAACCTGTGGACGCCGCGGGGAGACTACAGCTCCCAGAGTGCTCGGCAAGAACTTCCGCCCACTTCCACCTGCCAGCGCGCCCGGAGGCACTTCAAAGGGCGAAGGCTCCTTCTGAGGAGCGGGGACATCTTCCAGCAGCGGAGCAGGACAGCAACAACCAGTCTTGGGGGCACTCACCTGCTCGTTGCCTCACCGCCTCTGGGGTGCTCATGCTGCAGCTCTCTCCCGCCGCAGTGGTCCAGCGAAACCTGTTAACGCCGGGGGGATACTACAGCTCCCAGAGTGCTCGGCAAGAACTTCCGCCCACTTCCGCCTGCCCGCACGCCCGGCGGCGCTTCAAAGGGCGAAGGCGGGACGGCCGCGGGCGAGCGCCGGGCTAAGCCCGGGCAAAGGGCGAGCCCTCTGAGGCCCTCAGAGGTCAACAGTGGTCGGGCGGGCCACATATCTAACTCCTATTTGAAGGTGAGCCCACCGCGTCAATAATGGGGAAACGCAACGCTACCAGCAATACCACAAACACAGACATACAGGCTACTGTAGTTCCTGCATATTTTCAACTTTCCTTTGAGACATTAATAGATACTGCCTTTAACGAGATTGCAGAAACTAAGAGGAGGCTCTTCTTGGGTTCACTTAATATCAGCCAACCTATTACAACAGTCAGTCCCAATCACACCACGCCCCTATTTCCTGAAGTAATTGTGGTGAAAGCTATCCTGCAGTCAGCCTGTCTGATTTATCAAAAGATGGAAATACCCCTAATACAGCTCCTGGCGTTGTTCCTGATCCTGTGTCGCAATTAGCACCACCACCAATAACTATGATTACTGACACAACTGAGAACACCGGAGCCAAGCGTAAAAGGGGTCCAGCTAAGACTACAATAAATAAGAGGAAGCAGCCCCATAGGAGTAATAACCAGCCAACTCCACAGAGCATGTGGACTAGGGGGAAGAAACAACAAACAGGATCTTTGACAGTTTGTACTGACCCAGGAGAACACTGTGACACTGTTATAATAAATGATGGCACAAATTCCATCTCTACACAGACAGAATTCCCTAATGAAAGCAGCCTTCAATCTAAATCAAAGGGAAATCTCATAGAGACCATTGCTGACACAATTTTTAAACAACTGGAAGGTCAAATGATCAAACAATTTAATACCATTTTTAAGAGACTTGATAGACTGGAAACCCTCGTGAAAAATGACGAAGCTAAGAGAAAGGGTATGGTTTGCCTAGATAAAATTAGAGGCGAACGCTTGTTAAAGGACTTAGAGTCTATTACTAGCGCTTTCTCCAGTGGAGACCTTATCAAAAACTGTAATTCACTTACAGCTAAAGGGGTCAAAGAAGTATCTAATGCTAGCAGTCCGTCCTTACCTACATCACTATTGGTGGAAGCAAACATAAGGCAAAACAATTCTGCCTCAAGTTTGTCATCTACTCCCTTACCACCCTCCACCGCACCCAGTGTCACAAAGAATAATCAGAAGAGTAACCCCCCCAGAGGCACAGCCAAGCAGAAGGTACCCCCCAACCCTGGCCAGCACATGGCTCAACCCGAGGACAACAGGCCGATAAAACATCAAGGTCCTGCTTTACATCTCCCTCCTGAGGCTTGCCCTTATGTCTTGGTTCTGGCTGGCATACCACCGCTTAGGGAGGGTCAAGGAGAATCCTGGGTCCAGTTACATAACAAATGCATTGACTGATTAACTAAACATAAGGGGGTCGGCTATGACATATCTAAAGAAATTCTATCCACACGTCGGGTGACCTGGGTCGGACCTCTGTTTAAAAACATCAACGGGGACTGCATCATAATTAATTTTAGGAACCCTGGCACAGTAAAATTCTTACTAAACAAGAATTTTACCCAGCACGGCCCAACCACTGTGGTGACCCCCTTACCGCTGAGTTATTTTTACAGACCCCCACATAGAATGCTGCAACCACCCCCCTTGTTTCCTCTACATAATAGATTTTCGGCACTTTGTGACCAGGGCACACTGGACTGACTGCCAGCTCCTGAGGAAGATCTAGCTGCAGTGGTCCCTGACGTTGAACTTGTACAGAAAGCATTGCCTAAGGTATCTCTGACACCACTTGACTTTTCCTTACCTCCCAACCTACAATGTAATCCATTGTATAACCAAATAGCAACTACCCAGGTGCCTACCCAGGATGTCTGTCCACGGCCTGAAAAAAATCTGTCAATTATAAGTTGGAACATTGCTGGTCTGAAGGCAAAAATCGAAATTAAAATTTGGAAGGATTGGGTAAACTGCCACGAGGTCCTAATGTTCCAAGAAACCTGGTGTACAACTCATTTGTTATTTGAAGGGTATAGTTGTCACAATAGGATTGTATCGGCGCCCTCTTTGGGCCGTCCTAGTGGGGGTTTATCGATTTGGGTTAAGATAACTGCAGAGGTAAAAACTGAAGTAATACAAACTAATAACCCAAGTTTTATGGCGTTGATATATACAAAGAGGGTAAAACTATGTCTGATTAATTTCTACAATAATGATTTTATATCCCATCCCAATCATAATTTTATAGATTTGTTTGATTTTATTGATGAAATAGTGGAAGGACGGAAATACGGGAAGTTCGATGGCATTTGTTTAGGAGGGGACTTCAATGCACACATACACTCAAGTAATCAACCCTGTAGGAGAGGTGTAGAACTATCTGATCTCCTTGCAACTAGAGAGCTTGTAAATTGCATGGAGTTTGCCGGTACTGGCATAAGCACTGCCCCGGTCCCCACGTTCATCGGCCATGGGAGTGCAACAACAATCGATTATATATTTGTTTCACCCCCCCTTGCTGATGTTTTATCCAAAGCTGAGGTAGTGTGTAAAGTATACAGCGACCATTATCCCATTGTGATCTTTTTGAAATCATTAGGGGGTAAGATATCACATAGCGAAATTGGAGCAACAAACCTGGAAGCATCGACGGATAGACTAAGGGTTGTTTGGAGGGGAGTGGATAACAGGGAAGTTTTGGCAAAAGTAATTAAGAAACACCCAGCATTGATCTCGAATTGCCTTACTATTGATAGTTGTGGGGGCAATGTGATTAAATCATTTAGTGAACTTTGCTCCGCAATAAAAAGCGAGATTTCCAAACCAGCATCTAGGAAAACTGCGGAAGTCCCAAGATGGTTTGATGCCTCCTGCTCAAAAGCAAACCGGAATTTAAGGGCTGCACTCATGTCCAAACCACGGGATATTTCCCAGGTAAGGTTGCTGAGAGCAAGGTATAAATCCACCTTACGCATCAGATCCAATGGACTAGTTAAAGATCACTGGGAATCCCTCGTACGTATGGCCGACCTAAAAGATTCCCTAGGGTTTTGGAGGGAGGTAAAGAACCTAAGATCTTTAGGTTCAAATATAACACCAATCAATTGCAACATTATTGGGCCTGTGTGGGTCGACCATTTCTCAAAGATCTATGCCGCATCTGGCAACCACGCAGCAACCCTTTCCCCTCCAACCCCTTTGAACATTTCATTGTTTGAGCTTGAGGACGCCATCGTAGAAAGTGCTGGTAATAAAGCCCCTGGTCCTGATGGCCTTTCGATTGATCAACTAAAATGTGAAATCAACTTTTGGGCACCACTGTTGTGTAATGTTTTTAACAACCTAACAAACGAATCTATCCCCGAAACATGGTCCAGCAGTACTATTGTACCCATTTTCAAAAAAGGCGACAGGCTGGACCCTGGGTGCTACCGCCCAATATCATTAATTGATAACACCCTGAAAGTTTTGGGCAGGGTAATTTTCAAAAGAATTAAAACTTGGGCAGAGGAAAGTAATATTCTACACCCGAGCCAGCTAGGTTTCCGTAGTAGTGTGGGCACGGTAGAACAATGTTTGAACCTGAATTTAATAATGGCAAAATATAACATCACAAAAAAATCCCCCTTATATCTTGGTTTTATGGATTTAAGTTCTGCTTTGGATTTTGTAAATCGTTCCCGTTTATGGTCCGTCCTTCCTAATTATGGTTTAGATGATTATTTGGTTTATTTTTTATCTTACCTTTATAGCGACCTAAGAGCGCGTGTGCGTATTAATCACACTGGCGAAGTTTCTAGTGATCTTCTTATTGGCAGGGGGGTCAGACAGGGATGTGGTCTGGCCCCCCTGCTTTTTATCCTATACATTAATGAGCTGAGTAGTTCCCTGAGTACCCTAACAAAAGACGTACCATATGTAAACGGCATCCCCATACCCACCGTCCTTTACGCAGATGATGCGGTCCTAATGGGCCGCACCCCAAAGGCACTGCGTATTTTAATTTTAGGTTTTGTTAGTTTTATGGCCGACTTAGGTTTAACCACAAACTTCAAAAAATCCCTTATTATGACCTGTGGTCCGAAAAAGTATAAAGTTACTGAGATTATATCTGGGGAAAACGTTTTAAAAGTACCTGCACCTTCCCATATCTGGGGCTGCTGTTTTCTAACACTGGTTCCTGGCAACCACATGTCTCCTATGCAAGGATCAAATTAGGTAAAGCGATAAATTCGATAACTTCCCTGCGCCAACCTAATCATGCAGACGTGATCGTGCCATTAGTAAAGATTTATCAAACTCAATGCATTCCAACAGGCACTTATGGTGCAGAGGTATGGGGACATACTAACTGTATCCATATCCAGACTGAAGAAAACAGGTTCTGTCGGAAGGTGTTGGGCGGAGTCATTTGTTCCTCAAACTATATATGTCATAGTGAATTAAACATCTCATACATAGAGGACTTTGTTAGATCAAGGCCACCCCTTTTTTGGCTAAATATATGGACGAACCCCGCAGCCACATTGACACGCGATATAATCTCGGACTGTTTAAAATGTGATAGGGCACATTGTATACCATGGTTGAAAGCCGTAAATGAATGTTTAATGAGTGTAGGGCATGGACACTTGTTTACATCCCCTAGACTTATAGACCGTTCACATACGACCTTGATTCAAAGGGCTCTATATAACCTCTATAGAGAGGAGCGGGAAAGGAAAAACTTTTCAAAGTGTACCGTTATAAAGTGTATGGGCCATTTTGAGCCCCCTAGCAGTCATCCTGGCCTGCCCCAGAAATACCTACGTTTACACCTCGGTAGATGGAACAGGAGTTTACTGTTCCGCTTTCGGGACGGGAGTATTGTAAATTTATTAAATTTCCCCTTGGGCTACAACAAACATTTGGAAACCCTAAGTTGTCCGTGTAACCCAAATATGAAACAGAGTCTTATGCATTTCTTGTTCTTTTGTGATTTTTATAAATTGTTTACTGTCCATTATTTAATGCCTTACTGTCGGAAACATGACCTGTCGGATTTCAGGATGGCATTGAGGACTTTATTATTGTTGGGATCAGATGAAATAATATTTAGAGTGAGCTGTTTTCTTAAAGCTGCAGTTCGCTCACGAGCTACTTTGCACATTGATGGATAATATTTGCACATTGCACTTCGCACTTTATATTTTCACTAATTTGCACATTTGTATTTTGTACATATATCTGTTCGGATCCTACTTTTGTTGTCGCTATTTCAATTGGTTCAAAATCTTTTAATTGTACATACTGTTTTTTAATATATACCTGCATTTTTGTAGAATTGGTCAGACTATGTCTCTGTTTGTTATTATATCATCGCACTGTATTTTCTGCCATTGTATCTTGTAATGTACTTTTATGGATGTTTTATTTCGAATAAAGATCTTTGACTTGACTTGACTCGACATCTCAAATGAAATTCCTGAGAGCCATAGAATCAATTTTTAGATTTGCAAGCAAAGTAGGCTATTAGGGAAATACTGTTGTTATATAAAAGTAATACCTGCCAAGTGCTAGTTACGGTGCCACACTGTGGGGGTGGAGGGAGCAAATTGTGACTCTGCAAACCTTACAGAATTTGTTTTTATCCCGACTCCTGGCTGTTTCAAAAACCAGCTCATCCTACATTACTCATAAGGAAGTAGCAGTTCCTTTTTTAGAGGATGACCTACATGCCCGCCCCGGTCTGTTGAGGTATAACATATGGGGCAAAGTAGGGACAAAGTTTGCCGAGGATATAATATCAGAGTGCCTAACCTTAGACACACGGGGAAAGATAAGTTGGCTGACCTATATAGACAGCCACCTAAGAAAAGTGGATAATAGTATTGGAGCTAAACACACAGTTACATTTTTATGATATAGTAGGACTGAGGTTAAATCTATACTCACAGGAGTTAGAGAGCTAGAAAGAGATTCTTGTGAGCGCAAAAAATGTGTAGATACCTGTCAAGCCCGGTACACGCCGACCTGCAAAACTACCTGGTAATGGTGAAGAACACCCATTATAGGTTCTATTTCACTAGACTGCTTTTGGGAACATTGCACCTGAGGGTTGCCTTCCCAAAAGTGGAGGAGTGGGCTGACACATTACCAAAATGCCCATGTGATGGTAAAACCAGCCAAAGCACAATATACTTTATCTTGTGCTGTAGCTTATAAGGATCTCAGAAAACAATACCTAGCGCCAATTCTTAAAGCCGGTAAAATATATTAATTATCAGGATGCTTTTAATCATTTACCTGCATTAGAATATGTGGTCATTTCTCTTGCCATTATATCATTCATTATATTTGCTCTAAGAAGGAAAAATCTTGCACATTTGGAAGCCTTCTCGAATGAGGCCGCACTAGGAATTTCTTGAAGATGCCTATGGCTATACTCATTATATGCCTCCTGGCACACTTATTTGGTGGAGCCTTTTCAATTCTATTATACACTATACAGTCTTAAAAACATTGTATTATCTTTTTTAATAGGAATTGTAATATTTAGAGCAAAGAAATGGATACCTTACGTTGCTCTTGACACAAATATAGTTCGCCTATAAACAATTAATTGGCTTTTTGACTAATGAAATGAGAAAGAGTGAACTATTTTTAAGATGAAACAATCTTAACAATTTTTTAAATTTTTATATGGACATTGTTGCTCTTGACTATTATGACATTTAATCGATTGACTGAATTGATTTGAACATATGAGGGTCGTGCAAGGCGATTATTACTAATAACATGGCGGACCATTCAGTAGGTTTTTGTTCTTTATGTATGAAGAGCCTGCACTGCTACAAACTAATGTAATAGATTTCTGTCCTTGGGAGCTCACATTAAGGCATGAGCCCTTGTTTTGTATTTTTTATTCATTAATTATATCTCTTTTTACTGTGTACTTTTGTGGTTTGGCATATGTAAACTGAATAAAGAAATTTAACAAAATGATTGATAATCCACACTTGCAACGGCTCCAAACTCCGGACCCATGGCGCTTCTCCTTTCGGTGCAGAATTCTCGGCAGAGCCTTGCCGCAATAATATATACACCAAAACTCCCTCACACAGAGAAAGTAATGAAATTAGATGTTCCCCAATACTTCTTTATTGCTTATTTCATGAAAAGAAGCATCTCCCAGGTCACCAAAAAGAACTGACACGTTTCGTTATCACCTGATAAATTGCTCACGGTTACACATTAACAGATTCAAATCCACCCAATAAAAATACAACACATTACATCATGTGACTTGTGATGTCATTCTAACATTTGTCAAAAACAGAGGGTTATGGTACTCATAGTTAGGTAAGTTATATTTGTATTGGTGCAGATTGTTGGCAAGCCTTTCACTTGGGGATTAGTTTGTGTAGTCAAATTGAACACTTAATCGGAAAGAGAGGATGAAATAATAAACTGACAGCAGAAATATGATCAATCTTAATATTACAATTCATGCCATCCCCATAAAAAACAGCTAAGTCGTGATAAGTGAGATCGCGAATATTGGATCCAACATTCAAAATAAGGGAAGCATCTCTTAATCGAGTTTGCTGTAGCGTTCAAGGAGGGAGGTCTAATGGTAGCCTAAAATGTATAAATAACCCAAAAATTAGCTATTAATTCGCAAAACCGGCAATGATAGAAATTGTAAGTGTTCAATTTGATTAAACAAACTAATGCCCAAGTGAAAGGCTTGTCAACAATCTGCACCAATACAAATATAACTTACCTAACTACGAGTACCATAACCCTCTGTTTTTGACAAATGTTAGAATGACATCACGAGTCACATGATGTAATGTGTTGTATTTTTATTGGGTGGATTTGAATCTGTTAATGTGTAACCGTGAGCAAGTTATCAGCGTCGGTTCTTTTTGGTGACCTGGGAGTTGCTTCTTTTCATGAAATAAGCAATAAAGAAGTATTGGGGAACATCTAATTTCCTGCGAGTGCGGATTTCATTACTTTCTCCGTGTGAGGGAGTGAGGGAGTTTTGGTGTATATATATATACATAAATATATATATATATATATATATATATATATATATATATATATATATATAAGTTTATTAGTAGTAAAGTTAGGAAACCTGGGCCCAATTCACAAAAGTAATCTGAGACAAAATCCTAAATTTACAACTCTCGGTATGCACAAAAGGCAATATGGAGTAGTAAAGTTATTCCTAACTTTATTACTCCTAAACTGTGAAAAATCCTAATTTTACGACTTTCGGTATTCACAAAAGGCATTTATGAGTAGCAAAGTTAGGATTCCTAACTTTATTACTCCTAAACTGAGGAAAATCCTAACTTTTTGACTTTCGGTATTCACAAAAGGCATTTAGGAGTAGCAAAGTTAGGATTTCTAACTTTGCTACTCCTAAATGCCTTTTCTGAATACCAAAAGTTGTATAGTTAGGATTTTCTTCAGTTTAGGAGTAGTAACGTTAGTAACCTTAAATTTAATACTCCTAATGCGTTTTGAGAATACCAAAAGTCGTAAAGTTAGGATTTTGCCTCAGATTACTTTTGTGAATTGGGCCCATAGTTTTTAAACTCTTTAAAATGTTTAGTATAAATACCCACATGCCTATGAAACCATTTCGACTCTCTGCCGTACCCCACTCATAAGTGAGCAATATTCCATCAGGTGCAGTACTGATAAATGAGCATATAAAAGCAACTTTTGAAATTACTGTTGCATCTTTAAATAATTACACCACGGATTTGCACACATTTTGGTTGTGTCTAAAACCGTTCAGTCTGTTTTTTAGAATGAATAGAATGGCTTCAGGAAGATTCCTGTCAGAAGAAAACAGACTTGGTAGTATTTTCTTTAATAGGGTTTGGTTGAAATGTTATGTTATGTTATGTTACCTATATTTATAACTCGCACAGATTCTCTTGAGTGTCCTGGCACAATGCCTGAGGGGGGAAGAAGGAAGCTAACAGGTAAAGAGGTGAGTCTTTAATTTCTGCTTGAAAGCCATGGGATCCTGGATAGATCGCAGGACAAGAGCCAAGGAGCTGCCCCCAAGCCTCTGATACTTAAAACTTGGGACCAGGGCAAGGCGTAAGGACATGGATCGGAGGGCTCGCGAAGGAACATAAAAGAGAACCGACTCTGCAGATAGCGAGAACAGAGCCTGTGTAGAGGACGATTCGCCAGGACCAAAGATTTGAATTTAAATCTATCCACCACAGGTAGCCAATGGAGAGAGCGCAGCTGATGGTGAATGCTGCTCCTAGCCGAAGTAACCCAGTACCTGCCGCATTCTGAACCACCTGAAGTCTTTTCAATAGGTAGCCTGGCACACCCGCAAAAAGGGCATTGGCATAGTCCAACCATGACAGAATTAGACCACATGTGACCGTTGTCCTCGCAGGCTGCAGCAAAAGTGGAAAGAATTTTCTAAAGGTTTTAAGAGGGCCAAAGCAGCATCCTGCCAACTTCTTAATGTGTATCATGAAGTAAAGGCTCTCATCGAACCAAACCCCCAGATTTTTAACTGGCTTCCCGGAAGAGGAAGGCAGCAAAAGATTTGGCAGCCACAGCTGCTCTAAAAAATTAGGAGGAAATTTACTAAATAGTAAGATCTCAGACTTCTGATCATAACAGAAATTGCTCTTAGGAAGGACAACTCTTACCAAGAATATGCCTTTGAAGTAGAATGTGCTTGTGTATGAAGAAGGTCGGGCAACTGTTGGTTGTTTCAGCTTAAACAGTTTTTCATTTTTTTTGTCTGGATGATGGACAAGCTACATTTGAATAGGATTTGTATCCTTGTTGTTCCATGGAGCTTACAAGAAACCACCTAGTCCTCCACATTTTAAATTGTAATCTTGTTTAATTAAGGACAATTGTAATTGTTTAATACTTTTATACCAAACATGTGGCATTAGGGAGATGCGGCTGGACTGTGTCGCTTCGGAAAGCACGACTAATCTGAAATGTGTATTTCTGCGCTATATGTCACGATTTTCAGTCTAAAATAGATATACAAAACTATGGGGATCAGTACCGTGGGGTTGGGACTGCCACTGGCAACCCATCGATGGCGGTTCCACCACCATCCATTGAAGCAGTAGGACAGCTGGATTCTGATCCTACGGGCGGAGAGCATCAGTGTAGGGACAGACTGCTGATTTTTTGACGGGAGACCGTCGGGACAGCGGTCAGACCTTAATCCCTATAATAGCATGGTGCTTACTCAGGCACTGGTGTAGGGATCACAATGACCATTTCCCTCAGCCTGTACATGGCGGTACAACTGCCAAGTGCAGACAGACAGAAAGGGACTTTAGAGGTTACTAGCAGGGCCCCCGTGCCCCATTGGTATCCGCTATGGGGCCAGGTGGGCACATGTGGTGGCCCACCAAACATCCATGGTCACTGTGCTGGGCACCTCATGGTGCCTGGCACAGAGTGCATGGATTTTTGAAACATGTCTATTTCTATTGTGGCTTGTGCCACAGGCAATTTCCGGGCCGCTGCACAAGCCGCAATAGAAATAGGAATGTTTTCGACCACCTGCATGGCGGTCAGATCGTAATTAGGCGAGTGGAACCGCCGACTACATGTCAGCCGGTATCCATCCCGCAATGATGGCGGTCAGACATTCATCGGACTGCCATCATAATAGGGCCCTCTATCTCAAATGGCTCAAAAAATCTACTTATACCCGCACGTTGCTCTGAACCAATTTTGAGTTGTGTGCCTCCAAAGCATTATAATATTGTTTTTAAGGGAAAAAATACATCTCTTCTTCATTATCCTCCTGCTAAGCTCAGGCACCAGGGCCTGACTGGCCATAACAGGCACCAGGCGTTTCCCCAGTGGGCCGCCAGGGTGAGTGCTGGTTTTGGGCTGCTGGGGGGGCATTTTTGTTACCTGGGGCCAGCAATATATGCCCCCTGTGACAAAATCTGCCGAAACCTGCCCTAGTACCCAGCGCGGCGGCACCCCCTCCCCCACCCACCTCAGGTGCCAGCCGAGCAGTTTGCCAAGGCTGGTTTCGGTTCCCAGTTGGGCCCTGATTGGCACATGCACACTGCCTCACTTATGTGGAGAGAAAAACTCCAGGCAATGTACATTGTTACTGATGTAAAGGGAAAGTGCACCGCCCCCCTGCCCCCTGGTATACTGAGGCCCTCAGGAAGGAAAAATCCACATGCAAGGCTCTGGAGAGGCAGTGGCGCAAGAAATATGAGTTGAACCAAAAAGAGGTTTATCGCAGGGTCAGAAATATTTACCACTCGGCCTGCATGAAAGCCAAAGCGTGTTATGTTACAACCTCCATCAACACGGCTGTAAATAAATCCCAGACTCTTTTTAATACCGTAAAAGATCTGGCTGGGGAGAAATCGAGAGCTGAGGTGAACCCTCTTAACACTCAGCAGTGCCAGGATCTGGCGTCTTTTTTAGTTGGAAAGATTGAGACTATCATCTCCAACATCAACCAAAATTGTACCGATACATACAAGCAGGACAACACCCCCCAAGCCCCTAGAGGAGATTACCGCCTTGAAACTTGGCCTCCCATTACTCTGGATAAACTGAAGGAATTGTCAAAATCCATTAAGTCGGGTTCCCCACGAGACCCTATTCCTATTAGCATCATCTGCCAGTTGGAGGACTTTGCTTTGACCATCATAGCTGAGACACTTAACTCATCAATAGAACAGGCCACAGTTCCAGCGCTATGGAAACACGCTATGGTTAGTCCACTGCTTAAAAAGCCGGCGGCCGACCCCACGATACTGGCCAATTATCGTCCAATATCGTTACTTCCTCCTTTCTCTAAAATTTTGGAGAAGCACATCCATAGTGCCCTCTCAATCTACGTGGAAAATAATGATCTGCTTCATTCTTCCCAGTCCGGTTTTAGGACTGGATATTCCACAGAAACTGCCCTTCTTGGGGTCACAGAAAAGATCAGGGAGCTAATGGATGACGGTCGCATTGGTTCTGCTGGACCTTAGTGCGGCGTTTGACACCATCTCTCACTCCAGACTGCTTGTCAGGCTGGAGAAGAATGGTGTCGGTGGCACGGCACTGAATTGGATCAGGTCTTACCTATCCCTTCGTACCTTTCAGATCTCCTCTTCCTTGGCATGTTCTGATGTGCTCTACTCCCCCCACGGTGTGCCACAGGGCTCAATCTTGAGTCCTCTATTTTTCAACTTGTACCTCCGTCCACTTGCTGACCTTGCAGAGAGTTATGGTCTTGCTTTATTGACCTATGCAGACGACTCGCAAATCCTTTTCTCACTTTCCAAATCTGATCCGTCTGCCCCATCTGCACTCAAAACAGGCCTTCACAAGGTTTTTAACTGGATGTCGGATAACCAATTAAAACTTAATGGGGAGAAAACGGAGATCCTCCTCTTAGGGAAAAGCAAGGATCTCTGGAGTGATCCCCATTGGCCGACGTTGTTGGGTAGGCTCCCGCCACCAGCCACCCAGGTTAGAAACTTTGGGGTTATCATAGATGATGGACTTTCTATGACGCAGCAAGCCAACAAAGTGGCAGGCATGTGCTTCACTATTCTTAGATGGCTACGCAAAATTGTCTGGATGTTACCGTCTATTACCCAGATGACCGTAGTCAATGCCTTAGTTACATCTCGGCTTGACTACGGGAACATCCTCTACCTGGGCTCCAACAAAGCAGTGATAAGACGCCTGCAGCTTGTGCAAAACTCTGCTGCTAGACTGCTATGCAGAATCCCTAGATCTGCTAGGAACACAAAACATCTTAGGGATCTGCACTGGCTAAGGGTGGAAAATCGGATTCGATTCAAAGCCCTGAACTATATGTTTAAAATCAAAGCTGGCACTGCCCCCAGGTACTTACAAGATCTTGCCACGCCCTATTTCCCCAACCGCAGCCTTCGCTCTTGTACAGCAGCGAATTTTGCTGTTCCCAGGTACAAACTGGCCAGAATGGGTGGGAGATCCTTTTCCTACCTAGGGCCCACCCTCTGGAACACACTCCCCCCCCACATACGCAAAGAAGAAAATCATCTGAGATTTAGAAAAAGTGTTAAAACTTGGCTGTTTGACAAATAGTTGTCTGCTGACTGTCTCCTCTCCTGTTGTGTTTTGGGCTCTGTTATCTTGGCACCGGGAAACCCTTTGTGGGTAGCTGCGCGCCTTATAAGTGCTATAAAATAAAAATAAATAAATAAATGATGTCTTCTCTCACCTGGGGATAACCTTGGAGGAAGTCACATTCACGCCACACTTGCTCAGACCATCAGTGAGAATCTTTGCTTGGGCTGCCGTTAAATCGTAGAGTCTTTTCCACACAGTGCTGTTGGTTTGGTAAAAGCTGCAGAGCTATGAAAAAAGCCAACAAGATTAGTTAACAAAAGAGGAATGTCACATTTTTAAACTACAGAGCCCTTTTCTGGTTTTATTCACAATTATGTAAATGATTTTAGTGCCACAAATTGTGCTCCCCTGTTTTGTGGAGCAGTTTAGTGGAGGGGAGCTGACTTTAATTCAGAAACCTGTAACATAGTTTAATTTCTAGAATTGTGTGTAGAGTACCATTAGTTAGGGAATGTGTGCTGCATGTTCTCAGAATGGAAGATCTGGGCGGCCAAAGACAATGATTAAGAGTCTTAATTAGACTTAGGAGGAAAAAGTAGATTACGGTTTTGCTGTAAGAAATTGAGATTTTCATTGCAGGGGTGATTACGCTTCTAAAGCAACAACCACAGTCCTTGTCATGGTGAGTCACTAAAGTCACTAAATTAACATGTGCTTAACCCTCTGGTGGCTTGGCACAAAAGCAGTCAAGCTTAACTTAGAGGCACTGTGTTAAGTTTTTATGCAGCACAAAAAAAGTAGTAAAGTGAAACATGACACAAGATATATCCCACACCAATTTAGAAAAATAGGGAACATTTTAGTAAATAGAGGCCAACATGACAAGACTCCAATCAGTAGAACTGGAGATATGCAATTCAAAGATTTTACGTAAGTATAGCGTGTAAAAGCACAAAACGCCACTTGCGATCAACTGGTCGTGTTAGACCAGTTGAAAGTCACATGGTAAGGCTGACTGCAATGGAGAGCAAGCAGGATACAGGAACCAGATTAGTCCCACTGAAAAAGTTGCTTTCTCAAAGACCAGCGCGCAGAATTTAAAACTTCAGGATTTCTCAGGAGGAACTCAACTGATATCAGCCAAGAGCCCATGACCTGGCGAGATACCTCTTGGAGTTGAGGAACTCCAGCAGAGACTAGCAGGGCTCCAGCAGATCCAGGCTGGTTCAGATGCATGGCTAGGCAGGGCCAGTTGCAGCAGGTCAACAGGGCAGTTGCAGAGAGGCCACTAGAGCTTGTTTTTTTCCTGTAACTCAGAACTGGAGTTCAGCCAACTGATATTTGAAGTAACTCTGGTAGTCCTAGGATTAAGCTGTAAGGCAGGCCTCAATCAGCAGGGAAGTACTTTAAGGGTACGAGGCAAGCTTAAAGCAACAGGGGTGACAGTCCTCTGGTAGTAGCATGGCAGATGTCTGATATACAAAGCAGGTCTCAAGTGGAAGGCAGTCCTTTAAAGTACAAGGCAGTCCTTCTGGGTGTCCTCTGAAGATCTTGGAGGGCACTGAAGACTTGATCTGAGAGTCCAATATTTATATCTGGTGCCAGCTTTTGAAGTGAGAGAAACCTCTAAACTCCCCCGCCACATCTGGCTCTGGAATTTCCTTCTTTCACTTTCCCAGGCTCCAAGGAATCTGAGGTGACAATAAACAGAAGTTCTTTGTGAGTGTGGTGGAGACAGGCCCTTTGAAATGTAAATGGGGAAGGGAACAGCTCCACCATACGCATCTGTGTGTATGGCCCATCATACCAAGACCTAGTACCCATTTATCTCACTGTCTGGGAGAAATGCAAAGATGCCAGTTGCCAACTACACCCAGTCATGTGATCTAGGACACAGGCTGCATGCACCAAATGGTTTGGATGAGAAAAGGCCAACTTTTTAAAAGTGTCATTCTCACAATTGTATACTAAAATCTGACTGTACAACCAAAGAAGATTTTAAATCACAAGTCATTAGAGTGTAAGTATTATATTCCTACCTGTTCCCAATCCAAAGTTATCACTTATTAAATGCAATAAGGTAACCCAATGTTATCCAATGGCTGAGACAGGCCTTACAGCAGTGAATAATTAATTTAGGACTTTTTCACTACTAGAACATGTAAAACTGAAAAGTACATGGACACATGTTTAAATACACTGCACCCTGTCCTTTGAGCTTCAGGGCCTATCTTAAGGGTAACTTAGGGGTGTTAAGAAGGAGGGTTTAGGCCTGGCAAAAGGTTTATTTTGCCAGTTCAAACTGAAAGTTTAAAACTGCACTACAAGCTGAAGTAGTAGGCCTGAGACATGTTGTAAGAAGCTACTTTAGTGGGTGACATAATGAGTGCGGCAGGCCCACTAGTCGCCTTTAATTTACAGGCCCTGGCTACATCTAGTACCAATGTACTAGAGACATATTTAAAGCAAATGTGCAAATTTGACTATGTTTTTGGGTGAGAGCACAAGTACTTCAGCACCGGTTAGCAGTGGAAAAGTGCACTGAGTACTGAGGCCAACAAAAACGAATTTCAGCAAACAGATGTGGAGAAGGCGACTGAGTACCCAAACTCAAAATGAACTACTAAACCATTTAGACAGGAGTGCCTATAAAAAAAAGGGTCACAAAGAAATCGAAGTACTGTTGGGTGGGGTGTGTCAGTATTGGGACTACTATGGAAATATCCAGGTCATGAATAGCAGGTGGTATTGGCAACTCTCTTCGTAGTCCCACGTACTAAATAAAAGAGAGGTGTTAGCAGCCTTTTTTGAGATGCGGTGTCAGGCATGTTTATCTTTCATTTAGAAACTAAGCAGAGTAATAAGCAAATATTATCCATTTACAAGGGTTGCTTCCAGGGGAAGAAACAAAATGCCAGTTTGGAAAACATTGTAGACATCAGTGCAACGATATCGGCAGGTGCCCACTTTATCTCACTATCCCTGCTTCAGAGGCAGTAAAGTCCCAAGCATTTTAATTTTACCAGTGTAGGACTTGGCCCTTTTTGGCTAAAGTCACAAAACTTTTTGCTTTCCCCCTAGACCTTTTTTCTGAAATGGGGTTGCCAACTTAGATGCTTTGGACACTTTGCCACTGCTAAACAGTATCAAAGTGTAAGTGTTCCTTGTGTAAAGTAATAGTAATTAGTTGTCCATGATTGGTATGTTTGCCTTACTAGTAAAGTCCCAAGTAAAGTGCACTATGTGTGCCAGGGCTGGTAATGCAAATGCTACTAGTGGGCCTCTAGCACTATTTGTGCAACCCACACAAGTAGCCTTAAAAAGGGAACTCAGATCTGCCACTGCAGGGCCTGCACCGTTTGTCAAACTGCCAGGTTGGTCTGTCAAGTGCATTCACTTGCCAGACCTTACCCTTCCCTTTCTAGGCACATCAGACACCCCTATGGTAAGTCTAGGGTACCCCCTGGACAGGGTGTAGTGCATGTGAAAGGTAGGACATGTACTAAGGTGTGTGTCTTGTCCTGACAGTGAAATAATCTCCATTTCGTTTTTTCACTGTTGAAAGGCAATCTTGCCCATAGGACAGAATGGGAAGGCTGTGTAATATGTTTTCCAGCTTACCATTCCAAAGGCTTAAGATGGAAAGGTGAAGTTTTTGTATGCCTGAACTCACAATGTAATAACACATCTTTTTATGTAGGTGGTTTTTGCATTGTGTGTTCAGAAGCCACTCTTTTAGAAGTGGCTGAGTTTTGTGCTCTGACATGTGCCTGGCTGTGGATTGACTGGATTTGAAGCGATAGGATCGGGGAAATGTCTTGACCCAGGGGAAGAGGTGAGACAGCAACAGGCTGACCTGCATCTAGAGTGTAGAGGGAGGAAAAGCCCCTAGAGGTGAAGAGGCCTGGGTTGCTGCTATAAAAATATTTGCTCGTCTGCTCAGTGATTGAGAATCCAGACCCACACTAATAAAAGGAAGAAAGGTGTCACTGGCAGGGAGGCACCCAGAACTGGTTTGAACAGGGGTCAGTGCCCCCTGAAGCACAAAGACGTCAAAGCCATTGAGGGGTATAACTGTGAGAGTTGAAGCCCCAAAGCTTTGGAGAATGGCTTGAACTAAACTGGAGCAACTTCATGGTCAAGAGGACCCTTGCCAAGAAAGAAACAACTGAAGAGACTGAAGGATAGAACTGAACCTTGCTGTGTGATTTGGGGCTGGCATGCAGTTGCTGTTTCAACCAAGGAAAGGCTAAAGGGACTTTGCTGTGTCCCCCTGCTTGAAGGACTTTGCGGTGTGCTTTGTCCTGAAGTAACTATCCCAAAGGGCCTAAGTTGAGCTGGCTCCCTGTTCGGAAACACAGGAAAACAAAAGTTTCCAGGGGAGTCTCAGCGGCGCTGTGTGAGCGTCCCTGCAGCCTGAGACCCTCGTAAGAACTGCTTGTGATAGTAGCCGCCTGGCGGCCAAGTGAGTCTCAGTGGCGTTGTGTGTGCGTGCTTTGTGCAGCCTGAAACCTTCAGGAGGATCGACCTGTGATCAGGGGCACCTGGAGTCCAAGCAAGGATTAGCAACGCAGTGTGCGTGTGCTTTGTGCAGCCTGAACCCCTTTGTGAGGATTGTCCAGTGATCGTGTGCACTGGAATCCAAGTGAGTCTCATCAACGCTGTGTGCGTGTGCGTTGTGCACCATGAGACCTTCGTGAGGATTTGCCTTGTTATTGTGTACACCAGAGTAAAGTGAGTCTCAGCAACGCTGCACGTGTGATCTTCGTGCAGCATGGCACTTGTGTGTGGAGTGCCTAGTGATTGTGCACCCGGAGTGAAGGAAGACTCAGCCACACTGAGTGCGTGTGTTTTGTGGCAGCCTGAGAACTTCGTAATTGAGCGGCCCGGACCGGCAGTCCCGGAGGAGCTGAGTTACTGGCCCGAGCCGCCATTGCTGTTTCACAAAGCTGCATTCGAGGCCCAGCCGCTGAATGAAGAGAGGAGAGTGAGTAACATGTGTCGACTCCTGGGACGGGATGCGGGCTTGGAGGGAGACGCTCTCGGCCTTTCTCTCATGTTGGAAGCGCGAGCCTCTGGTTCTCTCTGCATTGCTATCCTTAGTCTCTAGGGTTCCTAGAATGACCCATTTTTTAAATGAACACTGGCCACGTCACTGGGTCACTACTGTTTTTAACAATAGGTAAGATACTCCTGGTGGAGGCTACATACCGAAACTAACCCTATGATTATGCACACACGTGTATGAAGAGCGGAGAGCCAAGATATACCGCTACCGACGCTTCCCAACACGTGCATGAGGGTTTTTTACTGGAGACACTTTTGCTTTATCTCCTGCATACCCTGGTTCATGCAGGACAAGTGATCCTTCCCCATTTGATTATTTGGATTGAAACTAGGAAACTGAAGGATCAGGATTTCCTCCTCCCGCCTCTTTGATTAGTAGATGGCCTAACAACCGGCCAGGAGAAATATTACACAACCTCATATGTTGGTTTTATATCATGTGGTCTTATCATATATCTTTTTACATAAAGTTTATACTCGTTTTATAAAACTGGTGTGGAGTCTCTTTGTGATGTCATTATTGGATTATTGTGAGCGTGGTTGCGAATACTTTACACATTTGCCTTGACGATAAGCCTCGCTGCTTGTGCCAAGCTACCGAGGGGGTAAGCGGAGCTATCTAAAAAGGTGACCTTCCTTTCCCTGACGATGGAACGCGGGTCCCTACTTGGCCTAAGGTACCTACCTCAGCCAACCAGGAATCCCAGGTGTAATAACCAGCAAAACCAGTTTCTTCCTGGACCCTGGGAGAAACCTTATGACGTCCCACAGGTCAATGAGATACGTCACACTACTACAAAAACAATGCAGATGTTCCTAAATCTTGGTGCATACCAGGCTGAAAAAAACAGGTTTAAATCCACAACTTTTTCAGCTTTTAAACACTGTCTAATAGATTTTTTTGAGCAGGAGGAGCTGTCATCTCTAAATTAATGAAATACTCTCATACAGCAAGTCTTGAGCCTAAGGAAACTGACGTGCCATTAGATTAGGTAGTCGCTGCAATAAAAGGGCAATCTACTAAACACGAGACTCCGTTGGTAGTGTTTAAACTGGTAGCTACTCATCTCTCTTCGGTTGATAACAAAGTGGGCAACAACTCCATTTTATTAATCCCTCAAAATTTGCAGTACCCAATTAATTACAAACATGTCTGTCTGCCAACAATATTGAGCTCGGAACGGAAAGTATGGAGAATGGAACTGCTTAGGAGAAGGGCTGAATTCTTTTCTCAGAATCCCTTTAAGACAACAAGGTTCGAGGAACCATCTAGGCAACTGGTAAAAGAGTTGTTGAAGGTGGTTGTTGAAGTTTATATGTAACACAATGAAATGCCCTGACAGGAACTTATAGTTGGCAGATGGATGCAACCCTCCAGACACTAGACAACACTAGAAACGCCAGCATTTGTCCAGTACCCAGCAAGTGTCCGAATTAAATTATATGATTTAGGAAAAACTGAAGAATTTTTAGATCCTTAAAAATGGTGGTCAAATACCAACGGAATTTGGGAAAGTAGTATCCACTGGCGTTGCTGAATATCTAACAAGTAAAAGTGAGTTTTCCCTGACAACACAATGTTTGAAGAGTAGTGGTTTAACAAGTAACCAGAGCTCAGAATTGCCCAACAAAACAGTCAACTTTAACGGTAGTTTTGCCCTTGGGTATTTACGTTTTCACTCCTTTGGATGTAATGGAGAAAGATGTCCTGCGATATGCCATTTTGAAAATGGCATAATCCTTGACCTTACTAGAAATGATCTAAAGCTACAACTTAACAAAGGCCATGACGGTGTACACCTAGCAGAAGAAAACTGCTGAAAGTTGTCAGTAATGGAGAACACTGTGAACTCAGCTGGCAAAAGTAGCACAACTTTCAACAGCGCTATAATCCCCCACGGCCACCACTGGAAGACCAATGCTTAATTCTGTGGTGGCGGAGAGATGGAAGTGCACAATGTTCAGTTGGGCCATTCTGAGGTGCAATGGAGGGGATTAAAGAAAGGCAATTACATTGTATTATCTTTATAGATCTGGGGCAGAATTCGTTTTTTTAAAATCAGGATTGATTGTAAAATTGTTAGGCCTCCTTTCCTCGTTGACATAATTATCATTTGCTGATAGCAGCTGTGAGGTATTCTTGAAGGACACCCTACAAAATAGCTAAATTCCAAATTATTATTAAATATTACTTAATTAACTTGCTGCCATATACCCCTACAAGCCAGCATATCACAACTAAAATATCAGTAAAATATATCAGTTATCAGTATTTTACATGATTACTAATTCATTAAATAATTAATTAAAAGTTATTACTAAATTTTCAATTAATTATATACCTTATTTCCTACCCTAGACACCTGCAAACCTAGCAGCCTGCAACTAAATTCTAAGGCAAATAAATAAGTATTCCATGAAATTATATAAATAAAATCAAATGATTACCAATTAAAACATTTATTGTTAATTAATACTTAATTAACTTCCCACTCTACACCCCTACAAACCTAACAGCCTGCAAATAAAATATAACGAAACAAAATCAATATTATATAATTTACATAGTAACTATTAGTCATATGATTGAATTAAAATCTGTTAAATAAATTATAAACAATTATTATTTAATGTACTTCCCATCCTTCCCCAGTATAAACCCAATAACCCGCTATAACACTATAAATTACTATTTAAAAAACTTTCTAAATCACTTAAAATTACAAACTATATGTAAAAAAAGTTAACCTTTATATAAACAATAATACCAGATACAATTTAAAAAATAATCTTACATTGTTATAAACATTTGTATAATACAAGTATGTAATTGGTATGGGCTCATAGTGGTTTAGCAGTATGTCCCTGTAGTTAAGCATGGGCGGAAAATCTGTTCCGCTCGCGGATTTTGCGGATTTTCAGTAAATTCGCAATCCGTGATCGCTCGCGAATTTACCGAAAATCCGCAAATTCGCACGCAGCGGATTTTTTTTTTCTTGGTGATACAATTTTGCGGCACGCGGCGTTCACTTACCGTCATTCAGCGTTTGCCGAGTTGTTTTTCTCGATATTTTGCGAGTGCTGCGCCATTTTGGATCTTGCTGCGAGATCCCGCGGAAGTATGGCGACCGCGATTATGTCATTGCGCTCGCCACCTTGCACAGCGAGAGTTTGTCAACGCGAGTACGCCGTGATCACGTATCGTGGGAGTTCGCAATTGCGAACCCGTACATGCGGCGGGCAGCAACAATCTCGCACTCGCGAAAATACAAAATTTGCAATTCTGCACAAGAAATCCACCAGCAAGCAGCATAAACCTTCTGAAAATGATGCTTTTTATCAGAATAACTCCTCAAGTTGACATTTGCCTGCACTTTTTTTTGCAAGGAGTCCATTTTGGGGGGGGGGGGGGGTTGGGAGGAAGGAAGTGCCCCACAGTCTCCAACTTCCTGTTCCTGTCCAGCAGGCTCCTCCCAGTGCTTTCTTCATGTGCTGGATTCTTCACCTGGAAAGATTACTTTTTGTGGATGCTGCTGGATATTTGGATTTGAGGCCTTTTTGACTTTCTTTGGATCACTTTTGGATTAGAAATTTCACAAGTAAGTTTGTTTGGGGCATTACAGTTGCTGCAACTACAATTTTGTAATTTTCGATTTTTGGGCTGTTGTTGGGGCCTTTTGCCCAGGGGTACTCAGTGGTGGGTGGACTGAGTCTTTCTGTGGGGTCTCTTTAATAAAAACATCATGGAGGGCCTGGATGGCTTGGTATTGTGCTGATTTTTCTGTGATTTTCGTTTTTTTGGGGTGTTCATGGGGACAGGCCATGTGGGTGCGGTCCATTTTGAGTGCTGCTACAGGCCCTGGCCATGTGCTGGGAGGGACGGGGCCATTTTGAATGCAGGCAGTGTTCTTAGGTCTGCAACCATTTTGCCTAGCTTTCAACCTTTATGCCCAGGGGTAGTGAGTGGTGCATAGGCCTAGTCTTTCTGTGGGGTGTCTTGAATTTAAACATCATGGAGGGCTTGGGATTGTGCTGATTTTTCTGTGATTTTCGTTTTTGTGGGCTGTTGTTGTGGCCTATTCACCAGGGGTAGTGAGTGATGCATGTGCCTAGTCTTTCTGTGGGGTGTCTTGAATTTAAACATCATGGAGGGCCTGGATGGCATGGGATTGTGCTGATTTTTCTGTGTTTTTCGATTTTTTAGGCTGTTCATGGGGACAGGCCATGTGGGTGGGGGCTATTTTGAGTGCTGCTACAGGCCCTGGCCATGTGCTGGGAGGGAGGGGGCCATTTTGAATGCAGGCAGTGTTCTTAGGTCTGCAACCATTTTGCCTAGCTTTCAACCTTTATGCCCAGGGGTAGTGAGTGGTGCATAGGCCTAGTCTTTCTGTGGGGTGTCTTGAATTTAAACATCATGGAGGGCTTGGGATTGTGCTGATTTTTCTGTGATTTTCGTTTTTTTGGGCTTTTGTTGTGGCCTTTTCACCAGGGGTAGTGAGTGGTGCATGGGCCTAGTCTTTCTGTGGCGTGTCTTGAATTTAAACATCATGGGGGGCCTGGATGGCATGGGATTGTGCTGATTTTTCTGTGTTTTTCGATTTTTTGGGGTGTTCATGGGGACAGGCCATGTGGGTGGGGCCATTTTGAGTGCTGCTACAGGCCCTGGCCATGTGCTGGGAGGGAGGGGGCCATTTTGAATGCAGGCAGTGTTCTCAGGTCTGCAACCATTTTGCCTAGCTTTCAACCTTTGTGCCCAGGGGTAGTGAGTGGTGCATAGGCCTAGTCTTTCTGTGGGGTGTCTTGAATTTAAACATCATGGAGGGCTTGGGATTGTGCTGATTTTTCTGTGATTTTCGGTTTTTTTGGCTGTTGTTGTGGCCTTTTCACCAGGGGTAGTGAGTGGTGCATGTGCCTAGTCTTTCTGTGGGGTGTCTTGAATTTAAACATCATGGAGGGCCTGGATGGCATGGGATTGTGCTGATTTTTCTGTGTTTTTCGATTTTTTGGGGTGTTCATGGGGACAGGCCATGTGGGTGGGGGCCATTTTGAGTGCTGCTACAGGCCCTGGCCATGTGCTGGGAGGGAGGGGGCCATTTTGAATGCAGGCAGTGTTCTTAGGTCTGCAACCATTTTGCCTAGCTTTCAACCTTTATGCCCAGGGGTAGTGAGTGGTGCATAGGCCTAGTCTTTCTGTGGGGTGTCTTGAATTTAAACATCATGGAGGGCTTGGGATTGTGCTGATTTTTCTGTGATTTTCGTTTTTTTGGGCTGTTGTTGTGGCCTTTTCACCAGGGGTAGTGAGTGGTGCATGGGCCTAGTCTTTCTGTGGGGTGTCTTGAATTTAAACATCATGGATGGCATGGGATTGTACTGATTTTTCTGTGTTTTTCGATTTTTTTGGGGTGTATAACTGAACTGATGTTCCTCTGTCTTCCATTGCTTTGAGGTGCTCAAGACTCAAGAGAACCACCAGTGCCAGGAAGAAGTCCTGCAGCGGTTTGTGTGTGCAGCATAACGTCACGCGACGTCACGCCTGGCCACAGACAACTCTGCAACTCGTGCAACTGCGGCATGCTGTTCTGACCTGCTCTGAAGAAGATGGCCCCAAAAAAAGTTCCCCGTAGCTCCTCTAGCAAGAAAGTTGGCAGTAAGGAGCAGAAGAAGCAAGTTACCAAGGAGACTGGTGTGCCGCCCGCCACATTTATTGGGAGTAAAAAAAAAAGTACGCCTGCAGCAGCAGCGGGATCTGCTGGGGACTAAGCTGGGAGCAGCACCCCCGCTCCATTGGGCTCAGTGCCACCACCACCACCACGCCAACTTAAGTCCAAGCCCTTGAGTGCTGCAGAGGCATTTAGTCTAGTTGTTCAATCACCATCGACCAGTGATGTTGGCTCATCGCAAGAAAGTAGCAGCAATGTCCCTCAATCAACACAGGTTGTTGTAACTCATCTGACGAGTGTTGAACAACCACAGCCGCAACAACAACCACATGTGCAAGTACAAGCCCAAGTACATGTGGAAGGAGAGGCAGCGCAAGGAGATGCGCAAGCAGAGGTGCATGGAGGGTCACAAGTGCCCACAATAGTTGTTCCTCCCGAAGTAGGGGCACATCAGGAAATCGACAATCAAGCCGAGGTATCATTTGAGGAAGCCACTCCTCCTGATGATCATTCATTGTCTTCCACATCCCTAGCAAGGAAAAGATCAAGGGTGCTGTCTACATCTTCTTCAAGCCCACCTCCTTCTGATGATATGGATGAAAATTGGGAACCACCACGGCCGTCTGAGAGTGAGGCACACCATAATCTGACAAAGGTAGTTAAGCGTAAAAGGAAGGTCGTCGAAAAACTCATAGTTATGGAGTGTGATGAGGCTCAACAAGAAGTGGCGGATACTGCTGCTGATGAAGGCTCTCACAACGACGACCCAGTCATCATAAAGGTCACTGCAGCCCCAGCGGGCATGCAGCAAACAGACATTTTGACCCTAGCCCGAGAAGCTGCTGAGCGTGATGATGATGTCGACGAGGAGGCAATGGAAACACAACAATCATTGGAGTTAACTAGTACACCAACACGTACCGCTTCCATATTTCTTCCTTGCCAGAAGGGACCTCCATCCACCTCGACCTCAATTAGTGGTGGTGAAAGTGCACAACGTACTAAAGTTCGGCAATCCACATCCTTCACTTCATCTGGCATTAGCAGCATGACCACTGCCACCAGTATCGCCACCTCCTCCGGCCCCCACAGACAATTCAAGTCCCCAGCTTGGGACTTCTTTAGTGTTTGCCCAAAAAGGTAAAACTTTTGTAGCATTTGTAAGGTTGCAGCTAGTCGTGGTAAGTTTGGTACCAACTATGGTACCGGAGGCCAGAGAGGTCATCTTAAGAGACAGCACGCTGTCCAATGGTTTGCGCACCTACAGGCGATCAAGGAAGCCCAAATTGCACGTCAAGAAAACGTTGATTTTTCATCTGATGATGATGAGGAGGAAGAAGACGTGTCAAACACTTCACTTTCACCCAGTACCCCTGTCAGCATCACACCCCACGTGGGCCACACTAAGAGTGTGGGAGAGAGTGAGACACCAATGCGAAAAAGTTCATCAGCGAGCGATACTGGGACGAAGAAATCATGATCATCCCGTAAATGCTTGGTCCAGTGCAACATTAGAAACATGTTGTTTACAGAAGCGCCATATGAACGCAACCACCCACTGACGCGTCTGTATAACACTAAGCTGGCTAAAATGCTAGCTCTGGACCTTCTCCCTTTTTCTTTTGTAGAAGGGGTTGGTTTTCTAGAATTAGTGGCAGCGCTCTGCCCTAAATGGAAGGTTACTAGCCGGTTCTATTTTGCCAGAGTTGCGGTTCCAGCACTACATGAAGATGTGCTGGAGGTGACTGGAGCAGCTTTGCAGAAGAGTGCTGTTCACACTATACATCTGACAACAGACATGTGGACCAGTGGCGCAGGCACTGATTACATGTGCATCACTGCACACTGGGTCTCTTTTTCAGGGGTTAAAGCAAAGCTAAACGCAGGTGTTGACCCGGACCAAGTTTTTAAAGCTGCTCGGAAACATGCAACACTAGCCATGTTTGGTTTGGAGAAACGTCACACAGCACAAAACATTTTGGATAAGTTTAACACAAAGGTCCTTCACTGGCTGTCCCCAAAAAAAGGCCAGATTGGTTATGTTTCCACGGATAATGGCGCCAATGTAGTTAAGGCCATGGAGCTGGGTGACTATTTCAGAGTGCCGTTTTTGGCGCACTGTATAAACCTGATTGTTAAAAAATTCTTGAGTGATAAAGACAGTCCAGCGTGCGAGGTTGTGGACACCTGCCGAAAAATGTGCAACCATTTCAGCCATTCTTTTAAGGCCCGGAAGCATCTGAGGAGCCTGCTACATGAACGTCGAATGCCAGTGAAAGCACTCATCCAGGAGGTGGCAACACGTTGGAACTCAACCTTCTACATGCTTGAGCATCTGTATGAGCAGTATACGGTACTCGATCACTATTTCTTAAAACAGGGTACAGCTCAGAAGGACCTGAGGATGGATGCGGCGCAATGGGAAATAGTTAAAAGCCTGACAGACATGCTTCGTCCTTTTGAGGTCTTCACGCGTGCAGTCAGCAAGGAGGACTGTAATTTGGGAAAAGCTATCCCACTGTTGTACATGCTGGAGCACCAACTGAAGGCGGTGTCTTCTGTGTTTCAAAAAGATGAAAAAAACCAAGACCCTTTTGTTTTGGCGGAGAAATTATTAGAGCGCCTACAAGGTGATGAACGTCTTAAAATGATACACTCAGAACAGCATTACATTTGTGCTACTATTCTGGATCCACGCTACAAAAAGGCGCTGGCAGGCCGAGCATTCTTTCCTTTTGCTAATGAAGATGTTACAAAGTACAAATGTTGGCTAGCCTTGTCAGCCAAGAGGTTTGAAAGAGAACAGCAGCTCATTGAAGGAAAAGGCAGTACATCAGCATCAGCAGGCCATCCCCAGTCAAAACAATCCACTTCTGCACCTGTGGCTGTGGCACAAGTGACCTCTCAGCCGTTAAAGACACCGGCAACCGGATCATCTGCACCAGACACAACAGTAACATTGAAGAGGATTTGCTAACTCGGCTTGGGTTTGGTTCTCAAAAGGTCACAGTAAAAGCTAAGCAAAGTGTAGGAACCTTGGAGAACCTTAAGTCGATGGTGCAGGACTATCTGAATGACTCAACAGAGGTCTATGTTAATGCTGACCCATTGGCGTATTGGCATGGGAAAAAAGAATTGTGGCCACAGCTCTCCAACCTGGCTATAAACTACTTGTCTTGCCCACTCGCAAGTGTGTTTTCTGAACGTGTTTTCAGTGCTGCTGGTGGCATTGTAACTCCCAAACGGAGGCGCCTCTCGCCCAAAAATGTCGAGAGGTTAACAATGATCAAGATGAATCAGCACCTCATACCACCAGTACGAGAAAGCAGGCTGGATGAAGACGAGGTGGACAGCAACGTAGATGAGGGAATTTCTTCTCTATGATGACGAAGCCTTATTCTTATTCCCTGACACCGAGCCCTGAAAATGAGACAATCAATCAATAACTTTCTTTTTCGTCCTTATTCACTTTTATTCCTGTGTGTCTGTCTTTCTTTGTTGTGCACAGTTAATATAATTCAAACTTTAATCACCTAATCACAAAAACAAGCCCATCAGCAGAACTGTCTTCACTTGTTTGCTTATTGATTTGAAGGTGCCGCAGTCTGCATTCCTCAGGTTCAGAAGAAGATGCTCCTCTATCCTCCTCCTCCAGACTCCTATTTCCCTCAAAGCAGAGGGCTGGATTACGCCCAATGAAGAAAGACTCAGCACTTGTGGGGGTGTTCTACTTCTTTGCGGGTGAGTTGACGGCTCTGGGGCCATTGCTGGGAAGCTCTAATACCGCATAAAAGTGGTTTTGACCAAATCGGAAGCGGAATTTTTTTTGTGTTTTTGCTGACTTGCTTGCCTTTGAGGTGCTCTTTGGGGGGGTTCCGGGTGTTTGTGGGTGGGTTTTGGGGTCTGGGAGCACTGCTGGGACAGTCTAATCTTGATTGCATTTGCTTTTCAGGAAATCCGTGGTGGAAAACGGGAGTTATGACCTAGCTGCACAGCGCGTTTGGACCGAAGGCCGAGAAATATGTATGAGATTTTCCTTTTTGGCTGTTTGGGGGTGTTGTGCTTTTTGGCAGGTAGGTTGGCGGGTCTTGGGGCATTCCTGGGAAGGTCTAATACCGGATAGAAGTGGTTGGGACAAAATCCATGCAGATTTTTTTTGTGCTATTTCTGACATTTTGCTCAATGTCGCGTTTTCGGTGGCCTGTTTGGGGGGCTTCCTGGTGTTTGTGGGTGGGTTTCGGGGTCTGGGAGCACTGCTGGCTATGGATACTTTAGTTTGCAAGAGGTTTGAAGCAAATCCATGGTGGCAGAGGGGAGTTAGGGCCTAGCTGCAGAGCGCGCGCGGAGTGATTTTAGAAATTGGCAAGAAAATGACTAAGTCCCCATTTTTGTGCTTTTGCTTTTTGGCTGTTTGGGGGTCTTCTACTAGTTTTCTCCTGGGTTGACGGCTCTGGGGCCATTGCTGGGAAGCTCTAATACCGGATAAAAGTGGTTTGGACCAAATCGGAGGCGGAATTGTTTTTGTGTTTTTGCTGACTTGCTTGCCTTTGAGGTGCTCTTTTGGGGGGTTCCGGGTGTTTGTGGGTGAGTTTTGGGGTCTGGGAGCACTGCTGGGACAGTCTAATCTTGATTGCATTTGCTTTTCAGGAAATCCGTGGTGGAAAACCTAGTTATGACCTAGCTGAACAGCGCGTTTGGACCGAAGGCTGAGAAATATTGTAAGTATGAGATTTTCTTTTTTGGCTGTTTGGGGGTGTTGTGCTTTTTGGCGGGTGGGTTGGCGGGTCTTGGGGCATTCCTGGGAATGTCTAATACCGGATAGAAGTTGTTGGGACAAAATCCATAAGGAAAAGCCTTTTGGCACTTTTTGTAACTTAGGGTTCGTTAGGGTTAGCCCTAGCAGCAGGATTGCATGTGTTTCGGGGTGTTCTAGATTTTTGCAACTGAGTTCTGGGGTCTTAGAGCACTCGTGAGAATGTGTAATTTTGGTTGCAAGTCATTTGAAGAAAATCCATGTTGGTAAAGGGGGGATTTGGCATAGTTAAAGAAAGCCTTTGCCACTATTCTCAACTTAGGGCTCGTTAGGGTTAGCAGTATTTCTATTGCATGTGTTTGGGTGGGGGGTTTTCGAGTCTTGGAGCGATGTGGATACTTTTGCTTGCTTGCAAGTGGTTTGAATACAATCCACGGTGGGTGAGGGGGGATTTGGGCCTACTTTTACTTTCAAAGTACGTTTTGTCACCAGTTTTCTGCTAGGCCTCGTTTTTTTAGATCTGATTGGGGGTCTTCTACATTTTTGTGACTGGCTTTAGTAAGGGTCTGGGTGGGGGCACTGCTAGGAAGGTCTAATTTTGTTCTAAAACACAGTTTACAATACACCTAGCTTGAGGGGAAAGATCCGCTAAATTAATTTGCCCATACTTATTTATCCTTCAAAAGGTGACTCAGACAGAGTACGCACTTTCAAAAATATTGTACTGTCTATTAGGAAAATCAAAGTGTGACTTTTTGCACTACACAGCGTACATACCTTATATTTATTTATCAGTGGTGTTGTAATATATCACTTCCTGTTTTTCGTTCAATAATTACAGGCCGGGTTTCAGTCTGTGCAATGGGGAAAAAAGGATGGAGTCGGGCTTCACATTAGCGAGCCGCAATTCAGCATCCGCCAGGCAGGCAGTGGACAGGGTGTCTTCTGGTCACCAACATTGATGGACGAAGCGTCAGCTGGAATGGAGGAGTGCCGCTAAGAAGAGGAATTGTTTACTGCATGCAACTTACTTACCAAATTCAACAATACAACTACAACAACATACAGATACAGTATCCATTGTTTTCTTCTATGAGTGTGACTGCATTTCTTCGATCTCTCTCTGCTTCTAAATTGATCCCTACAGCCATTCTATAGGTTTTACTTCGGCTATTTTTTAAACCTAATTTAATGTAATAAGTGTTTCTCTGAGTGCAGAGATAGGCAAGTGAAAACGCTGCAGCCCTCTACTGTCGCATTCTAGTACTACTTACTTTTCAGTAACAATGCATGCAGTAGTTCTTGCACTTCCTTTATGTCACTTAAAAGATTTATGGTTAGCTTTGTACCCAAAGATTTCTTTATCTTCAATTATTGTTTGTCCATGCTGTGCTTTTTTTTTCTTCTCTCAACAAAACCTACCCAAAAAGAAACCCCCACTCCCATCCATTTTCCAAACCCTAACCCTCTTCCCCCGGGCTGTGTGGTTTTGCTTGATGTGTGACTAAATTGTAAATTGTTGTGTCTTGTAAAGCGCACTGCTACCCGGAGGCCTCGTAGCGCTATAGACCGCTGGGGAACCCGTCCTGGCTTTCCCTGTGAGATAGTCCCTCCTGGGGGTCTCCAAGGTGAAACCAGGCATCCCCGGCGTTTGTGTGGGGCCGTTGTGGAGATGAGGCAAGCTAATGCCCAGAGTTGCCGAGTGTGCTCCCTGGTCGGAGTAGGCACCGATGCGAGAATTATCAGTCCGCTGATCCTGGTCCAAGACCCTGCCGCGTCGGGAATCGAACCCTGGTCCCGGGCCGTTCTCTGCACTCGGGTCTGCCGCCTCTAACCAGTGAGCCACACCTCTCCACTAAATGACATCAATAATTCCATACACTTGCTGGGGAGGATAAGGTCATAGCAACAGGCTGGTGAAGGAATCCGAGGATATATTCTAGACTTACTCAGCTTCAGTACTATTTCTAGTAGTATTAGATAATGTCAAAGAAATCCAACACAAGTACAAGTTATACTTTCAATACTTTACCATTTGTTAGGCTACATTGTGGCACTGTTCTAGTGTACTATCACCTGCTATATTCTCTATCGTATCGTTGTAATGCTACAGTAAGGACAAGCCAGGTTTCATTTTCTTTTTTTCCATAGGCATGCAACTGCCACTGTGTCACACCACTAGTACCACCGCAATGAGGAGGACATTTCATCCACCTAGGATTGCCAACCTTAATCGCCATTTCCCGTGGAGCCAGCCCTGGGCCTAGCCCTACTTTCAAACACAAATTACAGGTAAGATAAGCGTTTGGTTGGAGGTAGTATAATGGAGTATTAGGAGAGACGAGAGATTGACAGTAGTACTACTAAAGTCCTAGGACTATTCAGGAAAACAAACTTACTGTTAAACCCCCACCCACCAGACTCAAAAGCAGTAAAAAACAGGTATGGTCAGATAAAGTTTAAAAAAGTATATTTTTATAGCCCTAACAAAATAATTTCCCGCAAGACCCTCCCTAACCCCAACGATTGTCCTTCAAAAGTCCCAAAAAAAACCAACTCCCAATTCTCACCCCCCAAAAGTCTCTAAAAAAAGGGCAAGGGACACTACGGCAGGGTGCTGTTGACTTTAGCAGCCAGGGCATCATGCTCCCTGCGGAGGGTGGCATGGTCGAAGCGGAGGCCCTCCACCAAGTTCTTATAGGTTAGGACCTACTGCTCCAGGTAGGACACTCTGAGGCATAAGCGGCGCTGGCGTGCCTTGCAAATCCTGTGGGGGGCAGCTGCTGTCTTTGCTGCTCGGCGGTGGCGGTTGTCTTTGGTAGCCCGGCTCCGTACCGCTGGAGCACTGCGCTGGCTGGCAGCCCGTGGGGGCACGGAGGAGGATGCAGCTGTCCCAGTGGATGTTGTTGATGTACCGGTAGACTGCGTGGCCATTCGAGCCAGCTCCCTCCTCCTTGATGGTCTGTTTGATTTGGAAGGAGCAACTATATGAAGAAAGAAAGACATAGTCTGTAACCAATGCTCCTTAAGACTAATGCTCCATAAGATTAACACAAAATAATTGAGCAGAAAGTTGTGTCACAGTACAAGTAGCAAATTGAAAGCACAGTACATAACTATTGAGGACAGTATCTATGTAACCTCCGACTTCTTCATCCTTGCTCTAACATTAATAGGAGTTTAAGGAACAAATTCTACGAGCACTATGGACTTCCATTACAGTCGACTATGACAGTACACCAGTCTTATTCTTCTTCTTCTCTCTTGTTTAGGAAAATTGGTACGTTATCTTATGCAAGCCGGCATAATGCCAGCGCAGTGAACTTGCACCCGAGAAAAACAGACGCACACCATGATGAGTGAGACAGACTTGTGTTACTGTACCAGTCCAGTACATGCAGGTGGTGAAGCTCTTACTTTTCTATTACGGGTGGCACTGAGAATACTCTGTTAAAAGGGCGACTGCTTAATTAATTTAACTTTCACCCTACAGTGCAAATGAGTACTAAAAAAGGAAAATGAAGAAGCTAAATAATCTGATTATCTATCACTTCACATGGGATGTATTTGATGACATATGGGATGACTTTAGGTGCTTTGCTTATTATTGAGTGAACAGTGATACACCCACACATGAATGACGTACTACTACTAAACTAAAGTTATTAAGAGAGGTAGGGAGTGTCCACCGTAATAACCGGATATATGCTGTGCTTGCAGTTGCAATACAAACTACTGCTACTATTCATGGTAGTATTTGGACAAAATTACAACTTCTTTTCCTTGCCTTTCCTACACTGGAACGGACGTGCGGGTGCGGTGTTACACGCTTTTCAAAGTAACACTTAGTTCATCCAGTGACCGTCTACTCTCTCTAGATACACATATGCTATCTAAGAGTCAGATAGTACCATGATCCAGGCATCCATCCATTCAAAGTATATGCACACATACAGTTTCTGTTTCACCCACCCAGGCTGTTCTCCTTCCACCCATCCTTGCTTCATCTTTCACCCAGCCATGCACCATACCATATTCTTTCCTTCCCAGCCACCTCGGGGACCAAGCAAACACATATCATTCTTCTTTGCCAGTCATCATTACATTTCTCGTCCTTCCACACTTACTTACACCCTTCTTTCGCTTTTCGTTCATCCCATCCATCAAGTTCATCTCAGATCTGATTGGGATTCTTCTCGCCAAAAACTTCACAGCTAAGTCGAAGTACATTTAGAGGAGGCTACTACCTGGTTGATTTATAATACACCTGTGCAGAAAGCACACTCTGCAGTCTTCAATCTCAATACGTAAGGAATATATAGCTTACCTCTGCCGCCACCACCGTGTTATCCCTCACAGGCATGTCCGGCAATTGCACCGCCTCCTCCCCAGAGTTGTTCCCCTCGTCCAATACCACCACCTCCGCGCTGGCCCCGCCTCCAGATGTTCCACCTACAAAGTACATTTAAGAATGTTAGAATACACCACTCACTACTATATAATATTTGGTCTAGGAGCAAGAAAGAAATGTGAAAAAAACAGAATACAATGTAATAATTTGTGACTGTCTACTCTAAAGTAAAAATGTCCCTTTTTCCAGGGAAGGCTGTTGTCTTGCTGCACTTTTTGGCACAACTGATGGATGCTTGCTTTTTATTTTTAACACGCACCACTTTTTCTCCTAACAGACAGAAGCTTGACTTCTAAGAACATGAGCAGGATCAAGTTCAAACCAGGTGAGAGCTCGGCTCGACCACAAGATATGTGTCCAATTAATCGTCAGCACTAAGCACTTTTCCATTTTCAGTTAAACGTTTACTTTTATGACAAACTTGATTTTAATAAATGTGTTTACTTTTAATAAAGCTTTTAAACTTAAATAGACTCTGTGGTTTTTGGTCCTCCAGCCTAGAGTGGATGAGCTAAACGTTTTGGAATTTTTGCAAGCATGAGTCCGTGCCTCTGACATCATTGGGGATCAATCATCGGTGACTTTGGGAGCTAAGGGCCCGATGTAGGTGGCCTTTACCGGTCGGTAACGGCCGATTTCGGCCGTTACCGACCGGTAAATGGGTCAATGAGATGTAGGGGGACCTTGTTTACCGATTCGGTATATTTACCGAATCGGTAAAGTTACCGAATCTGTAAAATACCAAATCGGTATTCATACCGATTCGGTATTTTACATATGTAGGTGGGACTCTTCTGAGTCCCAGAGGCCTTACAGAATCGGTATTTTACCATGAAATAAAACCTCATGGTAAAATACCGATTCCGGTGTGCATGCACATGTGTGCATGCACACCTATGCCATGTGACAGGCAGACCTGCCCTTAGGGCATGTATGCCTGCCACATGGCACCCACGCCTGTATTGGGGGTGCCATAGGGTGTCAAAGTGACACCCCCTGCACCCTTGATGGATTCGGTATTTACCGATTCGGTAAATACGGAATCGGTAATGCCCATTGATTCCTATGGGCTTCAAAGCCCATAGGAAGCAATGGGCATTACCTATTCGGTATTTACCGAATCGGTAAATACCGATTTTTACCGAATCGGTAATCAAAACATCTGGATTACCTACATTTCCCCCCCTCCAATTTACCACTTCGGAAATACCGAATCGGTATGATTCGGTATTTCAGAAGTGGTAAAGTGGAGTTTACCTACATCGGGCCCAAAATGACTCTGCCACACTATCTAGTCAGTAAGGAGATTGGGTGTTCAACTACAAAGTCTGTTATCACTGAGGTATGTGGAAAGTCTAACAGCACCTATTATAATTGATAAGCTAAGCAATGCATTATTTAGTGTCCATAGTTCTGTTTGTGCAGATTTGTCCCTGCAACAGTAGTAGAATGGAGTGTCCTACTATCCAAACCAAAAGTAAAATAGTATCTTAGTCTTTCTTGGTGGTCATTCGCCTTTTTATTGTTGGCAATTGTCAAAGCATAAACATTTAGAAGACTTGAAAAGACATTATGGATAATCCCAGAGGACTGCACTCAGTGCATAGAGCTATTGCTGACTAGAATGGGAGTCCAATGGAATTGCCAAATGTGCAATCTTAGTTAGCTACACAGACAGACTAATAAGAATAATCTAGTAATACCACAGGGAGTCATAGTCGAGGCAGGATAAGAATTTAGGTCCAGTCTACAAGAAGATCAAAGACGATTTAGAAAAAATCGAATGAGGAACGCTAGGAAAAAATAAGTACTCTATATTAAAATTAAAACTTACTGGGGCCAGCAAAGGAGCTCTCGCCTGCCCGATCCTGGCCTGCATCCTGAACAGCACCCTCCTCCTCCTCCTGTGTCCTCTTGCCCCTGGGGGGAGCTGATGTACAACATGAATGAAAGAAAGAAAGACCAGAAAACATGGATGATATTTGTCAACCGAATCAAACATTTCAAAAGAACAATAACAAAATATTTTGGCAAAATAGCAAATAGACAACTATTCCACGGGATATATTATTGACCGATCTCATGTGGTCTACTACGTTATTAATATTGCTTGATTTGCGGACCGTCGAATTGGAAACTTCTTATGTAACTCACTAAACAAAGTACTAAAAAGGTTTGCCTAGGATTGGCAGGCAGCAGTCCGCAGCACGCGAAGTGACAGACAAAGTCCATCGTGATTGCAGATCAGCGACAACACTAAAGTTTCCTCCTACATTAACCAGTCATTAAAATACTCAAACTATCAATCCACCACCACTATTTCCTCTTATCGCCATGTGTACAAAGGAAGGACTGGACTTGAGTCTGTAGGGGCTGATTTAGAAGCCCCTTGTGGCTCTTTTGCTCCATTGTTGCGTGACTTTTGTGACACAGCGGCAGAATAAAAGAGGTGCAATGGTGCGGCGTATATTAACAACGTGACGCATATGGGAGATGCATCACGTTGTAAAGCCCTGCGCCATCAGGGGGCGTTTCGGAGCAAGGGAGGGCGTTCCTGCGCAGGAACGCATCCTAAAAGTGGCTGAGGGAAATCTACAAGATTTCAATCACTCACTTTAACGACAATGATGTGTGACTCAAACCCTGCGCCTGCTTGAAGCAGACGTACGGCTTGACGCAGCATTGGGGAGATAGGGCACCCCAGAGCATTGATGGAGCTGCGCCATCGTTGCGACGCAACTCCAGCAATGCGCCGCCTTTACGGCACAGATGCGTAACGCTTTGGTGACGTTGTGGGTGATGGTGGCATGGCGCACAATTACTGGCGCATCCCTGCTACTTTGCAGGGATGCACCGGTAATTAAAAATCTGAACCTTAGTGTCTAGCATTACGCAGTTCTTTAAACTACACTCATACATAATTTCACAGGCCAATGAAATGAACACAAAATCGAAAACAAATAAGCATAGTAGCAACACTACTGAGAAGGAGAGCAGTGCACCTGAAATGCACAGAAGATTTTGAAATATAATTTACCTACAATGTAATGAGCAGCATTATTGCTCTTGGTAAAAAACAAAAATTTGCAATATAATAACACACAGAGCAGGAGAAAACAGAGTAGTAAAGAAATAGCTACTACTACTCACCAAGCCCGGGGATCTCAAGGCCAAGCAGGTCGAGCAGATCGCGTTCACGGTCCAGGACATCCGTCCAGCGGTGGGTGGCCTGGTTGTAGGTGCGCCGGACCCGAAAGTGGTGGTACATGGCCCGGCACACCTTCTCCCACCGCCTCCGGCGCTCCCGGATCCCGTACCCGCAACCGATCCTGCCGCCTGCCATGATGATCCTGGGGAGGTGGCGTTGAACATAAAAAATTAGTGCGGCCACCTCCTCCGGGCTAAAGATCTCCCGGGGTACAACCTGCTCCCCCCTCAAACGCCCGCACCGGAGCCGGGCACGGGGTGCGGGACCCTTCCCCTTCTCTGGATGCTTCCCGGCTCCCTTCACCATGGTCTGGGCAGAATGGAAGCTAAATAATAAAGAAAATAGAATAGGAAGAGAAGAAAAGTAAAGAGTTGAAAAAAGTAGTTTAAAATTAACCAAAAGTAGCAGAAAACACAAAAATATAGAGCAAGAAAAATAGAGAGATAGATAATTAGTAAAATAGATTAAAAAAAACGTCAAACAAGCAAAGGATGGCAGAGATACAGAGAGGATACCAAAAGCATGCCCAGAACCATAGCAATGAATGAGAAACAAGATGGCCGCGCCTGTTCACGACCGCGGGGGTAAGTTTGCGCGAGATTTTCCTCGCGAACACCCACGAAATTGTACTAGCGAGCCGCACACTTTTGCGAGATTTTGCGGATTGCGAGTTCGCAAATACGCAAATTTGCGAACGCCAGATTCGCAAAATTTGCCCATGCTTACCTGTAGTGCCACAGGCACCAATAGGCTAAGGATGGAATATATGCATGCCAGGATGTTGAGTAGAATGAGACCTTTGCGAGATAGTGTCTAGGTCCACGAAATGCTAAATGTATACTGCATCTAAATGCACAGTAAGAGAAAATGTGTTACAGCTACTGAGGACGAGCAAGCAGCCTAGATTAGCCATGTTTAGAAGAATGTTAGGATAAGACTTAACCAAAGGATGTTTGATGTCATGGTTGGTTTCATAATGTGACCCAGTTTGTCTTGCTGCATCTTTTAAGTGCATTTATAATACGTTATGCATTTGATTAGACTGCAGCAGAGAGGTGTAAATCTGAACTTTAAGAAATGCAGCCTTATTACTGTGGATGATCATAACCTAATTCACAGTTCTGCTATCAAATTGAGAACAATTTAAAGGACAGTGAACAAAATGTTTTGATATTTTGTAATATCCACGGTAGAGTATTTAATAAAAATATTAAACAGCCTCTCACTCATGGCCATAAGATCTTAATTAATAAATATGGATAAAACATTTTATATCTACCTATAATAACATATTAGTAATCATATTTATATCTGCTTAAAACACTACCTAAACATTTCCATTTTTGCACATTAACACACATTTTGAACTTGCTAACACTTGTATTTCGCTGCTGTAGACGATTTGCCTGATTTACAAACAGCACTTTGTAGTACTTTATATACTACTGCAAAACATACTACAAAACGCTATGCACAAACTATTTGCAGAGTTTATGCCAGGAGTGTCTGCACAAATAAGTAAATGCTTTAGTAGTAAATGTAGGTGGGATTGTAGAGAGTGGGTGGGTAAAGGGGCTGACTTACTCCAAAGGGGAATAGATAGGGACGTCACCCACCCACACAAGAGTAAGCCAACTGCTGTACTCAGGGTAGTGGAGACATGTAACTTACACTTTTATAGTAAGTTTACACGTGAGTTTGGGAATACTGAATAGCAATAAACGTACTGTAAATGACTCAAAAGTGCAAGTCACCAAACCCATATATTTCATCTGTGGTTCATGTAAACATAGCCTTTTTTCGAATCTGGTGTAGACAAGTGAGAAAGCTTTTTACCAAACCCTACTACATCTCCTTCTCAAGGACTTTTCACATTCTTCTTAGGAGACGAACTAGGCACCTGCTTGAGTTTCTGTTTGATCACGTTATATCCTTTATTTCCTCCCTTAATGCAATTGCATAAAAGGAGGTGTAAAATAAAGCAATGTAGCTTTGTATACTCAGACAGAGTTGCGCTGGTCCTTTGTTTAGCAAAGTTGCACTTTGACTAGCTTTGTGCTTTGCAACAATTTTGGCATTAGACATGTTTTTCACTGCTGTGGGTTTCCTCAAGGGTGTTTTCTTTCTCAATATTATGAATACTGCTGTTGAGCTGTGATAATCCCCCAATTTTCCAAGCTAGTAATAGAAGTAGTTGTCCATTCATCCACCTGAACATTCTGTTGCAAGACATCTACCATCATGTCTTGTCAAAGCAGTCTACAGTCACCTGATTCTACATTGCCTCACACTTAGGGCCTCATTACGATATCGAGCAGAACCTTTTTGCCCGACAACGTCTCGGATTCAGGATCCAGCTGACTCATGGTCTGCGGTTCCGCCCTACCAATTATGAGTCAACCGAACACTGTTCTATCAGAGTCCCATTGTTCCCTATGGGAGCTCTGTTCCACCAGACAACACAGGCTGTTATGAGGAAATGGGGCGTGTGTGGAAAACCCTGCACCCTGTCAAGGACACCACATTGTGCCTGACACACAGTGCAGAGATTTACAGGGGGCCCCATAGCTACCCCCTTGGCTCTCAACCAGGGGACACAGGATGAAGGGGGCCTGCTAGGGCCCCCCAAAGTCACTTT
Organism: Lissotriton vulgaris; assembly: GCF_964263255.1. NCBI lineage: Eukaryota > Metazoa > Chordata > Amphibia > Caudata > Salamandridae > Lissotriton > Lissotriton vulgaris. The sequence continues at coordinate 1,204,103,734 of NC_141687.1, forward strand.
CCGACAGCCTAGACAAGTTGGACAGGCTAACTAGGAAAGGCTGTTGGAAATTGACATTGTAATCAGTCGGTCGGAAACGCTGTTCGTAGAGGTGCACAGTGCAGTTCCCGACAGACCCAAATACTCCGAGAGACAGTCAGAACTGATTCGGAATAGTGGTGTTACTTTCCGAACATCGTAATCGTTCAGGCAGATTATAAAGTGACCCAGTCATTCAGAAGGGTTCTGATGCAGTCTAGGAAATTCGGGCAGAGGTTTTCCGACTGACAACGTAATGAGGCCCTACGTCTCTTAATCCATACACTCCCAGGGTCAGGTCTAAAGTAATCCTGGACACCCATCAACATATACTTAAAAATATGGTTACATCTACCAAACAGCATCATGCCCTGTCCAACCTCAACCGTGGTACAATGCAATTATTGTCTATTTACCCATCTCATTGCAAACTTGCCCACATCAGAACGTGTTTGGCTCTGCTTTCCTCTCCTCTCAAGATAGCAACCAACATCCGGATTCTTAATGATCCCCCTCGGGCATACAACACAAATCTCATGTTTCCTTTACTACTGCTCTACTCTCACCTATTCCTCACCTTTGCATACAATTTTTAATTCTATCCTAAACTTTGCTAGATTGTGTTTTTTCATACCCTGCATTGGAAAAACTCCTTCCACGGTCTTAAACCCCTCTGCGTCTAATGATGCTTGTCTCCCTCCAGCTTTTAATATTCAAGTTCTCTACTTAGCTTTCTGGTTCCGACATTCTCATAAGCCTTCTTTTTCCTGCTCATACTCTACTGATCTTCTAGTAGAAGGTTTTGTTTGTTTACATGCTTAAATATACTATCACTGCAACACCATATTTAATTTGAACATTTAGTCCAATTGGTGGAATTGGATAATATAGTTATTAGAAAAACAAGTATTTCTAAAAGAAAATTCCATGTTGGAAATAAGGCTTTCCAGTGGCATGGTGACATCTTGTCCTCCCATCTGATCTACACATATATGTATTTAAATGATACTCACTGAGCTCTTTTCGATACTTGCTACAGTCGACAAAGTGGATATCGGAGCCTGAAGCATGAAGCGGTCCAGAAAGGTTAGCGCATCAGATGTGATCCAGGAAGCCTTGGCATCTTTCCCTGTTTACAATCAAAATATAGATATTGTAAAAGTAAGAACAGATACGATATAAGAAAAGATATAAGACCTATAGGCTCACCTTTGCAGCTACCTAAATGCAGACATGGTCTGATATTATTTATTAGTTTGCTGGTTCCTAGCTGGACGGCTCTCTAAAGTGAAGGCTAAGTACTTCTATTTTCCACGCTGAGGAATCTGAAAATCAATTATAATGAGTTGAAGTTGATATCCTCTTAGACCTACTATTGGGGTCAAAGAGGATAGCAGTTTCCACTTAAAATCACAGTGTTCAACTTTCTACGAAACCAGGAAACATCACAAGGCTGATTCTGCCTTCAAACCACTACAGTTGATTCAGGAAAGACAACATTTTTTTGTGCAGTGTGACACATTCCCTGTTGGTCTGAGGCTTAGTTGCCACTGCTTGCCTGCACAGTTGGTCAGGAATGCTTTAGCTTTGCTTTGCGCGACCCAGGAAGGTCGACTCAAAGCCTTAAAAAATTTATTCAGGTCTCCCTTTAAGATATTTTTCATCCTGACGCGAAACTGATTTTCTAGAGTAAGAACAAAAATTTAATGAACATGGTGACCGACTTGTCTTGTTTAAGCTCATGAGCTATTCTGACATGTGAACATTAAACTCTGATGGGATTCAGATGTCCCTGGAATAATCCTTCACACAAAGGGGGCCACAGGAAGGCCACAAAACGTTTTTATGTGTGCTGCATTGTGCAGTTTACAGGTAACATCAAATCGCCATGAATGCTTGTTTAAGTGCAGGATGGTGTCCCCTCCTGCACATGAACAATTACTAAACAAATTATGATTTGCAACTTCTATGTGTGCTGCACAATGCAGCACATATAGGAGTTACAAATTACCAAAAGTCATTGTTTATGTGCAGGAAGGCACACCTTACTGCACATAAACAGCAATTTCGTCAATGCAGGTGCCCTTGCACTATGGTGTAAGCATGCCTGTGTTGATTTGATTTGAGGATTTATAAAGCGCGACAAATGCCCATGGGCGTCTTGGCGCTGAGGTAAGAGTACAGGACCAGGCTGCTCAACACAAGAAAAGTTAGCCCGAGATGAATAGCCATGTTTTTATCTCTTTCGAAAGGAAAGTAGAGATGGGCTGTTTTTAATTGTAATTGGAAGCTGATTCCACGCCTTTGCTGTATACAGCAGGAAGTTTCTCCCTCCCCACCTGACCTGTTTGTATCTTGGTACCTGGATCAGTTCTAAATTGCTAGATCTCAAGGACCTGGTAGGCTGATACCTTTCTAGGTGAGATTTTAGGAACTGCGAGTCTCTTCCCTGGAGGGCTTTATAGGCCAAGCATAAGGATTTAAATTTTATTCTGTCTTTAACGGAGAGCCAGTGCAGAGATCTCAATCTATGAGCTATTGGCTCATGTCTGGATATGTCTAGCACCAACTGTGCGCCTGCATTTTGTAGGCGTTGGAGTTTTGCCAAGTGTTGGGTCTGGATCCCAGCACATAGTGCGTTTCCGTAGTCAGTCTTGATAAAGCCAACATTGTGACCACTGTTTTGCAGGATGTCAGAGGAATGAAAGGTAGTAGTTTCCTGATCATTTTCAGGATGAACCAGATTGATGATGACAGCTTATTAGTTTGTGCTTCATAGGACAGTTTATTGTCAAGGAGCATAACTAAGTTTTTTACCTTGTGCACTGGAGATGGACAGTGACCTAGACTATCTGGCCACCAATCCTGGGACCATGATTGCAAGTCAGAACCTAACAGCATCACTTCACTTTTGTCTCCATTCAACTTGAGGCAATTCGTCTGCATCCAGCAATTGATCTGTTCCATACAGTGTTTGAACCTGGTAGCTGTCTCTAGCACATTATTTGAAATTGAGACCACTATTTGAGTGTCATCTGTGTATGAAACTGGGAGGAAGCCACAATTCCTAATTATAGCAGCCAGAGCTGCCACGTTTAGATTGAAAAGAGTAGGGCTTAATGACGACCCCTGGGGCACCCCACAGGGGGATCAGAAGGATTTGGATTGGCTTCTCCCAGTTTCACCGTGAAGGTCCTGTTAGATAAAAATGATGCTACCAGAGACTGAGCTGTCTTGTGCACTCCAGCTTCTGCAAGACGGACGAGGATAGTGTCGTGGTTTACCGTGTCGTAGGCCACCGATAGATCTAACAAGATCAAGGCGGCCTTCCCCCCGGCGTCCAGGACACTCCTAAGCTCCTCCGTTGCCATCAATAATGCTGTTTCTGTTCTGTGCCCTTCCCGGAAACCGAATTGGGAGTGATCTAATGTATTTGCTTCCGTAAGGAATTGAGACAGCTGTCTATTCGGAAGCTTATCAAGAACTTTTGACGCAAATGGAATTCTTGCAATCGGTCTGTAATTTCCTGGTTCTTGGGGGTCTAAATTATATTTTTTAAGTAATGGCAATACTGAAGCTGTTTTCCAAGGGTCGGGGAAATGGTTGGATTTAATTATTTCAGTGGAAAGTAAGCATAGTTGATCGCTCAGTAGGTCCTCGAAGAGGTACATCACCTTGGGTGGGCAAGGATCGGATGTGCCCCCGGATTTCGTTGACCTAACCACCTGGAGAATCTTTTCAATAGACAGAGGCTGAAAGTGAAATGAGTGATCCTGTGTGTGGGGTGAAATCTCATCCTGTTTTTGAAAATCAACCTGTTGGTGTGTGACCACGTCTAATCCCTTGAAGGATTCGTATACTGCCGAGACTTTATCTACAAAGAACTGGCCCAAAATATTGCATAAGTCTGAGCTCATTTCTATAGGCATAGAGTTGTATACGCTAGTTAATTTCCTGACTGTGGAGAAGAGTTCTTTGCTAGAATTTTTTGCATCTTCTATTTTTTGCATAAAGTATTTGCTTTTTTCAGTCAATATTATTTTTTTGTAAATGGCTAGTGAGGTTTTGTATACCTCTTTTCGTCCTAGTTCGTATGCTGAACTAGGCAGCCAAATGTAGCACCAGTGCTAGGGAAAATCAGGAGTGCGCAGTATTAAGGGAGAGGCATCAAATGGCTAATCGTGGGTTCACTGAGAAAGTTGCGGCTAAATATCATAAGAATAGAGTTTACCAGTATGAGTATGACGAGAAAATAGGACAGGTTTTTGCCCATCAGACAGCGGATAAAAAGGTGCGGAATGTCATTCAATGCATCACAGGGGACAATGGAGTCATACATAAGTGTCTGCAGCTCATCGCTGATAAATTTGCCACTTTCTATCAAAGGATTTATAGCAAACCAGGTAATATTTGGCCAAAAGCCAGATCCCCGGTTAAATTGCATACACTCTTACGTACTAGCTGCAAAGGTGGAGATAGGCGAAGTGGAGGCAGCAGTGAGGAACCTAGCATCAGGAAAAGCTCCTGGGGACGATAGTATCCCCCTGGATTATGAAGTATTCATAGTTATTCTAGCCCCTGGATCCCTAGAACTGACAAACTACATATACAGCGGTGGGGAAGCTCCAGCATCACGGGGAGTGATGAATATAGCCGTTGTTTCTTAAGAAGGGTAAATCACCGGAAGACCGAGGGTCCTACCGTCCAATTTCCTTGATAAGCGCAGATGCAAAGATATTTTGAAAAATTTGTCTGGCCACTTTTATGCATGAGTTGTCTCTAAACAACAACATGGGTTAGTGCCTGGAAGAGACACAATGGTGCATTTCAATACTGCCTTCTCTGCCTTTGATGTTGCTGGTAAAATACAAGAACAAATAGGAATGATAATGCTAGACACATAGAAGGCCTTCAATAGAGTCACCTGGGAGGCACTCTGGGTGACCATGGGAGCGTTCAGCATTGGTGACCAGTATATAGCCCTAATGCAGAAGTTATATACCGAGCCAAGGGCCAAAATTGTCTCAGATGGGAACGTCTCCTCTTTATTTTCCATATTTAGGGGGACGCGACAGGGATGTCCGCTATCCCCGTTATTGTGTGCTCACTACATTGAACCATATATTAAAGATTTGCTTCTGAATAGCCATTAATGCTGCATGGGGTCGAGTTTATAATAACTTTATATGGAGATGATATTGCTCTATATGCCACCAACCCATGTCTTGCGATGAACTGTAGCTCTAAGGAGTCAGAAGCATTTGGGGTGTAATCCGGATACAAGATAAATCTACTGAAAATGCAAACAATCCTCAACTATGAAACAACTACTCCATCTACACAGTTATGGGAGTTACTGATACTGCCACCTACTTGGAGGTTCACTTAAGCAGCAGAGTGGAAAGTATAGTCACCCTCAATTACGAGCCACTACTAAAGTTAGTCAGTGCCAAGCTAAGGCAATGGCACCGACTTCCTCTGACTATATGGGGTAGATGTAATATCATAAAAATTAATATTCTACCCAAGTTTCTTAATATTTTTTACTCCATACCATTGTGGGTACAAGATGTTTTTTTTTTAGCTATAGGGATTTTTTTTGGGGGGGGGGGGGGGGGGGTTACAGGAAAGCCAGACGGGCCATTAGGTATTTGAAATTGCCATATGAGCAGGGCGGACTCAAACTGCAGGATTTAAAACTTTATTTTTGGGCTGCATTTTTTAGACGAATTCAGGGCCTATTGAATGGGGATAACTTGAGGGAGTGCACAGCTGGTTATCAATTAGCATTACAACCAGATATCAGATATGCAATGCATAAGCTTTCTGATCCTAATTATTTCAAAAGGGTAAGATTTAAGGTGATTTGGGACGTGGTTGAAGTCTGGCATTAAATATGTATTACGTTTTCTTTGCCAACTATTCACGCCCTTACTCTATTGTGGGGTGATCCAATTCTCCCGAATATCTTTCATGAGAATGTGGGGCGAGTCTGGGGAGATAAAGGGCTACAAAAGCAGGGCCAATCATATGATAGTCAGGGAGTACGATCCTTTGCTGCATTACAGGAAACATTTGGTCTACTCAAAAATCCCTTTTTAAATATCTTCAGGTCAGGGACTATCTTATTCACAAATACGAATTTAATAACTACCAGGGTATCTCCGGAGTTTATACATTACTCTATCAATCTTCAAAATGTGGCATAGGTACATTTTATGGGCATAGCGAAGATGATAGCGCACAGATAGTGGCAAAATGGAGCCTGCGATTAGCAACTACAATAACAGGATTAGAATTACAAAAGGCACAGGAAACACTTGATCAAAGCAATAGTTTCTGTGAATCTCAAACTGCAACAATTCAAAACTATATGTATGCTTTATTATACACCGAAACATATTTCCAAATGGACACCCTCTATGAATTCACCACGTGTACATTGCCCAAAATGTAATCTCTAGCCCGCAGGCATGGTACATATGTTTATTGAATGTCCAACCCTTAAAGAATTTTGGGATAGTATATTCCGACTGCTATCCACACAGATGGGGATGAACTTTAGCTTAAATAACAAAGAGATATTAATTGGTGTACAGAGCGGGGACAATCACAGTCTTAAATCTCTGACATCAGTCATCACAGTTAGTGCGCGCTTATGCATTGCAAGGGCATGGGTGGAGTTAATACCACCTAGAGTTGCTGAATTTTGGTCATTATTCCGACAAACGTATGAGTGTGAAATGGCAATAGCTAAGGCACATGGACCCAGGCGATTTATGAAAGTGGTTAAGATCTGGTCCAAACATCAATGGATGTAAGTTATCCATAGTTCAAAGGCTTGAGCATGGTATTGATATTAGCATTGCGAATACCTATTTTTGTCTCTCTCTTTGGTACCGGTGTCTTTTTTTGTGTGTGTTTTTTTTCTTGATATTTTCTCTGGTTTATCTCTTGTTAATTATAGAATGTGATGAGTTGACTCAATCCTGTAAGATGTCATGATCCCTCTGACACAGATAAAATAATAAATTCAATAAAAAAAGAGAATAATTTGATGCTATGCAGGAGTGACTCTCACCTCATTCATCGAGGTGATATGCGTTTTAAAAAAAAGAATCTTCATTTCTCATAGATAAACAAGAAAAATCTAAGAAACAAAACACAGTTATCGGTCTTGGTTTCACAGAAACCTTATCTTGGCTTTGAGAACAAAGTCTGCCTGCAATCATAGAGATAAGTTTTTTATTGAGACCAAAGATTGTATGGTCATGCAGAATAAACCTCAGATGAAATGTTTTTGAATCTGAACAGTAATTAGACAGCGCAACAACATACCTCCTTTCATGGACTAACCAAGATACCCATTTCTTGTAGAACATTGAAATATAAAGTTCAAATCCTAACTTTTCTGTAAACAGTTTCCAAACTGCTACTCTATGCAAGACCATTATATTAGGATCTAACCATCGAGCATACTCTAAATGTATGAATCTCTTCCCCTAATACTGATGCCTTAAGTCCAGATAATGCCCCCATTGCCCCATGGTCTTTCTCTTTCTGCAAATTCTAATTTTACATTCATCTCAGTATCAGAAGTGTATTGAAGCATTTGGTGCAGTGTTTGAAAGCTCGGGAAGATCACATCTCATTGTAGCAAGGTACACCTTTGTGGAGGGTCAATAGCTTACATGCTTACTCCGTCACTCATCTTCTATATAGATATCCGAACTCTTCTTACCCTTGCTGTCTGCCGAGGACTTCACAGTGTGGATCGTTTCAATCCATTTGAAAATGGCAACCCTGGATCCTGGGTTCATTTTGTCATAGTAGGGGACGATCAATTTCACCCTGCGCGGAAAAGACATTCTTATTCTTGGTCAAGCTAGAGTGAAATACAAATCACCTCTCTAAAGTGAAAATACAATGTTTGGGGCGGAGCTTGTGAGTCAGTCACCCTGATGAGTCTAGACCAGATGGCATGGAGAGGACAGTGCACTCTGCTTCAACCTCACAGACCTTCTAAAGTGTTTATAATAGTTCAAAACAAAGATACTACGCATTACTATGAAGTTCCCCCATCACTGCTAATGAAGACTGTCCAATATTACTATCAGTCACAAACTAATGCCAACCCTCCAACATTATCCTTAATATGAACATAAAAGTAGAGAGAACATTATATCCAATTGTTTGTCCGTTGACACACTAGTAAGTAGGTAGTAAATAATAGTGCCTACTCACTAGATGACAAATTGTGACCATACAAGAGTCAATATAATGGGAAAAAGTTACTATTGTCCCTTGATATGCTAATGAACCACAGAGACCTGTATGTTTTCAGTCAAATCGTTCTCCCTATTCATATCTGTGTGTGTATAGGGATGTCTCTTGTTGGATCAGTCCCTATTTTGCAGAATTACCTCCAGATGTTTACTGTCTGCTGCTGAACCCATTTTTGTTGGCATTAGGACCCTGCAAATCAGTGCTAAACTGCTTGTGCTCCTTAAAATATGGTATATTTTGGCATATACCTGATTGGATCATTTAATTAACTTGTAAGTCCCTAGTAAAGTGCACTACATGTACCCTGTGCCTGTACATTAAATGCTACAAGTGGGCAGCAACACTTGTGCCACCCAATAAAGTAGCCTTTTAAATCATGTCTCAGGCTTTCCGCTGCTGTCTGTAGTGAATTTTAGACTGTGATTTCAATCAGGCAAAATAAGCTTTTTGCCAGGCCTAAGCCTTCCTGTTTAGTACTTATAAGTCACAATTAAGATAGGCTCTAAAGTCTCATAGAGAACGGTGCATTGTGTTTTGAAACGTAGGGTATGTGTAGTTACATTTTACATGTCCTAGCAATGGAAAACTCCTAAAGTCATGTTTCCCAGTTGTAAGGCTTATCTCTCCCATTAACTAACACCGGGTCACCTTATTACATTTAATAAGTGCTAACTTCAGATAGGGAGCCGAGAGAGATATGCTGTATATAGTCAAATTATTTGGAATTAAAAAGCCCCTCAAATGGTAATTTCGGATTTTAAGTCGCATTTCTAAAAATGCCACAATTAGAAAGTTACAGAAACACAGGAATATCTAGCTTCTATTTATTGTGGTGTCAACTATTTAACAGACTGAGACACAAAATCACAAATAAGATAGTCTACATCATTTAATTATTCTTTTTTTCAAAGATTCTAATGCATTTAAGAACTACTCTGAATAGGGATGGACAACAGTTCATTATTTACATAATGTGAAAAATTAGGCTAAACAAGAGATCAAAACAAAAAATCCACTTATAACTCAATCAGTAAGTGATTTCACAGGATAACAATTCACAAGTGACAACTAAAGTGAAAACATCAAAACTGAAACACATATAATTAACTATACAGCTACTACCAGTCAAAAACAAGCATTTGCAATGCAATAGGTCTCGCATTAGGAAAGTTTGAGCTATTGGTATTGTAAATGACAATTTATTTATTTATTTTTATTTTTGAAAATAGCGAAATTGATAGCTTTGTCATTTACAATGCCAATAGTTATAACTTTTGCAAATGTGACACCTATAGCATTTGTAATGCAATATGTGTTGTATTTACGTGACTTACCTGTATTGATATTACAAATAACAATGGTTTTTAATTTTTTTAAATAATTAATACTTGAATAAAAGTTATTGTAATTTATAATGGCAATAGCTTAAACTTTTGTAAATAACTTTTGTGAAGATTATGTTCAGTGTATTTTATTGTGACGAAAATCCAAGAACAGAAGTGAAAAATTAACATCTTTTTGTTACATTTGTAATAAAGCTTGAAACATTGAGAGAACATATTTGAAGCAGTTGTTGTTGAATGGTTGCACAGATTGATGCTGTGGTGGTGCTGAGTGATGTGATGGCGAACGAGTGATGCTGTGGCGTTCAGTGATGTTCTGGTAGAGCATAGTGATGTTGTGGTGCTCCTGAGTGATGCTGTGGTGCCCCTGAGTGATGCTGTGGTGGAGCTGAGTGATGCTGTATGCTATGCTATGTTTTGCTATCCTATGTTTTGTTTTGTTATGCTATGCTTTGCTATCCTATGCTTTAATTTGTTATGCTATGCTTTGTTTTGTTATGCTATGTTTTGTTATGCTATGCTATGTCTTGCTATGCTATGCTTTGTTATACAATGCTATGTTTTGTTATGATATGCTATGTTTTGTTGTGTTTTATTATGCTATGCTTTGTTTTGCCATGCTATGTTTTATTGTGTTTGGTATGCTATGTTTTGCTGTGCTATTATATGTTTTGTTTTGGGTGTGCACCTGTTACAACGCATTTTTTACAATGCACTACTGTTACAACGCATCCATTACAACGCAGATACTGTTACAACTCATGTTTTTACAACGCATTTTTTTACAACGCAGGTACCTTTACAACGCATACCATTACAACGTAAGTATTGGTAAGTATATAGTTATATTTTAAATGTTATATGTTTGGGGTAAAGGGGTATTTTTAGGGTTTAGGGACAGTTTTGGGTTTTTGGATAAAGGGGTATTTTTAGGGTTCAGGGTCAGTTTTCAGTTTTTGGGTAAAGGGGTATTTTAAGGGTTTAGGGTCAGTTTTCAGTTTTTGGGTAAAGGGATATTTTTAGAGTTCAGGGTCAGTTTTCAGTTTTTGGGTAAAGGGGTATTTTTAGGGTTCAGGGTCAGTTTTCAGTTTTTGGGTAAAGGGGTATTTTTAGAGTTCAGGGTCAGTTTTCAGTTTTTGGGTAAAGGGGTATTTTTAGGGTTTAGGGTCAGTTTTCAGTTTTTGGGTAAAGGGGTATTTTTAGGGTTCAGGGTCAGTTTTCAGTTTTTGGGTAAAGGGGTATTTTTAGGGTTCAGGGTCAGTTTTCAGTTTTTGGGTAAAGGGGTATTTTTAGGGTTCAGGGTCAGTTTTCAGTTTTTGGGTAAAGGGGTATTTTTAGGGTTTAGGGCCAGTTTTCAGTTTTTGGGTAAAGGGGTATTTTTAGGGTTCAGGGTCAGTTTTCAGTTTTTGGGTAAAGGGGTATTTTTAGGGTTCAGGGTCAGTTTTCAGTTTTTGGGTAAAGGGGTATTTTTAGGGTTCAGGGTCAGTTTTCAGTTTTTGGGGTACAGGGTAAATTAAAATTATTTTTAAATTAAATTATTTATTAGTAAATAAATTATTTTAAATTACATTACATTATTTTTGGGGTTGAGGGTCAGTTTTGAGTTTTTGGGGTACAGGGGTACAGGGTAAAAATAAAATATATATTTTTTTAAATTACAATAATTAATTTAAATTAATTTAAATTAATTTACTTACATTTATTTTGAGGGTTGAGGGTCAGTTTTGAGTTTCTGGGGTACAGGGGTACAGTGTAAAAATAATGTATTATTAATTTTAATTTAAAATAATTAACGGAAATTAAATTATATAAAATTACCTTAAATTATATTTTTTAAATTTAATTTACGATTATAATATTAATTTTAATATATACTTACCAATACTTACGTTGTAATGGTCTGCGTTGTAAAGGTACCTGCGTTGTAAAAAAAAGCGTTGTAAATACATGCGTTGTTACAGTATCCGCGTTGTAAAATCCGCGTTGTAACGGTATGCGGAGTAAAAGTCCGCGTTGTAACATCATATATCCTTTGTTTTGCTATGCTATTTTTTGTTAAGCTATGCTATTTTTTTGTGTTTTGCTATGTTTTGTTATGCTATGTGTTGTTGTGTTTTGTTATGCTATGTTTTGTTATGTTATGCTATGTTTTGTTATGCTATTCTATGGTTTGTTTTTTGCTATCCTATGCTTTGCTTTTTATGCTACGTTATGTTTAGTTTTGCTATCCTATGCTTTGTTTTGTTATGCTATGTTTTGTCGTGTTTTGTTATGCTATGTTTTGTTGTGTTTTGCTATGCTATGCTTTGTTATGCTATGCAATGTTTTGTTGTGTTTTATTATGCTATGCTTTGTTTTGCTATGCTATGTTTTGTTAAGCTATGCTATTTTTTTTGTGTTTTGCTATGTTTTGTTATGCTATGTGTTGTTGTGTTTTGTTATGCTATGTTTTGTTATGTTATGCTATGTTTTGTTATGCTATTCTATGGTTTGTTTTTTGCTATCCTATGCTTTGCTTTTTATGCTACGTTATGTTTAGTTTTGCTATCCTATGCTTTGTTTTGTTATGCTATGTTTTGTCGTGTTTTGTTATGCTATGTTTTGTTGTGTTTTGCTATGCTATGCTTTGTTATGCTATGCAATGTTTTGTTGTGTTTTATTATGCTATGCTTTGTTTTGCTATGCTATGTTTTGTTATGCTATGTTTTGTTACGGTATGCTATGTTATGCTATGTTTTGTTATGCTATGCTATGCTAAGCTTTGTTTTGTTATGCTATGCTATGTTGTGTTTTGTTATGCTATGCTATGTTTTGTTGTTTTGTTATGCTATGTTATGTAATGTTTTGCTATGCTTTGCTATGCTATGTTTTGTTATGTATGCTATGTTTTGTTGTGTTTTGTTATACTATGCTTTGGTGTGTTTTGCTATGTTTTGTTATGCTATGCTTTGTTTTGTTATGCTATGCTGTGTTTTGTTTTGCTATGCTTTGTTATGTTTTGTTATGCTATGTTTTGTTGTGTTTTGTTATGCTATGCTATGCTTTGTTGTGTTTTGCTATGCTATGTCTTGTTTTGTTATGCTAGGTTTGTTTTGCGATCCTATGCTTTGTTTTGTTCTGCTATGCTATGTTTTGCTATCCTATGCTGTTTTTGTTATGCTATGCTATGCTATAGAGTGTTTTGTTATGCTATGCTATGTTTTTTTATGCTATGCTGGTGAGGGTGTGTGAGGGTGTGTGAGGGTGAGTGAGGGTGTGTGAGGGTGTGTGAGGGTTGGGGGGGTGAGGGTGTGTGAGGGTGAGGGTGAGAGGGTTGTGAGGTTGAGGGGGCGTGAGGGTGTGAGGTTGAGTGAGGGTGTGTGAGGGTGTGAGGGTGAGGGTGTGAGGGTGAGGGGTGTGAGGGTGAGGGGTGTGAGGGTGAGGGTGTGTGAGGCTGAGAGGGTGTGTGAGGGTGTGTGAAGGTGTGTGAGGGTGGGTGAGGGTGTGTGAGGGTGGGTGAGGGTGTGTGAGGGTGAGGGGGTGTGAGGGTGAGTGCGGGTGTGTGAGGGTGAGTGAGGGTGTGTGAGGGTGAGTGAGGGGGTGTGAGGGTGAGGGGGTGAGGGTGAGGGGGTGAGGGGTGTGAGGGTGAGTGAGGGTGTGTGAAGTTGTGTGAGGGTGAGGGTAAGGGTGTGTGAGGGTGAGGGGGTGTGAGGGTGAGGAGATGTGAGGGTAAGGGCATATGAGGGTGAAGGGGTGTGGTGTGAGGGGGAGTGAGGGGGAGGGTGTGAGGGTGATGGTGAGGGGTGTGAGGGTGAGGGGGGTGAGGGTGAGTGAGGGTGTGTGAGGATGAGGGGATGAGGGTATGTGAGGGTGAGGGGGTGTGAGTGTGAGGGTGTGTGAGGGCGAGGGGGTGTGAGTGTGAGGGTGTGGGGTTGTAAGGGTGAGGGGGTGTGTGAGGCTGAGGGTGTGTGTGAGGGTGAGGGGTTGTGTATGGGTGAGGGGGTGTGAGGGTGAGGGTGAGGGGGTGTGAGGGTGAGGGTGTGGAGTTGTGAGGATGAGGAGGTGTGAGGGTGTGCGAGGGTGACTGAGGGTGAGTGAGGGTGAGAGGGCTGTGAGGGTGAGGGGGTGAGTGGGGTGAATGTGAGTGAGGGTGTGTGAGGATGAGGGGGTGAGGGTGGGTGAGGGGGTGAGGGTGAGGGGGTGTGATGGTGTGAGGGTGAGGGGGTGTGAGGGTGGGTGAGGGTGTGAGGGTGGGTGAGGGTGAGGGTGTGAGGGTGAGTGAGGGTGCGTGTGTGATGGTGAGGAGGTGTGAGGGTGAGGGTGTGTGAGGGGGTGAGGGTGAGGGTGTGAGGGTGAGTAAGGGTGTGTGAGGGTGTGAGGGTGGGTGAGGGGGTGAGGGTGAGGGGGTGTGATGGTGTGAGGGTGAGGGGGTGTGAGGGTGGGTGAGGGTGTGAGGGTGGGTGAGGGTGAGGGTGTGAGGGTGAGTGAGGGTGCGTGAGGGTGAGAGGATGTGAGGGTGTGTGATGGTGAGGAGGGGTGAGGTTGACGGTGTGTGAGGGTGAGGGGGGTGAGGGTGGGTGAGTGAGTGTTTGTGAGGGTGTGAGGGTGAGGGGGTGTGAGGTTGAGGGTGTGTGAGGGTGTGCGAGGGTGACTGAGGGTGAGTGAGGGTGAGAGGGCTGTGAGGGTGAGGGGGTGAGTGGGGTGAATGTGAGTGAGGGTGTGTGAGGATGAGGGGGTGAGGGTGGGTGAGGGGGTGAGGGTGAGGGGGTGTGATGGTGTGAGGGTGAGGGGGTGTGAGGGTGGGTGAGGGTGTGAGGGTGGGTGAGGGTGAGGGTGTGAGGGTGAGTGAGGGTGCGTGAGGGTGAGAGGATGTGAGGGTGTGTGATGGTGAGGAGGTGTGAGGGTGAGGGTGTGTGAGGGGGTGAGGGTGAGGGTGTGAGGGTGAGTAAGGGTGTGTGAGGGTGTGAGGGTGAGTGAGGGTGTGTGAGGGTGAGAGGGTGTGAGGGTGTGTGAGGGTGTGAGGGTGAGGGGGTGTGAGGGTGAGGGTGTGATGGTGAGTGAGTGATGGTGTGTGAGGGTGAGGGTGTGAGGGTGAGTGAGGGTGTGTGAGGGTGAGGGTATGTTAGGGTGTGAGGGAGGGTGAGGGTGTGAGGGAGAGTGAGGGTGTGAGGGTGAGAGGGTGAGTGAGGGTGTGTGAGGGTGAGAGGGTGTGTTAGGGTGAGGAGGTGTGAGGGTGAAGATGTGTGGGGGTGAGGAGGAGTGAGGGTGAGGGTATGCGAGGGTACGAAGTAAATGGTGGCAGGGCAGACAACATAAGAGAGAGAAACACAAATGTTAAGATAACAGTGCTTGAAGGGGTTGTGAGAAGGTGGAAATGGGATTAAAGAGTTTCAGAGGGGCTGGGGCCATGCAGTGGTGGTAAAGAGGTGGTAAAGAGAGCTCCGGTGGGGCAGGGCGAAACATGTGAGGAGCGTAGAACTGGGGTGCGATGTCGAGCACTGGTTGAAGCTGTGCAGCAAAAGAGACGACAGAATGCATGTGCCACGAGCGCTGGGAGGGTGGCTGGCCAAGCATGCAAGCATTCCGATTCCCGAGCAGATGGTCCTGTTTATGACCTGCGGAGCCGTGAAGTGGCTGGTGGCAAAGGAAGCAAAGCGGCCGGTCGCTTTGATGTTCTTGGCTTGTCTTGCTTGGTGGGAGGGGGAGCGGATTCCTATGCACACACTTTTCTCACTTGAACTGCATGGGATCATTGCTTCAACAAGACCTAATAAAGCTGAAAATGCTGTCATGCGCTTAGCTATCATTGGTGCAGCAGGTACAGTTGAACCAGGGCCCTGGGGAGGGTGGGAGCACAGCACTCCAATTACAGCTATTTTTCTACGAAACCAGTGGGTATGAAGCCACTGAATTATAGGAATACGATGCTGTCTTTTTAACTTCCAGAGGGTGAACGTGGTGATAACAGAAATGATTGTTGGTTGTGCATTGTATGTGCCATACAATCATATTGCATAGCAGATAACCTTTTCAATAGGCGTATGATGAAGGGTTGTCAAAAAGCATAGCTTAACATTTGTAGTCGATTGTAAAATACAGTCTTTTGTTAGCAGCCTATTGAGAGCTCTCAATGCCCTGGAGAAGGGGCTAAGATCTCATGCTCCAAAAATGAGGTGGGTAGCAACATTTTTATGCAGCATTTTGGCAGAAAGCCCACTATGGACTGTGTTGTATTACTTTTGCCGGGACAGGACTAATGTGTGCGCGCGTGTGTGATGTCATGTCATGAAAATAAAGTTCCCTCACACATGACTCCGCCAGGCAGTGAAAGTTTCTGGCGGCTGAGAACATAAACACTTGCCACAGGTAAAGCGTACACCTATTATCCACAGGTCATGAAAATGGGGGGGGGGGGGCAGACCACTCTTGGGGTGCCGGAATTGGTCTCAGATTGTGGGCCAGGCTCTGGCTATGAGGAGCATGTATTTACTCCTCCCCTGGCACCACGGAAAACATGCTGAAAAGAGTGCTGCGTTTTTTTTTAATAAAAGAAAACAGAGAGTCAGTTAGCTGTCCCGTGATGGGCCATCAGCAGCAGTGTTTATATCATTCATGCCCCGTGTAGGTGTCAGAGTGAGGGGTGGGAAGATCCGAAGAATCCTCAAAGTCACTCACACCGTGTGTACTTTTACACGTTTAGAGAGACTGACTACTGAATTTAAATGAAAAGTGTGAATTGTTAAACATGTTCAGAGCTGCGCATTTTATAGAAATACTGGCAGAAAATCACTGTCATTCTGTGGGGTGTGACCTGATTTCTTAATGTTTTTTTACGTGCGTTGGCGCAGCGTTAACAAGCTCTGGCATTGCCGCAAAGGGGGGCGGGAGAGAGCATTCCTTTGAAGTCTGAAGCTCTCAGCATTGCTGTGGCGGGTCTGATGCGATGATTCGACAAATGTTGGTTTGTGATGTGGCTGGTGTGGCAGGGGAGCGGGAGGCATTTCTTTGAAGTCTGAAGCCAAGGCTCAGGGAGAAAATGGCAATCGCACGCTCGGAGCACATGCACTGTGCGTAATCCTCCTGCCAAAGCCCTCTTGGTAAGCTTTCCTGGTGCACCTCTATATGTCTCGACAGCTGCAATGCGCAAGCACATTGGCAGGTCGAGACCTAAAAAGAGAGAGCAATAATGAGGTAACCTATATACCCGGCAACACTGTTTCAATGGAACACATTCGGGATACCATCCAAGGAGGGTATTTACATTTCATGCAATCGAGGGTATAACATTTGGAAAAGGTTTCTCCCTCAATTGCTATACTATTTAAAACACTAGCCAATCCCCTGTTGGGTAAAGTTCTGCCAACGTGTTTCAAAACTCTATCTATTTTTGCCATGCAGATTAAAGGACAGCTGTTTGAGAAATAAACATAATTATTGCACGCACGTCATGCGCTTGAGAACCGGCTACATAAATTAATCTATGCCGTCGGGAACATGTTTCCTAATGTGCACTACTCGCTTGCGAAAACTAAACAAATGTTAAAATCACGGCTCACACAGAGAGACGCTTCTCCACTGCTGGCCAAAGAGGCATGAAAGAGCTGTCTACTTTTGTGATAAATTATAGATGTTGGATGCCTCGTTTTCCTTATTGTCAGTTCCATGCTCCTCCCTGCAGCATGCTCTGTGGTGCGAGTTGACTATCCACAGCTGACCTCCTTTTAAGCAGCAAGCTCTTATTTCAGAAATAAATGAATGGCCCGTGCGCTATTTCCCTCACATTTCTGAGGCCTAAAATATCCAACAACTCCCATGTGAGCTGGCAGCTTTAAATTCACGTTTTTTTAAACTAAGTCCTTCGCTAATGCAAAAACACATTTTCCATACATTGAAAACACTGGGCTTGTATCACTTGCCTTATTTTACTTTCTACTAGCTAGTAAAATTTACTTTAATACAGTAGTTCCACACAGTTCCTCGCACTGCGGTGAAAAAAACGATTTAACTTGAAAAAGAGCTTACATGTTGGCCCCTGCTGTCTCTGAGGAATGTTTGTGTTTCTTGTGTGGCACCAAGTCAAGGAGGAACGTTTACATTTTAAGGCCTTAAAGTATTGGTAATGAGACCTAATTTCTCTATTGTGTTTATGCCACAGCTCTTTCTGATCTTTTTGGGTCACACTAATTTTCCCCGCCTACCAAAGATTAATGGCCCAGCATGTGTTAAACTACGCAGGCATAAACAGAAATCAGGAAGAAGGGCGAGGCGATGCAACCCTGGGCTGGAGCAGGATTGCCAAACAATTCTTAGAATCTGAAAATCTGATTTGGTCGTATTTTCCCGTTTTTATTTATAAATACAGACGGAAGAAAAATATTTTTCCTCCTGTATTTATCTGTAAAAATCAGTTTAAACTGAAAACCCGGGAGCCTTAGTTATAATTGTATTTTTTTAGCCTAATTTTCACATTATGTAAATAATGAAGTGCTGTCCATACCTACTCTGTGTGGTTCTTAAATGCATCAGATTCTTTCAAAAAAATAATTGAATGATGTAGACCATCGTATTTGTGAATTTGGCATCAGTCTGTTAAATAGTTGACAGCACAATTAACAGTCAGTTAGATATTCCTGTGTTTCTGTAATTTACTGGCCCAATCTAGCAGTGTGGGATAGGGCCCACCCCTTCTTTAATGTACATTTAGAAAGTTGACATTTTCTTTCCGAACCTACTAGAACCTTTTTGCCAGTGTCCCGAGTCACATGAGTGTGAATGTCTCTACTGTTTAGATTTGTGTGATTTAAGGTGGGCTATCCTGGCAGGATGACTTAGGAGGGGCTGTACCCAGCACCATTTACACTTCACTGGGCTTATCCTACATCACGCACAAAAGAACCTGATGCCAGGCTTACCTTGCCTTTTATCACCCCAGACAGTTTGAAGACTTCTCCAGAGGAAGGGAAAGAACTTTGCCGAACCAGTGTTGGGGGTAGAACAGGGAGTCCCCTGTACAAAGGCTGGCACCAGGTATAAACAGTTGACCTATAGAGCCACTCATCAGAACCCTCCTGGACCTATGGAATATTCAGAACAAGGACTGCTCTGCTACTAATAGACTGCACTGCTGCTTGAAGGACTGACTTGATGTCTGAGAAGGGTACCCTGCGGCTTGCCTCTGCTAGAGTGAGTTGTGATACTCAAGAGATGCCCCCAGGTCCTGGACCATTGGCT
Source organism: Lissotriton vulgaris (assembly GCF_964263255.1). Taxonomy (NCBI): domain Eukaryota; kingdom Metazoa; phylum Chordata; class Amphibia; order Caudata; family Salamandridae; genus Lissotriton; species Lissotriton vulgaris. Next base: position 1,204,122,591 of record NC_141687.1, read on the forward strand.
GGCATCAGTGAAAGCTTCTTCAATAATAAAAAGGGAAAATCTTGAAGTTTGGGCACCTTGTGGCATGAGAGAGCCTGTTTATTCCGAAACTCTGCTGCCCAAGACAAGTGCCAATGCGAAGCTCAGATGAAACTGGTTCTTTGTGCCTATATCAATGGAAGGCCTACTTCGTGCTAAATCAAACAAAGCCCACTATGACTGTCAACACGAAGCTCAAACAATGACTGGACCGTCGCGCTACTGCTACAACTGTCTGTGACACTCGACCTGCTCTTCGTGCTGAAAGACTCCTCCATGTTACCTCCTCTAAAGTGAACGGAACTCTTTGTGCCGGACTTGTGGAGATAACTTCAGCTGGACAACCTGTTCCCTCTATCCCACTCACGCTCCATCTCGGTCAGCTGAATTTGTGACTTTCCCCCAGTCTAGAGTTACCAGATGAAAGCGAGTTTTTTTGTGCTTTTAGGCTCTATTTTCATTTAAAACTTTGAAATTGAATACCTCCAGTCCTACTCATTGTTTTTTGTCATTCCAGATTCATGCTATTTGTTACAATGTACTCTGTTTTTCTAAAACTGGCATGGACTTTTTCTTGTGTTGTGTTTTCACTTTATTACTGTTTGTGTGCTGCATAAAAACATTACACATTCCCTCTAAGTTAAGCCTGACTGCTTTAGTGCCAAGCTACTGGATGGTTAAACACAGGTTAATTTAGTGACTTTTGTGGTTCGCCCTGACCTGGATTGTTGTTGTTACCTGAGTGGGGCTTTGCACTTATCAACCCATAACTCATTTTCTTATATAGATGTATATGTTAAGGTTTGAAACATTTCCTGCATGGCTCTGGAGAGCAGGCACACCTATCTAGAATTCCATGATAACAAGCTGGACCTTTTTCAACTTCTACCTCAGCACATATGTTGATCATGAGTGTATATTTGGATGTAGGTTTAAGATACAGATTGAGACCCAGCGGGGGGGCTCTGAGGATTTGAGGCGCACAGCATGTTCTCCCTCTTCACTAGGTGTGACTACTGTCATCTTGCTAGGCTGTAGAGGGCTGACAGTCGAAGCAGCAACATTGTTTATAGTGATCCAACAGGCTTTTATACCTGTAGTGCTCAATTTAGTCTACATGCCCCCTTGTAGTGTTGGTGTAGGAAGCAGGACTCAGACGAAGTGGAAGGTTAAGGTATTTATTCCAAGTTAGGTTACAGTTATACGTTAAGGAGAAAGAAGAAACCCCACCAGGAGCAGTATGTTACTTGCTCAGCCCAGTTAACAACTGACTCCTAGAGTCCAGTTCCTAGCATTCCATGACATCATATCAATGATAACATTCCACAGGATAACTAGACTGGCATAGGAGAGATGCCAGACATGACACATCTTCCCCTTTATAATGGAATCGAAAATGCAAAGCATAACTGCAACAAAATGAACATAGATAGGCGAAGAAGAAAGAATATAGTAAGAAACTCAAAGGAAGAGTATAGATGGAAGAAGACATAAATGGAAGAATAAAGACGGAACAACAAGAATAAGAAGAGAAGACAATAAAAGTATGTAGAATATAATGGAAAGAATAGAAAAGGTTATAAGTATACAGAATATAATGGAAAGAATAGAAAAGGTTATAAGTATACAGAATATAATGGAAAGAATAGAAAAGGTCAAAAGTATTTAGAATATAATGGAAAGAATAGAAAAGCAAAGAAGTGAAAGGAGACACATCTTCTCTTTCAAGGACAAAAGAGAAGTACTCAAAACGTTCAAGGTTATAGTAAAACACACCAATTGGCCAGACTGGTATGAAGACATGAACCGGCGAACGGAAGACAATGGAGAAAAACACAAAAAGGATTATAAGAAAAGTATCTAAAACAGGAGAAAACACAAGAATCTCCCGGAAAGTAAACATAAAGAAAGGTGAAAATTACACCGAACAGGAATACGAACAATTAGAAGGAGAGAAACAAAAAACAATTGCCAGTACAATTCTAGACAGACATTTCTAGAAAGAAACCCTTGCGCAAGGTAAAATAGAAACTGGCAGAACATTTAAAAAAAAAATATTCAGAATTGTTGAAGAAAATTTATACAGGACTTTAGAAAAGAATAACAAGGAGAAGCTACATGTACATACTGATGTCAGTAATAAGGTATGAAACACGAAAAGTGCTACACATGAACATCCACTCACATAAAAGAGAAATGGAAATTATATCACATAGTATAAGCAGTACTCAACTACCAACTGCTACATCAAGAAGAATAAGCAGTAATTTTTAACATTACTCAAACTGCAAAAATTACTAAAGAACATCCACTCACCTAAAAGAGATATGGAAATCACAACCTGAAGTTTAAGCAGTATATTTTAAACATTTCCTAAACTGCAAAAGTTACTCAAGAACATCCACTCACATAAAAGAGATATGGAATTGCATCACAAAGTTTAAGCAGTACTTTTAAGCAGTACCTAACCTACAAATGATACTCATGAACATCCACTCACATAAAAGAGATATGGAAATTACATCACGTATTTGAACAGTCAAGGAAAATAGTGTATAATTAATTAAGTTAAAAATAATAGAACATGAGCAAGGAATGACAAGCAGAGCTGTAATCAAGTCTCATGAAAACAATAAATTAAAATAAATAAAGTAGTCACCGTAGTCATGGAATAAGACAGCAGCTCTGTAAACATCTCCATGGAAATATGTGTAGTAAGTAAACAGTACCTTCTCATGAAGATCGTTAAGAAAGGTAGTTCTCTGTGCCTATCACTCTGATGAAAAATGCAGGAAAGCATTTTGAAAAGACAAACAAAGCGTGCCTATCGCTGTTGTAAATACTTAAAGATAGAAACCAAATTTATTTCATAGCGTGCCTATCGCCGTTAAAAATACTGAAATGCGACAGGCAAATTTATGCAAGAGCGTCAATCAAAATGGCAGCACGACGACGTGTGAAGTGCCGGGAGGCTCCTGACAACAGCGTGCTCCTAAAAGTCACTGGCAGCAATTAGATGTCACAGAGAAGAATGACGAAGGCACTTGAGGTGTCGTGCGCTGAGTGCGTGTTGGAAGGCTCTCGGTGTCAGGGTGCTTCAAGGAACTTCGGCGGTGGCAGAAGTCTGGTTCACGTCACAGAAGAGATGACGGTGACACACAGGAAGCAGGTAAGAAAGCATGCGCTGAGTGAGGAGCTCGAGCGGAATTTGAATGAGGCGAGTCAGTTAACGATTTTAATATGGCAAGTCAGTAAATAAATTAAATGCTAGGCCATTTGGAAAGCCAGACAAATATAACAAATCGGAAATGTCACTGCAATTAGCCGTGGTAACGTTGGTGCAAAGACACACACAATAGTTCAAAAATAATGAGAGTTAAATGGGCTCACCTGCGGTGGAGTTTAAATCAAAAACTGTGCTGTACCTCTAAGTCCGATATAAGAGCGGCGGACTCCAGGCTGTCTCTAGAGAAAAACATGTTCACAAACTGCCAGCACTTTAAAATCAAATGTCGAGTATCTTAAAAAGCAGGAAAAGCGGCTGTCACACGATGCAGCTGACAGATCCGTAGTACTGGGCAAAGCCAGACACGATGCAGCTGAGAGACTAACAAGGTTAAATAAACACCACAGTCCGATATGAAAGTCGAGCGATGAGTAATCTGCTCTGTCTCAGGAACATGTAACACTTGCGACTTCAGTTTTCACACAGCTCCGGTTCAAACACGAGCAGGAATACAGGAAAAGGTAGCAAAGTAGAATTCTCCAACTCGCAGGAAAGTTACAGTATGAAGGTTTAAAGCAGAAATAAAGTGCGAACTGACACAAAACTTAAGCGAAGACTGGCACTTAAAGCATGTGGGCGACAGTAAGAGTGGTCACTGGTGGGGCTCGCAGGGTGCCAATATGCTTAGAATTATTAGATTGAAGAAAAGGAAGTTCAATACCTTGAAGTTGCTTTAATCTTAGAAGTCCTTGGAGTAGTAAGTAGAAATTCACCAGAAACGTCGCCAAAATTGTAGTGTTGGTGTAGGAAGCAGGACTCAGACGAAGTGGAAGGTTAAGGTATTTATTCCAAGTTTGGTTACAGGTATAAGTTAAGGAGGAAGAAGAAACCCCACCAGGAGCAGTATGTTACTTGCTCAGCCCAGTTATCAACTGACTCCTAGAGTCCAGTTCCTAGCATTCCATGACATCATATCAATGATAACATTCCACAGGATAACTAGACTGGCATAGGAGAGATGCCAGACATGACACCCCTACAACAGAGACCTTCACCCATTCATGTTGGACTTAGATGATGCATGTGTGCACCAGGTTTCTGCAGTTTTTCTGAAATTAGATGTAGTCCGACAGGTGAGGTGGAGACAGTTCCAAAGCTGAGATGCCTAGACTGAGAAATCTCAACACACCCAGCTCGGGATTTGTTAAACTGGGGAACTTTAAGAAGGCTAGCATCAGAGAGGTGGATGTGCCAACAAGAAGCAAAATGTTGGAAGTTATTTGCCCAAAAGCGAAGTACGACCCTTTGATACATGCTTTCAAAAGTGCATAAGGAATTGAATAAATATGTTTAGGTACTGGGAGCAAGTAGATGGGTGAAGGGAATGTAATGCCGCTGTGGTAGAGGTACATTTTGACAAAGCCAAGACTATCTTAGCATGAGCGGATTGATTCCAGATTAGCCACTGGATCAGGTTAAGTTGGGCACCTTTAAACAGGGGTTTCCATAATCAAACCTACTCAAAATGACACTCCGCACTGTAATGGGGTGCCAATGACTAGACAGAAGTGGTAGGTCTTTGCATAAGGGTCTCATCAATGAGAAGCAAGAAGTAGAAAACGTATTGACATAGGACGTTAGAGAGAGATCACAGTCCATTTTCACTCCCAGATTCCAGACGAATGTTGCCACTACTAGGGCTGGGCTAGCGTCTGAGAGCCAAAAGCCCTTGTGAAGGACTTGTCTGGGTTTCCCTATCTGGCATGATTTCAGTTTTTGCACTATTGAAATAAAGAGAATTGCCCTCCCCAGCCAATGCAATCTGTCACTCATAAAATTGTTGAAGGGGTTGTGGTCATAGGAGTTGTTTGATCAAAGGTGATATTCAATTGCATATCATGTGCTTAATTAACGAACCACAGGCAATGCGATCTTATCAAACAAGCTAAAGGTCTAATTGTAGACATTGAACAATGTGTGGCTAAGGGCAGATCCCTGAGGCTACCTCCTCGTTTACTTGACTTAAAAGCTGAAAAATAAGGAGGCAGATGTAGTGTGTCAAGTCTACCCTCAAGATATGATTTACACCACATTAAGGCCAGTCCTTTCACTCCCACCTGCCAGTCTGGAGAGGATAATATTATGGTTCACCATATTTAAACCAGGGGACAGGTCAAGCAACACCAATGCTATCCGATATCCACTGCCATTCGGAGGTCATCCAGCACTGTAGTCAGAGCCACCTCTGTCCCATGTAATGGACGAAACTCGCATTGTGCCTCAGCCAATAAGTAGTTCTCCTCCAGGTGTTCTAATCATTTCCAGTTGACAAATTGTTACAGAATTTTTCCTGGATAGGGCAGGAGGGAAATGGGTCTGGAAATACCAAGGGCAGAGGGACCAGTTGTAACTTTCTTCAACAGTGTGACAAATAAGGTTTTTTCCAAACTTCTGAAACTGTAGCCGTTTACAGTGACAGATTGCAGAAAGTCAGGAAGGGGGACCGTTAGTTGATCAGCTTTCCCGATTGATCCTTCAGGGAGAATTCAGTCGAGCGGAGAGCAGACGTGATGATAAACTTTGTTATTCTAGTCAATTCAGCAATTGCCAGCACTCAAAGACCTTCAAGATTGTTGACTGAGGGTCTATTTCAAGTTTGAAATCTTTATCAGCATTAGATCTACTAATGTGTAGAGGACATGTGCATAGAGTCTTTATGGTACAGGTGACCATAGCCACACTGGTATCTGTTTTGTATTTATTACATTTAAGTTGTACTTAAGAGGGTTTGAGGTAGAGTCCAGACATCAGATGTGAATTGCACGGTTCCCCAGTACATTCCAGAGATTCTTTGTAGTGGATCAGACTTATGAATGTTAATCAGAGGACCCAGAAATTTCCTTTGACGCTAGGAAACTACTATTCTCTCTGACCCTTCCTGGCCCATTATTCTCTGTAAAGGCTAACACACATGTTGACAGGTTTATAAGTGGTGCAGCTTTCGTTGTCTTTGTGTCCTTGTTTTGGTTTTCTGCTGCTGGAGATTTCCCGCTCCACCCCATCTTTCTACTTGCCCCTTGAGACAAAGACATTGGCAGGATCATTCTTAGAGGAGTAAGCAAAAGGAAAGAACTGCCCAGGATGGCTCTCAGAATTAAACTTATTGAAAATCACAACTTAAGTATGCCAGTTTGGTATAAAGTTGGGACAGAGACTTCCAATTGGTTTACCGAACGTTGTCTACCAGGAATCTGGGGTCACCACACCAATGAGAACTTAGTAACTCTCTGTACTTGAAGGCTGCAGCATCAACCACCAACTCCCCAGCCAGGTTCAGGGGTAGGAACCTTGGGACTTTGCCTAAGAGGTTTGTCTTAGACCCTGTTTCAAGAGAGAGAGTTGAGTGACTGGTCAGTAGAGGCTGTGAAGAAGCAAAGTGAGAAAAGCCAAAGATACCCACTGCCACATCAGGGAAGTGCATGCACTGGTCTGAGAGGACGAGACCTTGCAGCTAGAGCAAAAACATGAACCGCTGAGGATAGAGGGAGGGAGTAACTCTTGTCTTAACAGTGCTAAAGCAAAACTTAAGTACCAAGAAGCAATGCAGTGGTCAAGATCCTCGGACTGTTGTCTCCACTACTGAAGGAGAACCACATCGTCCAAGATGCTTGCATCCAGCATAAGGTGCCCACCAAGACCACAAAGGTTGGGCACCTTGCTTGTTTGGGTGGTGGATTTTGTGTCTGGACCCTAGGAAGAATCCAACCCACAAAGTATGTTGAACACCATGACTCCACAGCCGCCTGCCAAACTCCCAGTGGTACAACAGACATTGACTGCACAGCTGACAGCAGGGCCAGGGTAGAGTCACTGCACCTCACATTCTATGGGCCCTGCTGGGTACACCATCTCAAGATGTGCTGCTTCACTGACGAGTGCAGGCGAGGCATGTACCAGCAAAAACGAAATGAGGCCAAAAATATGATACTATGCAAACCCAGAAGAACTGAGGAATAGGGTGGGACGGGACTGCTTCCAAAGTGGAGGGATTCTTGAAGCGCGCAAACCCACTTGCTAGGTAGTATCCCTCTAGAGACTGTCCAGCTACTAAAGTCCTAAAGTCCTATGATGGGCCACCAGTCACTTGTCTAGGGCAATGATTCTTAACATTTTGACTTCTATCGACCCCCACTTAATCATTACTGGAATCGGGGGACCCCATGAAATTATTAGAATCTGGGGGACACCCACTGAGCCAAAGACTGGCATAAGCATTTTGGATGATTGGAACTGTAAAACAATGCACAAAAATACAAAAAAACATGCATTTGTCAAGCAAATACACAAATTAATAAATATTGTATTTAATGCAAAGGCGAATATAATTTTTTTTTATGAAGGTTGGGGCTTTTCCAAATTCAATCGAGGACACTCATCATTCATACTATATTCTGTCTTATGCATTTACACTGCAACCAAGAAGCAATCTGAGGATACTAAGTTAGGAAAAAATTCACAAAGGGCCCCTGCTCTTGTGGTGAATTCCCAGCAGTCATTGCGGGACCTCTTCATTGAAGCTTCCCATTTCAGAGATCCCGACCAGGGTATGGGCCTCCTGCCATGAATGTGGAGACCCTTTGTGAATTGAGCACTTAATTTTTAGCCTCAGATTTCAAATTCCCTCACATTAGAGGACATTTTTAAGTTACCAGTTGTACATTCATCCTTTTTGTTTATATACACTTTATTAATATGTTACTATTATTTCATTTTCTATGCAGTCGTGAACCCCCTAAGTAGGCATTGCAGACCGCCATGGGTTCCTTGAACCACAGGGCAAGAACCACTGGTGTAGTAGTATTGCCTATGAATACTATAAAAGGCTGTCCCCTGGAAACAGCGTAGGCTGCCTCCCTTCTAACCACTGAGATATAGTAGTACTAGCCCATAAAATTTGCTTCCACTGAGAAGTTATGTACTGTATTATGTTGTGTATGTTTTGAGTAAAATAAATATTGTTTGCAAAAAACAAGCATTGGTTGGGCATTAACTTGATGACTTACATTAGTTAACTGATTGAGAGCTGACTCTCTAACCCCATACCTCCCCACTTTTAGACGCTGTCAGACTGTAGACATAGGATTCTAACTCTAGTAGGGAGAGAGGAAACAAGAAAAGAGGGGTGTGGCGCATCATTGTTAAGTGCATCTTATATTACAACCCTGGATTGCATTTGCAATAAACTGTGTAGTATTTTGTTTGCCTTGAGATCAAAGAGCTTTTATTTAAATAAAGGATGAGCACCGGATTTGTCAATATGTTATTGTATTTATTGGTTGACTGTTGTGTTCTGAGCTCTTATCCCCTACCTACACTATCTCCCTAATATGTTTTGGACATCTCATCTTCATGATACTGATGGTCAAGTGCTAAAGGGGTGTACTTAGTGCTTAGATTTGGGTCAGGAAATTAGGGTTAAGCAATATGACATTAGTGGTAAACAGCACTTATTGTTTTAACCCAGTAAACACTGGCTCGACTGGCACTCCGATGAATTATGATTATTTGTGGCAAGCAGTGAGCATGGCTATATTCCAGTTTCAATTAGTGCTTATGGAGATTAATAAGTCAAATTTCATCACAATACCCTCTACATTAGAATGGCAAACAACAAAGACACAAAGACAAGTATGAGAAATCAGTCCCTAAATGAAAATAATGAGATACATTGGAATAGGGGGAGAACGGGTCCAGCGACATGGAGATCATTCTAGATTTTATGATGGACCAATGGGGGAACAGTCCCATACATAATGAAGGATGTAGAAATCTCAGTGGAGGGTACAATAGAAGATACCTCAGTAGATAGTGCTCTGGATACCAGCTTTGATCCTCAGTGCAGACTTCCCTGCACTTTCCCACACAAGTATTCTCTAGAGTGTCACCTAGAATGAATGAATTCCTCTCCCCATCTCTATGGTACCCATATCCATGTACCAGCGATTTGAAGAATGATACAATAGATGGGGTAAAGCTTGCTCCTGACCTGACTTCTGAACAACAGATGGAGAGTAGAGTGGTGTTTGGGCTGTTTGCCCAACTCTTCACACTCACCAAAGAGGTAACATTATTCTTTGTCCATGACAAACACACTGGGGGCAGTTTTCTTATGAAAAGCAAACTTCAAAGGATGTTATTTTGAGGCCTGGAGTCCACAAGGCGGAGGTGGCCAATATGATGGACCTTGGAGTGACTGAATGCTCTCTAAGCCTAAGGCCTAGTCTAATGGTACTAGTTCAATATTTTTACAACAATATATATATGCCCTTTATGCTGGAGAGCTAGTGGATATTCAAGCACCTCAGTAATTTTGATCTAAGTGGAAGATTGCACAGAAGAAGCTGGTGAAGAGAACACTGCATTCTCCACCCCCAAGGGCCTTTTTCAATTCAAGGTTAGGGTCTTTTGGATTAAACAAACCTCCTTCCATTTTTAAGTGCCTTGCCAATGGTGTAGCCAGATCCGGAAGAGCTCTGTGTAGCCTACCCGAATAACATTGCTTACTTCAGCAGTTCATGGAATGACTACATTAAGCACCTAGACAGCCTTTGCAGAGGATGAAGGGGGACAAATTTACTACCAAACTATAAAGGGCCAAGTGAATCAGTTGTCTGTGGTTTATTCTGGACCTCAGATGAGGAATTGGAAGATATGTCTGTTGGAAAAAATTGGATAGTTCCTACAACTCAAATAGAGGTGAGAGTGTTCCTAGTCCTCACTGGATATACAGCAACATTGCGGCTACTTGCGCACTTCTCTCAGGAGCTATTGGTCCTGATTTGTGCTGTACTCCATTGGAGATTAGTGCATTGCAAAGCATCCAAAGTGCCTTGATTCATTTACCAGATTGCTGTATATTATTTAGATGCACTATGGACCAAACCAGTAAGTTACCACCACCATATTTGCTAGACCCAGAAATTTCCAGCCGGCTGGGACGCATGAAAGCGAGTCAGAATCCACCTTCCTAGATAGGATGAGTACGATGCACATGTCCGATAACCTGTGCTCACCCTTGGGTAGCTTGGCCCAGAGTTGTCAGGGTTTTCGTTAGAGCCCAAGTGTGAAGTCTTGGCAGAACACCACACTGCATATGCTACCAAAAAGACTCCACACCACATGTATAAAACACTGGTCTTTGTGTTACACACATATTAAAATCAAAACGATACACACATTTTATATACACTTTACAATGATATGCAATTGTCGAACTTTCCCATTAGCAGCAGAGCAGCTTAAACATATATGCTCTATTCAGAGGTATTCATCAACCACGGCATTCCCCGATATTGCATAAGCCAACAGTTGCAATGATCAAGAAAACACAGACCTTTGACTACGCCCCATGACCCAGCCCCTCTGTCACTCAACTACACCAGCCAACGTTACACATTGCCCCTGCGGGCGACAAGTGATTAGATTGTCAGAACCACCTAAAGCGGAAAGAAACAGTTACTTTGTTTCATCCATTCAGATCAGACTTCCAGGAACCTAGCAGCACCTACATGAGTGCAGGATCGCTATCCCTACCCATAGGTAAAAGATGGCGCTCCAGTAAGCTGATGCGCTTCCAGGTCTAGAGAAATGATTCCCCTCAAGTGAAGGTGAAAGCTGCTGTTGCTCTCTGCAGCCAGCCGTAGATGTCCACAAGTCACAACAAAATCACATGGGTCCCATCACAATGTTTTCCACAACAGAGCACCTTGTTGCATAGGTCTGGGGAGAGGGAGACTTTGACCCCAGATGGAGGCCGCAATGTCAGGCACTTTTGTACTCCCAATGTGGAGGTCTAAGAGAGTCTCAGCTCCCAGCTTAGGTTCCCCAACACCCATCAGACACCACACTCTCCGGAGTGCAAGCTAGCACAAGTATCCAGTTGAAAGCATGGGTCACTCAGACTCTACAAGCTTCCCCCATACTCTCGAGCTTATCATGCCACAACATTTTGGGTGGGCTGCTAATCTTTATGAGCACACTACTCCACAGAGTGTGAAGACGGTGTACGTCGGGATGGTCTTTGTCCCAACTGACGATGACTTCACCCCATTTCCGTCACACCCTGCTCAGTCCCTAAGATCTTGTGGAAACAAGGAGAACCTTTGTGTCCCTGGGATCTTGTGTACCGGAGGCCAGTCAACCAGCCCTTGGAGAGTTCTTAGGGACACAGGCCATGACAGTTGGCACTTAGCTACAGACCAGCAACGTCCAGGCAAAATGCCCTTCCTGGAGCACAACAAGCCCCAGGTCCCTACAAGTCTGTGGATAATCCAGTTGCAGTCCGTCCTGCCATCACGATTTCCTCTTGTCGATGCCCCAGCATATAACCTGCGTAGTATGGTTCTAAATCCGAAAGCATCTCTAACTACTGAGGCCGGATCCCCAGTGATTATACCCACAATGGACTTTGAAGATACAATCAAGTTAAAAGGCCACCTTTGAAATGCACAGACCCTCACTAAATTCTGTTCAGTCTGCCATCGTACCCCGGGAGGTTTGATCTCTATCTTTAGTGGGACCAAGATCCTGACCATTGGAATGCAGGTACCAATTCCATCCGCCACAAAACCATCACAGAAAGACCCCTCAAAGTCAGAGATCTGCAGTTTCCCTTGAACCCCTAGTTTACGGGCTTCTATCAGGAATGTAGAGATGTAGCTGTCCCCACAGTACCATGATATCAATTAGAGACGGGCTGGCAGGCACAGTGAGTCATGATAATCAAAATTCACCACTTTTCCCAATGTAACATTTTCGCACACATAATGTCGAATCAGCTAGCACTACCAGAGATTATTCGCCATTACCAACTTATTGATACCAAACACTATGCTGCTACTATTCTGCATGTAGGAAATACTGCCTAATAGCTTTTCCCTATATTCCACTCAGGATAATCCAATGAGAGAAGCAGGTCTAATCCTACCCAACACAACATTCACGGCCCTTGCATGTAATGCACATGCCCTACCTCTTTCAGACACAGTACCCTATCCCCAGGGAGAACTCCAATATAGTAAGAGACATGCAGAATCTTGCCACATAGCTTTTTTAATGCCAAGCTGAGTAACAGTAGCCTCTGCACACAGGCCCACCAAGGCAAACCTGTGGCACAATTGATGAGCTAACTTTGTGGATGTCACAACCAGTGCTGCAGATCCAAGGAGGAGCATTCAAGTTACATGCCCTGGGTGTATGTCTTAACCCTAGTCCAGGGACTTACCACTAACTCAAATCAGCCAATAGTGTATACACCAATTACCAGTATGTATATGACAAGCACGGAGCTTTGGCACTGAATTGCAAATGTACTCAAAGTCCTAAGCCAGCAAAACAAGGTCCAAACATGAGATCGGCAGCCAAAAAGGTCCGGGGAGACCATGCCAAAAGATGCCAAGTCTAACACTTTTGGATACTACTTCTGTACGTTCTGATTCAAGGCACGCTCTTATTCATAGATGGCCGCCACATTCTAAATGTTCTCAGAGGCTTTTGCTCTTTGCCCCTTTCTTGTTCTTCTTGACTAAGGGCTGTTTATCCTGAGAATCCTGATGAAGGCCCCACCTATCTTTCTAGGGGATCAAAGCACTAACTATTACTTTGGACCCTTTTTTAAGAAGGTATATAGAAATGGGCTGAGTTGTTCTTGTTTTATGATACGCATCTTTTGATCAATGATTTTCACTTGTGTGCATCACATTCATAGGTGCACAGAGCAAGTTTCTCACCCACCCACTGCACTTTCTTTGATGTTTTTTCTTATGATTTGATATATGACTTAAAGTAACAATTTGCCACTTCTGAATGTATGGTGATATGATTTCCCGTGGGAGCAGTATTTTTGTACATAAATGTACCCAATGCCCCAGGTGAATTTTGGGTTCCCTTGTTATTTGTAACTCCATGGGCTAGGCAAGGCACACCACATTGAGCTGCATGGACCCACCGATGATTCCATGCGAGGTATGCATCAGCAAAGAACTAAGTGAGACAATGATAAGGCATTGCGCAACCCCAGAAAGCCTAACAAGATAAGAGACTACTACCAACAGGGAAGGAATCTTGAAACCCATTGACCTATACAACACAGTGTATATCCCCTAGAAACTCTCTAGCTACCAGAACCCTATGAGGGACCCCTCAAGAAATGTATCAAGGACTATAGGAAATAAATACCCAAGGAGGTTGTCCTCCGAGACCTTCATAGGCTACCTCCCTCATAATCACTGACCTATAGTAATACTAGACAGTATAATTTGCTAGAGCTGGGATCCTATGTGCTGTATTGCGTAATGTGTGGTTTAAGTAAAATATTTCCTATTTTCCAAAGTACAATAATTAGCTGGACATTGAATTACTGACTGGTGCTGGGTAGCTTGTTGAGTATAGAGGCTCTCTAACCCCCCACCACCTCCCTGAGTAAGCCTTGGACAACTTGACTTTACTACCCTGAGTGTCAAGGTCTAAAGGGTGAGCTCTGTGCTTAAATGTGGGTCCAATATAACCTGCGAGCAGCAGTGGAAAACACTCTGGCAAATCTAGTCTGGATCGAAATTAACTTGCAGCGGGGCAACAGTGATTGTAAGACTTTTTTAGAAAACAGTAGTACGATTCTTGATCTGGGTGACCTTTGGAATTCTAATATCTCTGGGCAAATCTTTAAGAAGCTTGTAAATAAATCTACTAAACTGCAAAGTTGGATGGCAGACAAAGAAACCCTGTCGAAACATCGCCACGGGTGGCTGGTGTTGAAATCATATTCCACTGTAAGAAAATCAGCCCTGCTAGCTGCACCTTACCACCGGAAGATCAAACTGTTGTTTTTGGCCCTAAGATTTGGAGAAATACCCATGTTAGACCTCATGCCAAAATGGAGGATGTCCGGTCAAAGTGAAGACCATTCTATGCCACCAGGGGCCTGACTCTCTGCTTCACATTGTCTGTGTTTGTCCTACTTTGATGGTTCAACGAAGATTTCTATTAAGGCGGGAGTTCCTTAAACGGGGAATTAGGTCCTGCAGGCATGCTCTGCTGGAGTCCATGGACTCAAGCAAGACCATGCTCAACATTAGATTGACTAAGTTATTGATCTGTTTTAAGAAAATGATCAGCTAATAGGATACGCAATGTGTAATCTGGAGGGGGTCCCTGAAATGTAATTCTAAATTGTATTAACTCGGAAACCTCTGATGTTAACCTAGCACACACAGAAACTGTGAAAGACGGGCTGCTAGTGACTGAAACTAGTAGTTCCCTATCCCGTCGGACTCAAATAACAATTTTATCTATTTCTGTATTTTTAATGATGTGAGTCCTTGCATAATTGCTTTTAATAGTGGGTCTCATAATCCGGTATAGAGACAAAATATCGACTCCAAAATATCGACTGGACATAATATCGAGTTTTAAATATAGACTGGACAAAATATCGACTGGACATAATATCGACTACAAAAATATCGTTTTTCAGGTAAGTGAAGTAATATCGACTGTATAAAATATAGATAGCAAAAATATCTATTTTTTAATAATATATAATATTTTATAGTGTATTTTTATGTAAAAATATGTGTGAATAGTGTGTATTAATGTTATTAAATATTTTATTACATGAATTTTGTTTTGATAATA